>NC_083726.1:26034722-26347777 GCF_028564815.1 Eubalaena glacialis | reverse complement strand
CAGGCTACGTGAAGTCAGATCTGTAGACCTTTCTAACCGGAATCATCCAGTAGAACCATAACATACATGAATTTTAAAGACCTGGATATATCCTCAAATGCACATGCAGACACTTCATGGAATGTGGGCATCCACTTCAACACAAACTTTAAGTTTTTAAAATAAAGTTTTTTATTAGTTTATAGTACTAAATCCTAACAAACACTACTGGCCTATAAAATACCCATATTTATGAATCAAAAATTCCTAATCAGGGCTACATCTAATAAGAAAGATGGTGCATACCAATAACAAATTTCATTACTACAGAGGAGAAGTAATAAAGTCATAAGGATGTTATATCCATGAGGACATTCAGTTGCAAGTGAAAGAAGCCTAAATCAATCTAGATTCAGGAAAAAACCAAAACCAAAAACAAAACTCCCCCCAAAAAACCAGGGAAATTTAGTGGTCACGTAACTGAAAAGTCTAAGTGAATTCCAGCTTCAGGCACGTCTGGAGCCAGGTGTTAAACACTGTAATAAATCTGTCTTGTGCCTTCTCTTGGCTCCACTTTCCTTTTCATTGACTTCACTTTCAGGCTCCCTTCCTTGGTGCAGGGCTCCCCAGCCACATCTGGCATCTATCCTCCAAGCTTCAAGTCTTATAGAATGAGGAATTCTATTTCCCAGTGTTGCCAACTAAAGTCCTGTAGTTGAGTTTCACTGGTCTGTCTTCAGGCACTTATTCATTCCTGAACCAGTCACTGAAGCCAGTGGGATACAGTACTCTGAGAATTATTAGAGAGTGGGTACATATCCACTGACCCATATGGACTGAAAGCAGGGGAAGGATGGTCCTCAAGATAAGTCAGGATTCTATGACAGAAGAAAGGAAAAGGGGCGCGGGGCAAGCACAAACAGATGCCCAGACATATGCTTTCCAGGAACTAGATTAACTCCCCCATACATCCTGGTGGGTAAACCAGAACTAACGTGTGGCACAACTCCAGGGGACACCATTCATACTGTATTCACGTAGGTGAAATGCACAACATAGTAGCGGTTGTGTGTCCCCTTTGCCCTGGGACAGGAGGGCTAGATCAACACCAGACATCAACCTGGGAAACTTTTCTAAGGCCAGTACTGTCCCAAAGAATTTGTTAGACAATCTACCACTACATGTCCACTTCTGTAATTCCATTATTTCCCTAAGCCTTAGACAGACATTACTTTCCTGGAGCCAGTGCTAACAAATGTGGCTTGATTACGGTACCCTAATGATGCAACTGCATTTCATACTTGTGGACCTTGGTACCAGTAGCTAAATTAACTCATATTTGAGAAAAACATTATAAACAGTTTTTTTCTGTGGAAGCATGATTTAAAACAGGGATGCAGGCCTAGAGGTCTTTGCAAACTGATCACACAAGTGATTACAAACCCTTGATATAATCACCAGTCTTTATGGAAACACAGCACAGCATCATGGCAATTACTGTACTTTTTTCTTTCTCCTATAAAGATCGCTCAATGAAGCATTTTCAGTTCTCTATAATTATTCGCATGCTTTAATGTTATTCCCAAGTGCTTTTACTTCCTAAAATTTTAGAATTTGCTATTCAGGGCTGCTGCTGTTTAATTTCAGTCATCTCACCTCTAGCAAAAATATTAAATCTGATCAATATTGTTTTACTTCAGGTGATAGTAGGTGTTCAGTAAATGCCGAATACACAGATTATTTCCTGGAATAGTTTTGTTCATGTCTTTTCTCAAAAAGGAACGATAAATACTATGAAGAAAATAAAATAAGCAAATTTATATAAATAGAATTTTTAAGTAATAGGAAGTTTCAAGGGAGCTACTTTAGATTAGACGGACACAGAACATCTTGCTGTGGAGGTGATACTGGTAAAGTGAGACATCAGTGATACAAAAGAGGAATTAACACAAAGGTGTTACTATTCCAGGCTGAAGGAACAGTAAGTGCAAAGACCCCAACACAAGAATGAATCTGGTTCTTTAAAGAAAAGAAAGAAGGCTGGTGTGACTGACATGTGGTGTGTGATAGAGGGAGAAAACAAGAAAGATGATGTCTGAGAAACAGGGGCACGTCAGGAACACAAGCAGGGGTTCCCACAGACATTGGTTCATTGCTTCTTTTCTGTGAAGTTTTCTGTGTTTCTTGACCAGGGGGACTCTTCTGTGTATGACAAAGCAGAAGGCATTCTAAGCCCATGAATGTTAGTGTTGGCCAAGGTATGATAGGATCCACACTGAGAATAACTGCCTATTGCCATGGAAACAGATCATAGCTCCCTCCAAAATGGAAGAAGTCCAATGAAATGAACTTGTCACCAAGGCTGCTGGACTTACACGTGTTTTACGTGGGGTTCCCCCAGAGGCTGACACTAAGACAAGGATTTGTGCTCAGGAGGTGATCCCTGGAAGTACTTGGATGCTTTATTCTAAATCTTCTTAAATTCTAGGTTCCATCCTCAAGGTTCATTGGCAAAGCCCTTCCCAAAACTTTCACACCAATTTTCAATGTTGCTTTTTTAAAGCCTCTGACCATATAGCCAGTGATTGTTTTAGAGCCTGACTCAGGTCATGTTTTCTTCAAGTCAAAGTACACGATAAAAGGCATTGCTTGAAATCCTGCCTGATGAGATTTGCTCTGTGCTGTCCTTCAAGATAACCGCGAATATAGGGGCTGCGGTATACAATAGTACACTTCCAGCTGGTAGTTCATATTGTTCAACAACATCTATAAGCCAGGCTTGACTTTTTCCATTCTCAATTAATTGGCCAACAACTCTCCACAAGGGCAAAGGGACAGACTGGTAGGGGCAAAGAGTGGGAATAGGGTAGTTAAAGGCACAGAGTGGGGAGAAATCTGCTTACACAAAGTCAAAGCGCCTTCATGACCTGCTCTGGTCCCATCTAATGGAGTGCTACTGGAAATGGCAACTTTATGAGTAGGTGGATTAGATAGCACCTGATGTCTCAGGGTCTCCAACATACCAGTAGCAAGTGGGAGCTGTTTCGCAAAAGGAAAATAGTAATCTTCCTGAAGGGGGTATGGCCTTGTTCCAAAATCCTGTGGGCTTCCATTGTGATTCTCCTGGAGAGACTTGTTTCTGACTTTAGTATTCCAATCTTTCAGATACTTTGAGAGGGCTGAGTAGCAGAGCTTCTTGGACTACAGCCTGGGCCACCTAAAGAGACTGGTTTTGCACTGCCAACTTTTTAGGTCACCTGGTAAAAAAATAAGTGCAGAACACCTGTATGCTATATGCTGTCTCTAAAATCCAGGGCACCACGGGTACCGTGCCTTTCTTAATTGTACAGGCAAGGTATAGCAATTTGTCCTTAACACTGAAGGGGCTATCTCAACATGTGCTAGACCACTGAATCCCTGAGAAATTCACTAAGGAGTCAAGTCCCTATATTTCTATGAGATTCAGATTCTATCCTTGGCATATTTGTGTCTTACCAAGGCATTTGGGTATCTGATATTTCCTGCTCTGCATCAACACAGTGGACTAATGTGACATCCGGTTTGGTGAAGCATTAAATGTCCTCGAGTGGTTTGGTGAGGCATTAAATGTCCTCGTGTAGCAAATGGCTAGAATTGACATCCATTGGACAGATTTGTCAAGCTATTTCTGTCCCTGCCAGGTAAAAGCAAACAACTGCTGATGGACTCTACAAACCAAAATGGGTAGAAATGCAGTGGTTAGACCAATAGTTAACATATCAAATGCCAGATGCTGTATCAAGTTGCTCTAAGAGAGAGAACATTGAATAGCATCTACAATTCAGATCACCTCAAGATTAAGTTTTATCTTAAAGGCTGCTGTCATCCTCCAAGACCTATCAATCTTTCTCACTGGTCAAATGGAAGTACACTGTATATTTGGGGATGACAGGAATGACCACATTTGTATCTTTCTGCCCTTTGATGGTTGTATTTAACTCTGTAATTACCCCAAAGATACACTGCTTTTTCACTTATTATTTTGGTAAGGAAGGAATGCTCCAGTGGCTTCCCCTTGGCCTCCTACCAGAAGAACACTTACTCCTCAGGGCAGGGAGCCAATGTTGAGATTCTGCAAAGGGTGTCCAACCATCTACACTCAGGAACCGAAGAAATAAAACAAGGGGTGGGGGAAAGGGAAGGAGTTCAGTTGTTCCCATGGGCTTATAGTGAAATGGGGTCCAATCTGCTGCCCATAGCCTGTATTTTGATCAGTAGGCCATGGTTTTCTCAATCCCCCCAAAGTTGGTGCTAATTTGGAACAAGTATCCACTGAAACTTTGGATATTTCTTTTTTCTAAGTACACATATCTATTAATATCACACAGACCTTAAGTCAAGGGTTCTAGCCCTGAGAATTAACTCAGGTGTGAGAATTAAGAGAGAAGCTGTGACCTAGCTTGATTCAAGTGACTATAACCTAGACCTGCAAAGTTGGCTTTAAAAAAAAAATTGGATTAAGAACTAAGGTAGCTGCCTGTTGCTTTCATTCCTAGAGGCCCTACGATAACTTTACCATAGTCAGAGATTGTTGCAGATCAGACCATTCCCTAATTACCACCTCTGTCCACCTTCTCCCTCCCCATGAAAACCACATTTTTTTTTTCTAATAGGTGAACCTCCAGCATACCCGACCCAGAAAGAACTGCAGCCAGGACAGAACTTCTAACTGCTCACAAGTTTCCCTTGCCAATCTATTCCTAATAGCATTAGAAAGCAATGTTTTAGGCCCTGACAGAGAAGTCAGTCAAGTGGTAGACAGAGCATACGAAATCTCAGTCTAGCACAGGCCAGCTTTTAGTGTGTGGTGCTGTGCTACACTGGTCAATCAGCAAATTGCAGACAGCTGCCCAAAATAACACATTGAACATAGTATCTCCTGAGGGCACCAAACTCAACCTGAATTCAACCCTAAGTAAGGGATGCTCAGCAGTGAGGCTGTGGGAAAACTTTAATTTCTTATGATTGAGAAAGTTTCAGAACTCTTTTTCTTCAGAACTAGTTTGGTGTGTTTTTTTCTTTAGCTCAGTGGTTTCAGAACCTTGGCTGCAATGGAATTATTGAGGGGTGGGGAGGGTAGAAGGGGAGGCTTTAACAAATATTGATGCCTGGATCCCACCCTCAGAGATGCTGGTTTAATAGCTTGGGCCACTAGAGCTTTAAAAACACCCCAGATGACTAATGTGCAGCCAAAAGACATTCTAATTCCTTCCAGATATCCCTATACCAACAGTTAGCTCCCCACTCTATCCCTTAATTTTCACATAAGAAACCTGAGGAGTTAGCCAGGTCATACACTGCCCTGGGTTTCACAATGCCTTGAGTCGAGATTTGGGGATTAAGGTTCATTCTCTCCCTTAAGTTATCCAGCGCCCTTGAAAGCAACCATCTGACTCCAAAATCCTTGCATTCTTTTTCCATCACCGCTAAATTGTTCTACGGTGGCTGCTAACCAGTATCCAAGGGCCTTATCCTCAGGGGCCTTGTGGATCCTGGCAATTAAGGACAAGAGCCTGATAAGCTGATTACTGCAACTGCTAGCTTTCCATCCAGAATACAGAGGGAGGTGGCACTGCCTTTTCATCCTACCCAACATAACCAGTTCCAAAGATTCCTTATTTCCCCGAAGTTCTTTTGCCTACAACCCATTCTTTGGAACCAATCTGGACATTAGTTAAAGCTCTTTTGTTTGCAAGCAAAAAAAAAAAAAAGTCAGTGACCTTACTTAGCTTAAAGAAATAAAAATATATTAGAATAGATGGATCCTGGGATAGTTCACAGATCCAAATAAACTATGAAAGAACCAAAACTCAGGAAATGATACACCTCTGATAACCTTCTCCTTGCAGGGCTACCATAAAAGTCATCCAACTCTGATGTCTCAGCCCCTCTGTCTCTCCATTCAAGTTTCAAATTCCCATGGGAAAATCTGTTTGGCTCAGCTCAGCGTTAGGTCTTCCCCTATCAATCAGCTGTGGCAGCGCGGCAGGGCTGAAGCACAGACACAACCACGCAGGCAAGAGGGAAATGTAAATGACGTAGCCGCCCCAACAGAAGTCTACTTCAATTTCCCATGTTTGTAAGCTTCTATTTTGCAGTTGACAAATGACAAAGTTAAGGGCAAAAAAGCACAACAGACATTGCTTAATCAAATAACTTTAATCAAGTTAACAGTAAGCAGCAGAAGTACAATTACAGGAAAAGCCCCATATTTTACATGTAAATTGTTTTTCATTGTCTTTACTTGTAAGGTGTTGAAGGTGGGACCCACTCCTCAATCTTCTTTCTAGTGGTGGAATAAGGTACGTATTGTTGTGGAGTGCCACTCACGTTGAATTTATGGTTTGTCCAAATGAATTTACGAGCAATAGGTGGTTTTGTTGTTGGAGGATCATCAGTCATAGAGTGAAGCCAACGATGCCTTAAAGAGGGAAAAAAAGACAGTTATGAAGAGGCAGCATAGTGTAGTGGGAGGAGGGTTAAGAGAGCAGTTCTCGAGCTACTGTGTTGCTTGAGCTCAAATCTCAGCTCCATCACTAACTAGCTGAACTTTTCTACGCCTGGGTTTTTTCATCTGAACGTTCTTACTAAGAATGGTGTAAGGATTAAATGAGACAATACACATAAAGCACCTAGAAAAATTCTTGTGCATAGTAGGTACTCAACAAATGTTAGCTATTGCTGTTATAATTATTGTATTTCATCAAATCTAGGACACCATCAATTTTAAGATACACCATTATTTTGTTATCTCTAAGAAAGAAAAAATGCTGCTAACTAAACTGTGACACTATTGATTATAACATGTATCCTAATTTTACGTATAAAAATCTATTTTAGAACTGATGACGTACAGTATTACTATTAGATGCTAGAGGCTGATTCCGGAGTTTCAGTATGCTCAGGGTGCTCTGGTTCATGAAGGTCTAGTTTGAAACCCATGAGGCTCCTGCTGAAGAAGAGGGTCTCTGCACGCATCTTAAATCCAAGCTTAAGTCCAAACACTGGAGGACATACAGTTTGTTATAATAAAATTATTAAATCACAGCCCAAAGTTCATGAGTGTTTCAGCTTCAAGTGTTCGTCAAAAGATGTTTGCTTGGAGGTGCCAGAAATCTGGCCTAAAGGAGAAAGCTAGGCGTTTCCTTGGAGTACAGAGAACTGTCTCTCTAATAACAGAGAAAAGAAAGAATCAAAGTCCAAGAGACAAAGAGTAGAACTGAGCAGAAAGCCAAGCTGAATTTATATGGGAAAGGAAGGGGAGAGAGAATTCATAACAAGACTCAGAGCTCACAAGACAAAGATGACCCTATGGGAAAAGGGAATGAGGTGACAGGCATAGAATTGCAGCTCCAAGAAAAAAAAAGGGGGGGTGGAAGACTGCCCAGCAACAGAGGAAGGGGCTAGTGGAGGAAGTTTCAGTAAAATAACTAAGACTAAAGCTAATGAGAAAAATTTATGATGCTATGTAAGTTTAAGAATATTTGCTAACAGTAATTGATAGATACAGCCAGGTAATTGGCTAAGACTTACGAGAATAGAGATAAAATATTATTACTGTTGCTATATTTGTGTCTAAAAATAATTACATCATGATGAGCTAACACAATAAAGAATGAAGAAGTCTGTACACACTGGGCTGGTTTCTCTCTTACATACTCCAAAGGAAACTGTGGATTAGTGAAAGTAACCTGGACCAATAAACAACTATTAACATGAGCTCTGAAACCTAGTGAGACAGTGGTGGTGAGACAGGCTCCACGAGCTACTCGAAGGCGGGATTAGCTGTCAAAACCAAGGCTCTTATTTATCAAGGGGCTTTGTGTAATTTAAGGCACAGCAGAAATATTTAACTTTTGCCATTTGAGTCAGCTTAAGTAACTAAAGAAGATTTTTATTCAAATAATTGCCATCGAGACTCCTGAAAGTTAAAATATTTAAGGAACCACAGTCCAAAGCTTTTATATGCCTATTTAGTTGCTTAACTGAGAGCTCATGGAGAAATAGAAAATGTTCAAGAAAACTAAAAGAGGGGAAATTCTCTGGTGGTCCAGTGGTTAGGACTCAGTGTTTTCATTGCCTGGGTTCAATACCTGGTTGGGGAACTAAGATCCTGCAAGCTGCATGGCATGGCCAAAAAAAAGGAAAGAAAGAAAGAAAGAAAACTAAAAGAAGTTTTTTACCACCAACACATAAAATGTGAAAATGTTCATCCAGTAAGGCTACTGGCTAGAGTCAGGGAATGACTAAACAGCAATTTATTCTTATTATGTTAGAATAAGAAACTATAAAATAAGAAAATGTTTATAGTATGCTAGGCTAATATAACCATTCTGTTACATTATTAAATAAAGCCTAAAGAAATAATACCTTTTAGATTTCCACACCAAAGAGTTTTTGCAAAACAGGTTTTCATCTGGGTCATTTTTCTTCCAATTAATTAAAGATGCTAATGGACTAAGAGTATTGTCTAGAAAACTGTGTTGAGCTAGCATCAGACCCACTTCAATTTTATATCACTGTTATTATCTTACAGGACAAAATATAAAATTACTTAAACTTGATGATAAAGTCAGTGAGACTACAAATAAGGAGACTGGCGGAAAGGCAAAAAGTTATAAATACAAAAGAGATAAATATAATGAAAATACATTACACTTTGGAAAAAACTCAGTACTCAAATATATTCAAGTGTGTCAAAATATCTTTTTTTTTAAAATTAATTTATTTATTTTTGGCTGCGTTGGGTATTTGTTGCAGTATGAGGGCTTCTTATTGCAGTGGCTTCTCTTGTTGAGGAGCACGGGCTCTAGGCACGTGGGCTTCAGTAGCTGCGGCATGCAGGCTTCAGTAGTTGTGGCTCACGGGCTCTAGAGTGCAGGCTCAGTAGTTGTGGCGCATGGGCCTAGTTGTTCTGCGGCATGTGGGATCTTCCCGGACCGGGGCTCGAACCCGTGTCCCCTGCATTGGCAGGCGGATTCTTAACCACTGCGCCACCAGGGAAGTCCTCAAAATATCTTTAATAACAAAGATATTAAATCACAATTACAACACAACTCAAATGGAAATAAATCCCATAAGTGGTCGATACAATTCTCAGTTGTATATGAGGAAAAAGTGTGGAAAGGAAGAGGAAAAGAACACTTTCCCCTTCTTTGAAAATATACTACTTCACTTAAGTTTGAGGTTGTTAGCCATTCAAAGTACAAAATGGAGGGATTTATTTGTGAAGAAAGAATTAAACAGCCTAATAGGAAATTTAAGAAATAAAAATATATACCGTATAAAATAGATTTTAAAAAATCACTGTAGGGACTTCCCTGGTGGCACAGTGGTTAAGAATCCGCCTGCCAATGCAGGGGACATGGGTTGGATCCCCGGTCCGGGAAGATCCCACATGCCGCGGAGCAACTAAGCCCATACGCCACAACTACTGAGCCTGCGCTCTAGAGCCCACGAGCCACAACTACTGAGCCCGCGTGCCACAACTACTGAAGCCCGCACACCTAGAGCCCGTGCTCTGCAACAAGAGAAGCCACGACAATGAGAAGCCCACGCACCACGACAAAGAGTAGCCCCCCGCTCACCACAACTAGAGAAAGCCTGCGTGCAGCAACGAAGACCTAACACAGCCAAAAATAAATAAATAAATAAATAAAAATTTAAGAATAAAAAATAAAAAATCACTGCAAATGAAAACAGTCTTTAAGATGGCTATTAATAACAAAGATAAAAGTTTAATTTTCCCTTTCAGAAAATTTCCAGAAATAAAACATTAACAAATAACAACCAACAACAACAAAAATATAGGCCGTTTTGAATCTTTTCCTTGGATAATATACATTATTAATTTTGGGAATCAAGGCTGGCTCCTATGTTCATGTTTCAGATGTTTTCACTTAACATTACTGAGCCAAGAAATACTAAAGATTTTTCAATTTTTCAAAAAATATAATAGACTAGAAAAAAAACCCACTCCAGGTTGTTTTTTGAGGTAAAAATATTCATTATACTAAAATTATTATTACTCCATCCCACTTTAGTTTACAAAACATTCTCATGCATATCACTCAGTCATATCACTAGTATTATTATCAGTCATATCACTAGTATTATTTAATACTAAGTATTTCATATTTTAAAATTGTGGAAACAGAATTGAAATGACTTTCCCAAGGTCCCACAGCATGTATGTTACACACTGAGTCTCGAACACAGTTTCCCAATGGCTGAAGAGAACATTTTGATCAGGACCTTAATTACAATTAATAGATGAAAACTGGTTGGGATTATGATAGCACTTAAGTATCTGTCAAAATCCTGAGATCCATCTAACCACAGGATAAGACTGATATATTTAATGCAATAAAAACCAGACAGTTCATTACAAGATAGCCAACTCAAACTTTGTTAGCTCAGTAATTATCCTTTTTAATTAAATGCAATCTGAATCAAAATCTCAATAGGGCTTGACAATTATAATTCTAAAGATCAGCTGCAAGTCTATCTTAAGAACATTCTGAAAACTCACAACAATCAGGAAGGCCAGTATTACCAGACATTAAAGTCACAAACATTAGAATGGTATAAAAATTGGCACAAAAATTTTGTACCAAGATTTTGGTACAAAAGTACAATAATAAAACAGAAAAAAATCCCCCAGACTAAAGGATATATAAGGTAAGGTTGGCATTTCAAATCATTGGGGAAAGTAAACATTTCTCAACAAATTATGCTAGGATAATTAATTTTGTTGAAAAAAATTATTAGGTTTCCCCAGCCATATATCAGGATAGATTGCAGATAGATTAATAGTGCACTGATACAAATGTGTGAATATTTATATTCATAAGATATATTGATATTTATAGAATATGAAGGACCATTTCTAAGCTTAATATCAAAGGCCAAAGCCATAAAGAAAAAAATGGTAATTTTACTACATAAAAATTGAAGTGTTATGTCCTAAAACTCTGAAAACAAGATTAAAAAATAAAAGAAACAGGGAAATATTGGTAACATACAGAAAAGTAGTTCATCTATCATTACAAATCAGAAAGAAAAAGTCAAACATCCAATAGAAAAATAGATAAAAGATGTTAAAAGATAAGTCATAAAAAGAAAAAGTAAAAATGGCAAACAACAAAAAAGAAGTTTAATCAAGGAAATACAAATGAAAACAAGATATAACTTTTTACTTGCTAAACTGGCAAAGATTTTAACAAATAATAATAATACCCAGTATTTGTGAAGTTACAGAGAAATCAAACTCATATACAGCTGAATGTGTTTACCCTGAGAATGTAAATTGAATGTATTTACCCTGAGAATCTAAATTGAAGGTAATTTGGCAGTAGGTACCAAACACTTATAAAACATGTACACTTCTGGATGCAGCAATTTTACTTGTAGGAATCTGCCATAAGGAAATAAGGATGTGTGGGAACATGCTTACATACAAGGATGCTGACCAAAGCTTTATATATAACAGTGAAAACATGGAAAGAACAAAACCAAGAATAATATAGGGAATACTTAAATAACTCAGGGCACATCCACATGACAGAATATTAAAGCCTCATTAAATATCATGTTAGAGAATATTTTATGACTTGAGAAAATGCTCACCATATGTTAAGCTTAAAAAGCAGGTTATTTACTTAATTTACTTAATGATACTAAATAGCATTTATAAGTCATAGGCACTGTTCTAAACACTTTACAAATACTAACTCATTTAATTCTTAACTCTATGAGACAGATGTTATTATCCCAATTTAATAAATGAGGAAACTAGAGCACCGAGAGTCTAAATAACTTGCCCATGATAGTGACGCTAGGATTCAAAACTGGGCTACTTCTTCAAAAAGTAACCCACTTACATTAAAAACAAAAACAAGGGATACATATGCATAGGAAAAGAGGAGATGGAAAGAATATATATCAAAATATTAACAGTAGTTTATCTTGGTGTGGTAGGATAATAGGTTACTTTTATTTGCTTTGTTATTTTCTGAATTTTCTGTAATAAACATGTACTACTTTGTAAGATAAAACAAAGCTATTAGAAAGAAAAATCCTTCTAATTCGAAACAACTAGAGATGGTTTTAAAATCCTGCTCAATTCATCTGTCATTTATTTGAGACTGTAAGTAGGTTCTTCTACTTCTAACCTCATTTCATCCCACTTTAAGCCATCACTTAAAAAAAAAAAATCACTCTCTTTAAAGTACTAAATGTTTTAGTAGCAGATAGACTGTTTCTCTCAGTCTACCTTAATGGAAGTTCTTCCTACGTCAATTCCACCGCACAAACGTCATTCACTACAGTTACATAGAAAAGGTTCAAACTGTTTTTTTAAATCTAGAAACCTCAAAATTTTCTACATGACTATCTCTAGCATATATTATATATATAACATCTTGTGGAAAAACCCAAACGAACTTTTTGGCCAACCCAATACATTGCTAACCTGTGAACACAATACAGATTTATTCTGGAAATTGGAATCAAGAGTAGTTCCTTGTTCACCAAAAGTAATACATAGTTTATTTCCACACTCCAGGTATAAAATTTTCCAACAACTCATCTTTGTAAAATGTTAGAATCAGAAGCACTGCATAGTAAATGAAATGTGTTAAACAAAAGCTGAATTTTAAAAATCAAAACAATCTTGTCTTCTGCTTATAATCAGCACATTTTAACAGAGAAAGGTTATAAAGTAACATTGTGTAATACAGGAATATCTACTTAAACATGCAGTTTATAGTTTCTTAGAACATAGCCTCTTATATTCTGATTTTCCGGAGCAGAAAATAAACATTAGGAAGGATCTATTTTGAAAAGAAGCTTGCAACACATTGTACTGAATAACACTCATTTTAATTCAGTTCAGAGTATTTTACACAACACCTACTACCTGAAAAAGGACAGATTAAGCAGATACATCAAGAGAAAGAAGACAATATTCTCTGGCATTGAGAGATGGCAATTTATTTAGGAAAATAATATTTTAAAAGACTATAAGGGCTTCCCTGGTGGCGCAGTGGTTGAGAATCTGCCTGCCAATGCAGGGGACACGGGTTCGAGCCCTGGTCTGGGAAGATCCCACATGCCGCGGAGCAACTAAGCCCGTGAGCCACAACTACTGAGCCTGCGCGTCTGGAGCCTGTGCTCCGCAACAAGAGAGGCCACGATAGTGAGAGGCCCGCGCACCGCGATGAAGAGTGGCCCCCGCTTGCCGCAACTAGAGAAAGCCCTCGCACAGAAACGAAGACCCAACACAGCCAAAAATAAATAAATAAATATTAAAAAAAAAAAAAAAAAAGACTATAAGATACAATTTAGTGGGACAAGGTATTAAAAAGGACAGGTTGAAGTTAGAGTGGAATTTAGAGGTAAATATGAGCTTCAAATTCATACAAAAGCTATAAAAGAAGTGACAAGACATATCATTTTTGGATCAGCTACCAGAAGCAAATAAAATTACTGTAGCCAAAAAGCAAAATAACAGTTGTTTCAAGTAAAACAGTATGTCCCCTTTCACTCAACAAATATTTACTGAGCAACTACCACGTACTAGACACTGGTTTAGGCATTAGCAACACAACAGTGAACAAAGTTCTTACCATCAAGAAGTATGGTAGTTGGAAAAACAATAAAGTAAATACTACGCAATAAAATGCCAGGCAGAGGTAAGTGCTACCAAGGAAAGAACTAGAGCAGGGCAAGGGGACACAGTGTGAGAGGAAGACAGGGCTCTTTTAGCTAGGCCATCTGAGGAGCGTGAGCCACGCCACACCCGGGGAAATAGCCAGTGCAAAGCGACTGAGGTGGAAGTGTGCTCACCGCTCCAGGAAAAGCCAGGAGACCAATATGGCTCATAAGTCAAAAGTTAGCAGGGCAGTGAACAGGGCAGTGTACGCAGACCTGGAAGGGCCAGGATCACATTCCAACTCCTTGCAGACCATGTAAGGAGTTGGAATTTTAACTCTCACCATGATGGAAAGCCAGTGGAGAGTTCTGAGCAGAGGTCTGATGGGATCCGAGTTACATTTTAAAATCATCACCCTAATCACTTAGTATGTTGGGAATACTGGCGTATTGTAAGAATGTAAGCAAACCAGTTGGGCAGTTGTAGCAGTCCAGGCAAGAGATTATTGTGGTTTGGACTGGGGTAACAGCCATAGGTATATCAGGCATGGGATATATTCAGAAAGTAAAGCAGAAAGAACATGCTGATAGGCTGGTTATTAGAGAAAGAGTTGAGGAGGACCCTTAAATTTTTGGCTTGCATAAACAAGAGTCATTTAAGGGCTTAGGGACATTTTGCTTGATAGGTTCATTAATCTACCTACACTGGGCATTTGAAGATACTTAAAAAATCAAATGTATTACATTTATAAATGTGCCCTAAAATGCTTAAATGGATGTAATTAACTAAACTTGCAAATGGAGATAACTCTTTAGGAGAATTTAATCCTTTCCATTAAAAGTTTATCAAACATTCACCAAAGAACAAGAGAATATGATTGTTCTTTATCTTTCTGCAAAAATATTCAATTTACTAATCTTGTTATCCTATTTATAAATAGAACCTCAAAGCTTAAGAACAACTATGTTTTAAAATTTGCAGCTATAGTAAATAGAATATTCATTATAAACCCAAACTGCCATTAATCCTGTCTATATACAAAGCCCCTAAGATACTAAAACACTCAAACTGACAAGTAGAATATTAAGTGAAATGGGGAAAACATCTGTGATATATTAAGTGAGGGGAGGGGGAAGAGAAACAAAATATTGTGTATAATAAAGAAATACATATGTATACACATATATATCTATATATAGTTATTTCTAATCACAAACCTTCTTCTGAAGAAGGTGTGACCAATGAACTACAACCTGTTCTCCACACTGTGAACCTTTAAAAACATTCCTTCTCTACTCAAAAGCAGACACTCAGGTATTTGTTGAATCAGTGAACAAAATGTTAACAGTGCTTATTCCTTGGCCAAGGAATTAAAGTTTATTTTTGTTTGTACCTTGTATTTCTCTGGATTTTCCAAGTTTTCTATAACAATTGTATATTTTTATAATCAGAAAAAATATTTTAATGACGATTATAAGGACTGTTGTAATAGCATGGAAGATTGCTTATATTATCTACAGAAAAAACAGAAAATAAAACTGACTGATCATGAACACAACAACTACACAAAAATTTATTTAAAAGGACTAAAGGAAATATGCCAAATGGTGACAGTGGTTGCTTCTTTGGGGTGTATATGGATTATCCCTGCCCCCTGACAGATTCTTTTAAACTTTTCTGATCTCTCCACATTTTTTTCAAGAACAGATTCCATTTAGATTCGATGAAGTTCATATTGCCAAATCCATGTGGACACCTCTCTGTCCTTATCTTACTTAACCTCTCAGCAAACATCAATACAGTTAGACTTCCCATGTTTGTTGAAATGCTAACCTCTCTTGCCTTTCTTCTTACTTTGCTAGTAGCTACATCTTATTCTTCTTTGCTGGCTTGACCTCTGTCCTAAGCTCCAGATTTATCTATCCTGCTGTTTACTTCACACAACTGTTCATTTGGATTTCCGACAGGTATCTCAAACTTAGTACATCCAAAAAAGAAGCTTCTGATTCCTACCCTCCACCCTCACAACCTACCCTTCTCCCAGTCTTCCCATCTGAATGAATGGTACCACCATCTACCCAACCTCTCAAGCCCCAAACCTAAGAATCATCCTTGATTCTTCTCTGTCACCTCCAAGTAATCCTCCTCATCTGCCACTTTACTTCTCTACAAGGCTTCTAGAACATACTGTCAACTGAAAAAAAGCTGACCACAATGATGTTAAGTATCCTAAATAAATTAACCCTACAAGAGAAAAACCGTTATCAATGTCACCATGGCACTGGAAAAATCTTCAAGGGCAAAATTAAGTTCTGTAAAAAAAAGCAAAAACTTTTTAACATATGCTATAATTTTTTTTAAAAAGTACTTATGTATTACTTGAGTAATTTAAACATTAATTTTAGTAAGAAAAATTAATATATGAGGAGAGACTAGTGCACTACATGGAGGAAGGAAAGACATATTACTTAAAATGAACAGAAGGTGCCACCAAGTGGGAAAAAAGTACATACACAGTAAAGAAAAATCCAGGCCAGCCATGGTTTTTTCTTTTTTTAACTTGGTTCAAAGGATTTCAGAGTTCCAATAATTCAAACCACACACACAAAAAACTTTGTTCCTCCTGATGTAAGTGAAAACAGTAATTTTATACTATTATGCAAAAAACAGCCCAAACTTTCTACCTTTCTACCGGTATTCAACAACATTTTATCTTGTCAAATTTCATGTAGATACTGATTACTTACTTGGTTTACTACCATAAAAATGAAAATAAAGATTATTGAGCATTATTGTATAGATGGTAGCAATTAGCTAACTTAAAGATAAAATTAAGGGCAATCAAAAGTGGTATAAGGGACTTCCCTGGTGGTGCACTGGTTAAGAATCCGCCTGCCAGTGCAGGGGACACGGGTTCGAGCCCTGGTCTGGGAAGATCCCACATGCTGCGGAACAACTAAGCCCGTGCGCCACAACTACTGAGCCTGTGCTCTAGAGCCCGCAAGCCACAACTACTGAGCCTGTGCTCTAGAGCCTGTGCTCCGCAACAAGAGAAGCCACCGCAATGAGAAGCCCGCCAAAATAAATAAATAAATAAATTTATTTAAAAAAAAAAAGTGGTATAAAACAGTACTTGTAATCTACTGAAATACTTTGAGTATTCTATTCAATCAAGTTAAATAAGAAGAAATTAAAATCTCATTGCTGACCCCATAAATGAAGAAAAGAAAGGGACTGTAACAAAGTAAAATGACAGACACTAAGTTATAGTATAGTATTAGTCTACCAGCTAGTATTCATTAAAGTGACTATAAACTCCAAGAGAGGATCATATATTTTGTTCACTGCTATGAATATACAAACCCATCAGTGCCTGAGACATAGTGGGGTGCTCAATAAATATTCATTTAATGGAATGAACTATATGTAAGCTGGGTGCTGTGCTAGGTTCTAGGCAATAATTTTTTTTAATTTTTAATTTTCAAGGTTTGTGTAGCTCCCCTGCCCATCCCAGACATTTGCACCACCATGAATACTTTTTGTTTATCTATTGGTAGACCTAACAGCCTTACCGACTGCTGACACATTCAAAGAAAATGAAAGTCTTGAGACAAAACAGACAAACCCACAAGATTTCTAATGTTCCCACAAGATCAGGGAACATTAAGTGAGCCACAGAAGTTCATTAAAGATATTCCCTGGTTCTACCAAAAACACTGATGGCTCTGAAGAGAAAGCCTTCCCCAGGTGAGACTATGTAGCTACTGAACAGACTCAAAGACCATCATAGGCCACACTGGGCACCAGAAAACTCAGAAGGACAGAGGACAGGAACCACAGCTTGCCAACTGGGAAGCATCAGGTGTTCCTCTCACCAGGAGTCTTTGCAGTAGTTCATGCAGGTGACAGCCCACCTAGCCATCCAGGAGCTATTTTCTTTGACTCCCTAGATGACACAGCACAGGCTCAAGGGAGATGAGAGCCACATCAGGCAGGTGCAGGAGCTGCCCTGACTTAAAAGCTTCATGTCCACAAAAGCTAACATCTCTACTAACAACAACTCCATGGGCATGGCTTCAGGATTGCCATTGCCACAAGGGACAAGCTAGTTCTAAGAGCAGCAAGACAGGGAAGCCCAAACATAGCTAACTCATCAGGCATTTATAAATCCTCTCAATCTAGATGCAGTTTACCAGTCAGGAATCAGTTTTATCCAGCAATATGATTGATACAATCTCATCTGGTTTCCAGGGTAACATTTAACTGAAGATCAGATTCTCTCAAACCTTTTACCCATGATTTACGAAAACTGCATACTACACTAGGTGAAATCTCATTTCAAGTCCTATCTCTGGCACCAACCTCTATTCTGACCTCTGGACTAGTGTTTTCAACTGTCTACCCACCATGTTCACTTGGTTGTCTAACAGGCATCTCGGACAGAACTCTTGATTACGCCTTCCATTCTGCTTCCCCCATCCTGCCTGCTCTTCCTCTTCTCAGTAAATGTGCCAAATAGTTCAGGCCAAAAACATTGAAGTTACCCTCTTCTCTCAAAATCCAAACCATCAGCAAATCCTGTTGAGTCCATCTTACTTCAAAATATGTCCCTGTGGTAGGCAGCCTCTAAGATGGCCTCCAATGACCACATCCTCCTGGTGTTCACACCCTTGTGTAATCCCCTCTCGAGTATGGGCTAGATTTACTGACTCACTTCTAACAAACAGAATACAGCAGCAGCGTGGGATGTCACTTCTGAGATTAGGTTTAAAAAGACTGTGGCTTCCATCTAGGGTGCTCTCTGTCATTCGCTCTCAGATTGTAACTCTGGGAAAACCAGCTGTCATGTCATGAGGTGGCCTTGTGGAGAGGCCCACATGAGTGTTCTCGGAAGCAAGTTTTCTGAGGTCTGTCTACAGACATGTGAATGAGTTTGGCAGTGGATCCTTCCAAATTCAAACCTTGAGATGACTGCAGCCCCAGATGATATCTTCTTTGTAGCCTTGTGAGATTCTAAGCCAGAGGCATCCAACTAAGCTGTACTCAAATTCCTTACCCACAGAAATGGTGAGATAATGTTTATTGTTTTAAACTAAATTTAAAAAATCTGTTACACAGTAGTAGACAACTGATAAAATTCCAAATCGCACAACCTACATTACTGACACCTTATCCAACTTCCTTCATCTCTGGATGGAGCTGGCCCAGACAACTACATAAATAGTTCCCTAAGTAATCAGACTACTTCCACAAGGCTCCCTTCCTCTATTCACAGCAATCACAGGGATGCTTTAAACATTTAAATCAGAGTCCAAGAGCCATTAGGTGGGGGCAATCAAGGTAGGCATCTGTCTTTGCTTGGCATGGGGAGTGGAGATGATGAGTGTGGCAACAGCCCAGTAAGGTGACAGAGCCTGAATGGGGAGAGGAGGGCATCCACATGGGGTGAGAGGGGTGGCAAGCTGATGTGGGGTGTTGGAGGCAAAGTGAGGTAAGAAGGGAGGTCAGTGGTGGGGAGGTGGGAAGGCAGCAATGGGAACTTTGTTACCTACAGTGGGATTCATCAAATAAGTAACTCTATTAAATAAAAGAGAAACAGATACATATACAGAAAGGGAGAAAACTAGAACATAACCTGCAGTATTGGACTGGATTCAGTGGCATTGCTGTCAACTTATGGTTTTCAATATATGAGGTGAAAAAGAGAGATATAGAAATAGAAATGTACACACACACACACAATCATTACAGTCATTTGAGCTTGTCCACTGAGATGCCCCAACAGCAATGAGCGTATCTTGCACTCAGATATTAGTTTCTAAATACTATTCTCTACTGAAAAACAGCAAGTAAGAAAATAAAACAAACACAGGGCTCCTCAGAGAAATGGCTGTTTTCATGAGTGGGGCAGGGAAAATGTAAGATGAACCTAGCACACCTTTTGTCAGAAGGCAAGAAAGTGCTCCAAGAATGAGGGGGATATTTCAAAAGGACCCCAAATGCAGACTGAACGGGTTCCCACTGGTCAAACTGAGTTCAATTTGAGCAATAAAATAACGAATTATAGTAATGGATTACAACACATTGATTAAAATGACAGTTCATATTGATATAAATAAATTAAAGTTTGACGAGTAACTGGATAGTTGCATAACCTCAAAGTATCTCCCCACAAAATGCTAATTAATTGTAAAGGGAAAATGAATAACTTTAGAATGGAGAAATCTGGCACACACGCCCTAATCAAGTGATAGAAATTTTCAGTAATGAGACAAATCAAAACTAGATGTCATTTAATAGAATGCAACAAGAAGAATCTGACACTGCTTCTGTGACATTCCTGCCAAAGATGCATAGCCTCCATCTAGTCATGAGGAAACAATGGACAAATCTATACCGAGGGACATTCTACAACACAACTGGCCTGTAATTTTCCAAAGTGTTAAGATCATAAAAATCAAGGAAAAGCTGAGGAACCAAACCAGGGTGAAAGAAGCTAGAGAGAAATGAGGTCCACATAAAATGCATGACCAGATTCCCTTGCTATAAAAGACATTGTTGGGACAACTGATGAAACTTGAAGAGGGTCTGACGATTAGACAGCATTGGTGCATCATTGTTAATTTCCTAACTTCGATGGTTATATTGTGGTAACGTAGAAGAATGTCCTTGGCTGTAGGAATTACACTCTAAAGTATTCAGCCATGATACGACATCATTTTCGCAACTCTGAAATGATTCAAATACTTGTAACTTTTCAAAAAGTTTGGGATTTTTCCCAATTTTTAAAAAATTGTAAAACAGATCACATCCTACCTAACCTTCCAGTGACTTCCAGAGAACTTTAGAAAAAAAAGCCAACGGATCTACCCATGGTTTACAAGATCTACATGTAGATGTAGCTATTGAAAGCCCTAGCTATTTCTCCTACCTCATTTCCTGACATCTTCGCCTCACTCATTCCATTCCAGCCAAACTGGCCATATTGCTGTTCTATGAATACAAGCAATACATCTCAAACACACAGGACTTTTGCACCGGTGGTTTCTGCTGCCTGGAGCTCTTCATCACACCGCCCCCCCTCCCCTCTTCAAATGTCACTCCCTCAAAGAAGCCTTCCCTAACGCCTGTATAAAACAGCCACCTCCCCTACATGAGAAGGCCACTGCTCTTTATCCCTTTATGAATTCCTTGCATTTACTGTTGCCTAAAATATATAACATATTCGTTTTTCTGTTTCCCCTCATGAGAGCAAGGACTTTGTTTTACTCACTGTTGTATCCCCAGTGCCCAAAATAGTTCTTGGCACCTGGTAGGTACACAATAATTATGTAAATGAATAAAGATGACAAATTGTATTTGTAATTCATTACTCTGTATGTAAGATAATACCTGGCTCTCTAATAAAAGATAAATCAACCCAACTTCAAATGTATTCATGGATCAAATCAAAGGTAAGGTTAGAATTCTACAATGTATTGCACTCACTCAGCAAAGGGGGTTCTAAGAAACAAACAGCTGAGCTTATCCGAACCACTTCTCCCTACAAAGACTCATCACAAGCCTTTAAGCTTCCCTTACAAGCAAGGGTCATCAAAGGTACTCAGACCTTAGGAGGCTCCACTCCACAAAGAAACTCAGCTTTGTATCCTCAACTGCCCTCAGGCATCACCCCAGCAGGTGATGTTATCTTCTACAGCTTTCAGCTTTTTTTAATGTGATCTCAGATCTTATATATAAAAGGACTTGCTTGGCTGCATAGTACTTTTATCATTTCAGATTTTTAACTATTTAATAATTTAAAATGTGTTTCAGCCCACATAATTTTCCCTCCCCCAGCCCCCAATCTAGATAGGTGCTTTGAAGGAGATGGCCATCAATCTGAACACGACAGCCCACAGGCCTTCCACACACTCTTAGGACCAACCCCTCCCCCAAAACAACCAAACAAATGAAAACTAGCAGGATACCTCGCCTCCTAAAGCCACTTTGAGATCTTGGTCTCAAACAGTGCCAACGTATATACAGAATGCCGCTTCGAGAAGGCAGACAGCTCCTCAGATTTTAACAGACCACAGGTTATTATTTCCCATTAAAAAGAGCATAAAAATCCAGCTTCAAATGTAACATCAGTGCTGCTTTCTCATGTTAAGAGCCAATGAGTTTTATTAAAGACAGAATCCAATATTGTGGTCTTCAAACTACATCACCAACATGAGTAAATGCTTCTAATTAGTCCAAGTAGTGGACCAGAGGTAGGTGAAATCTTACAAACATATTTTGCTTAGCTCACATATTATTTTAAAAAATTATTCTGTCCAATCAAGTAGCCTATTCAATTTATCCTTTTAATTTAATTTTTTATAGATTTAATTAATTTATTTATTAATTTATTTATTTTTGGCTGCGTTGGGTCTTCATTGCTACACGCGGGCTTTCTCTAGTTGCAGCGAGTGGGGGCTACTCTTCGTTGCGGTGCGCAGGCTTCTCATTGCGGAGGCTTCTCTTATTGCAGAGCACAGGCTCTAGGCGCGCGGGCTTCAGTAGTTGTGGCACGCGGGCTAAGTAGTTGCGGCTCAGGGGCTCCAGAGCGCAGGCTCAGTAGCTGTGGCGCACGGGCTTAGCTGCTCCGCAGCATGTGGGATCTTCCCGGACCAGGGCTTGAGCCCGTGTCCCCTGCATTGGCAGGTGGATTCTTAACCACTGAGCCACCAGGGAAGCCCAGCCTATTCAATTTAAATAAAATAAATTCACTTCCTTAGTTGCATTACCCACATTTCAAAGTGCTCTGGGCCACGTGGGGCTGGTGGCTACCCTATTGGACAGCACAGATATAGAACATTTCCATCATCACGGAAAGTGCTATTGGACAGTGCTGTATTTAAACTGATAAATATCTTTAAAATAAACATTTAAAACCAAGAAGTCTCAAAAAGAAATACAGATTTCCACTTTCTCTTGAAAAATCATATCTAGAAACCCTTGGCTGAATTCTTACCTGATGGAACTGCAGAGAGTGAACAGGGCTGCTGCCCTCTTTGATGGAGTATGTGCTTTTCAGTTCAATACAGTCCCCAATACCCCCAACAGTCTCACATCTGTACTTCCCTCACTTATGTTACATGCCTGGATTTCTACTTGAGCCTTTAGAATGAAAGTGAGTACTCTGAGATTATCCTAGTTTCTACTCAATAGAGCACAGAACTATTTCTGATGATCAAGTTCAACCAAAATAAACTATCACAGCTAACCTGACACTTATTTTTAGGTTTTTTTTGTGAAATTTTCTAGACCAACTAGAAAGGCTCTCTAGAGTTTAAATGTGTATCAACCAACAACCTATGAAATAGATATAAATACTTGCTTTGAAAGTTTATTAAAAATTTGGTAATTCAAGTAAGAGCATTTAAAATTTCATTTCAAAATAGGCATATTAAAAATCACAGTTTTTAGAGACCTAAGGAATTTGGGGGCTCTCAATTTACAGATGAGAAATCCAAGCTCCAGAGAGGTTAAGGAATTAATGCTTTAAGTCAAACTGCCAAATAAGATCAGAGCCAGAGTTCTTTTAGCCTTTCTCTTCACTATGGCCAGGTGATACTACAGCACACTGTTTTCCCTCAAAGACAGCCACACTATTATATATCCCAACATATAATATGATTGGTGACACCCCTCCATCAAGATAGTCTGTAACCTCTCTGGTTGAACATGGGGGGAGTTTTCTAATTGCCTTGACCAAGGGAATGCGGACTCAATACTGGATGATTTCCAAGACTAAGTCAGATAAGGCCACATGGCTTCTGCCTGGCGCTCTGTCTCAGAGCATTTGCCTGAGCAGGCTCAGGCTACCTGAGGGTGTTCCAATCCAACACCCCAGCCATGCCCCCGGCTAAACAGCCACCATCAGTTGCCAGACACTGAGTGAACACACCTTCAGACTGTTGCCAGAGCTGCTGCAGGTCTTTGCTCAAACCCTCCAACCCCCACCTCTGGCAGGAGTGTCCTTGCTCAAAATCTGCCACCCCCTCCACCTCACCCCTGCCTCTAGCAGGAGTGAATATAAATCCTTCAGTTAAAGGGTCCAGAGATAAGAAAGGAAGCTACAAACAAAAACCCAGATGGAACCAGATGGGACCAGCCAATGAATCTGACCTCCAACAGACCCAGAGTCTGATTATACATTGATTTTTTCTACATTAGCATATTATATGACACACCTACTGGCAGCCATGACCAGACATTAAAGACCAAAAAAGGATCAAAAGGGAGTGGCACCCCACACCCTGAGGGTGGGGGGAGCCCTGCCCTTCCCGGTAGACTAATGCATATGCCTCCCCATCACTAGCCTCACTCCTCCTCCCTTTGTCTTTACTCTACAAAATTAAATCCCTCTTGCCACCTGGGCGAGAAGTTGATCTGTGAACATAGTTCCCACTTCTCCATTCTTTGGCCACTGAGTAAAGTTTGTGCTGTGTCCATCTCAATCAGGGTCCATAGGACGTAATTCAGTAACAAGATGATTCTACTATCCAGCCTTTGAGTCTTCCACTTGAAGCCTCAGACATCCTGGAGCAGAGATAAGCCATCCCTGATGTGGCTTGTCTGAATTCCTGACCCACAAAAACTATGAAATAAATACTTATTGTTGTTCTAAGGTACTAAGTTTTAGGGTAACTAGTGATTCAGCCATTGCAATTGGGACAGATGCTTTCAGAACAACACTGATTAACTTAAGAATAGATATACAACAAATATTTGTGTAATGAAACAAATATTGCCAAGTGAAATAAAATAAAATGTTGATGTAGCTCACCATTCAGGGGGCACCATGCTTCCATCCACATCCCAGAATGTGTTTTTGCCATTCATTTCAGTAGTATATATAACCCATCGGTGACGGCCTGGATGGAAAGATCAACATGTAGTTTAGAGAGATGTGAGGAAATAAAAACAACCTTTTCAAAAAATTATAATTGCATAACATCAAAGAAGACAACTTTTTTTATTAAGAAAAGACTTTTATGTGCTCTTACATAAGAGAAATGTTAGAGAACTAGAGCCCTGGGTGTATTACTGAAGGAAAACTCCAGGAAGTGTAGGCAAGCTTTTATCAACAACCTAGTGGCCGCCTCAGCAAAATCCCTGCATGGGGACTGAGACTCACTCTGTGGGTAGGGCTCAGCCCTTTCACAGTGGAGAACCCTTACTTCTCCCCCAGCTCCCCCTCCAAGGGGGTATCAGAGAGGGAAGGGGAGGGAATATGTTTCTAGCTGTTCTGGGTATTCAGGAGAAAAGTGCTCCTCCTAAGACTGGGGCAGGAGAAATGTATTCACAGCAATCACACTTGAATTATATGTTTCCATATAAATATTTTTAAACAACCACCAGAGATCCTTTCGGAAACTGGTGATTATTACATAATAAGCAAACACTATATATGATGGTTAGATAAGTAGAACAGCTCATGTTATCAAAACAGCACGCTGCATTCTTTAAAAGATTTCTGTGAAATAGTTGAGAGCATAACCACAATTTAGAAAACTGTTAGGCAAAGACCTGGATTTTAATGAAGACTGTCACTTTTTTTTTTTTTTAATTTTTATTGTGGTATAGTTGATTTAATGTTGTGTTAGTTTCAGGTGTACAACAAAGTGAATCACTTATACATATATCCACTCTTTTTTAGATTCTTTTCCCATACAGGCCATTACAGAGTACTGAACAGAGTTCCCTGCACTATACAAGACTGTCCCTTATTATCAGTGTATATTAGGCAAGTTTTATGAGACTCAATCTCTTTATCTATTAAAAGTGGATGATTAGGACTTCCCTGGTGGCGTAGTGGTTGAGAATCCGCCTGCCAATGCAGGGGACGTGGGTTCGAGCCCTGGTCAGAGAAGATCCCACATGTTGAGGAGCAACTAAGCTTGTGCGCCACAACTACTGAGCCTGCGCTCTAGAGCCCGGGAGCCACAACTACTGAGCCCACGTGCTACAACTACTGAAGCCTGCATGGCTAGAGCCTGTGCTCTGCAACAAGAGAAGCCACTGCACTGAGAAGCCCGTGCACCGCAACAAAGAGTAGCCCCCACTCGCCACAACTAGAGAAAACCTGCGCACAGCAACGAAGACCCAAAGCAGCCAAAAATAAATAAATAAATAAATTTATTTTTTAAAAAAGCATATATTTTCTCCCTGTGAGGATATCAAACATTGTTCTGCAACTAGAGTTTTTCATGTTACACATATCTTTGATATCTTTCTATACAACAAAGTATTCTAAAAAATGTGTAATTCATCAGTATCCAATTGATGCATATAACTAATGTGGCTTTTAGAATTTACTACTAAATGCTGCAATGGGTGTCTTTGTTTTGCAAGAATATTTGAGGTGAATTCCTAGAAGTGTTGGGAGAAAAGATATGTGCAATGTAAATTTTAACAAAATTTACCAACTGTCCTCCAAAAGGACTGCGTTAACCCACATATTCTTATGGTATTTCCCCAGTTGGAATTTATCAGATTGGCAAATACTTCAAAATTTGATAGGTGAAAAAAGATAACGCTGTTTTTTGAGCTACATTTCTGTAATTACAAGTGAGGATGAGAGGGATAAATCAGGAGTCTGTAATTACAATATACACCCTACTATATATAAAATAGACAACCAAAAAGGACCTACTGTATAGCATAGATAACTATACTCAATATGTTGTAATAACCTATAATGGAAGAGAATGTAAAAAAAAGGAAAAAAAAAGTGAATCACTTTGCTGTACACCTGAAACTAACACAACATTGTAAATCAACTATATTTCAATAAAAAAAAATTTTTTTTAAATAATGTATTCTTTTTTAAAAAAAAGAGTGATGGTGGCAAAGTAGTTGAGAATCTGCCTGCTAATGCAGGGGACACGGGTTCGAGCCCTGGTCTGGGAAGATCCCACATGCCACGGAGCAACTAGGCCCGTGAGCCACAACTACTGAGCCTGCGCGTCTGGAGCTTGTGCTCCGCAACAAGAGAGGCCGCGATAGTGAGAGGCCCGCGCACCGCGATGAAGAGTGGCCCCCGCTTGCCGCAACTAGAGAAAGCCCTTGCACAGAAACGAAGACCCAACACAGCCATAAATAATAAATAAATAAATAAATAAATAAAAATTTTTAAAAAAAGAGTGAAGATGAGCACGTTTTCATTCCTTTGTTCATTTAGTTTTCTTTTCCTGTGAATTATCTTTTTCTTTTTTCTATTGAGTTCTTCATCCTTTTACAAGTACTTTGTAAAAGTTCCTTGTACATTAAAGAAAACAAAGTCAAATCAAATCCCAATCTCATTCCCATTATTTATACCAAAAAATACTGAACTCACCAAAAAACTGCTTGTTGTCTTCGTAGTATTTGTTTCCATATTTGTCTTCCCCCACTAATGTGCCAACCCTCACATCATTTGCCCTGGGAATGTCCAAAAGAAAACAGACATTTTAGGAAGATTCTTTGTTCACAACACACACGTAAAGTGAGAATACCAACTTTCACAAACATAGGCAGCTGTGCCAGCTAGAAAAATGAGGAGGTGCTGGGTATGGTCACTGGTTGTATACTTCTAGCTTTCATCCCCAGGTTCACGGCCACTCATTGTCAGAGAATCAGCTTTCAGGTAAGAGCTCTAGAATCCCTGCCCTTGTTGTCCTAGTGCCATTACAGCACAAGAAAAGAGAAACTGACCTAACTGATGTGCCTAAAGTACACTCAATAGATAGATGCAATATCGTCGAATTACAAGACTACTTTTATCTACTATCCCTAGGCCATGAGGCAACGGAGTTAGCAAAAAACTTCAGGAAATCTGGAAGCTCAAGTATTTCACTGTGATCACCTCGCTCAACTCCTTACAGTACAGGGAAGGCAAGTGAAGGCCAGCGAAGGAGGAAAAAAAAAACTTTCCCAAGGTCACGCAGTGAGTGTTTGGCAATGCTGTCTGCTCTCCAGGAAGCAGAGCAGGGGTGCAGCCCATATGCTGTCGCCTCCGCGTCATGGCTCTGTCTCTAGAGCCGGCTTTCGTCCTGTCTCCGGGAGGCCCCTGGACAGAGACTTCGGCCCGGGGGAAGCGGGCAAAGACTGTCCTTGAGAAGAGCTGCGGATTCTCCAAGGTGACCCAAGCCCGGGCCACTTTCCAAGAAACCAGCCAGCACAAGTCCAGCCCCAGAGGCCAAGAGCATGGCTCTGGCCGCTTACCTGAAGAAAACTCGTAGATAGCCGCGGAGGCCGCCGTGGCCGCGGACCTGCTGCAGCCCGCGCTTCAGGACCTGCAGCAACTCCATCTTGTCCCGCAGGCCCCGCCTCTCCGGCGCGCTGCGGAAAACCCACCGGGGGGAAGCTGCCACTCAGCTGCAGGGCGCCGCCCACAGAAGGTTCCCGCGCACGCGCGGCACGCGGAGGTGGTTTTGCGCATGCGCGGGTCTGGAGCGCGCGGGTCTGGAGCTCCCCCGTCAGGCCTCTTACCGCTTTCCAGAAAAGGTGCGGTTGGTTGGTTTCCCTCCGAAGCAAAGTTTTCAGAGATTGCATTTAGAAGGCAGGACATGTAGTGGAAAGCTCACCTAAACTAGGCTTTCCCAGGTGAAGGTTCCTCCTTTGGGGACCTCAGTTTCCTTATCTAAAGTGATTGCCTGACTACTCCAAAAATCCTTTCTAGAGCCAAGATTCTTTAGAAACAAGATACCATTAAGGAATTCAATATTAAGCACGAAATTATACTGCACATTCGGAAGTAAGCACATTCGACACCAGCGTTGTGGTAGGCGACTGAGGCGGAGGAGGAATAGAAAAGTACAAGATTAACTATCTCCTCTCAAGTATTTAATGATTTAGTTGCAAGTTTAAAATTAAAAATTTAGATATTTAAAGTGTATTAGAAAAATAATCCATGCATGATATTTAAAAATTTTAAACAATAAAGGGAATGAAATGAACGCTATTATTTCTAATTTTCTAGCAGCTAACTTTATGACTTTAAATATGCTTTAAAACCTATATTTCTTGATCCATCAGTTTGGAAGTCTCTGATTCCCAACTATTTGAGATGAGAAACTTAGCACATGGTCACTTCCTTCACCTCATCCCATCCTTTGCTCTTCCAGACTCTAGTCTACCATATCATTTCTTTAAAAAGGTCAAGATTTATAAGATTTATATTCTAATCCATAACTGCAAGTTTTCATAATTGTCTAAAGAGTTTTATAAATTGAAACACAACATTATTTCTTGAGAGGACCAAGAAATAAGACTGGACCCAGAGAAGAGATGTAATTTTATGCTACTAAATCTTCAACCCCAAAAGAGAAACCTCCAAATATTAGGATCACATTTTCTTTTCTTAGATTCTATCAATTGCTCAAAATCCAATGTCCCATTGGAATTTATTTTATGTTGAACTGTGGCTTTTTTGTTTTCCTGTTTTAAAAAAATTCTATCTGAATTATTCCAATATATATCGAAGAACTGTTTTAAAAACATAAACATATTACCATTATCTCACCTCAAAAAGTTAATAATTGCTTAATATAAAGTATCCTCTGAAGAGGGTTCAAATTTCCCCAATCGTTTCATAATTTTTTTAGTTTGTCCAAGTAAGGTCCGTATGTTGATTTTCTTTTAAATTTCTCTTAATCTATAGGATTCCCTTATTTTCCACCCCCTTTTTTTGTCCTTCCAATTTATTTGACAAAGAAACTGGTAATTTCTCCTGTAGAGTTTCCACTGTCTGGATTTTGTTGATTGTGTCCCTGTGTTCCTCTATCCCCTGTATTTCCATATGTTAGTAATTAAACCTAGGTGCTTGACAAAATTTGGGTTCTTTTTTTTAATATACATTTATTTATTTTATTTATTTATTATTTTTGGCTGCGTTGGGTCTTCGTTGCTGTGTGCAGGCTTTCTCTAGTTGCGGCGAGCAGGGGCTACTCTTCTTTGTAGCGCGCGGGCTTTTCATTGCAGTGGCTTCTCTTGTTGCAGAACACGGGCTCTAGGCACGCAGGCTTCAGTAGTTGTGGCTCACGGGCTTCAGTACTTGTGGCTCACGGGCTTCAGTAGTTGTGGCTCGCAGGCTGTAGAGCGCAGGCTCAGTAGATGTGGCTCATGGGCTTAGTTGCTCCATGGCACGTGGGATCTTCCCGGACCAGGGCTCGAACCTGTGTGCCCTGCATTGGCAGGCGGATTCTTAACCACTGTGCCACCAGGGAAGCCCTGGGTTCTTTTTTTAGTTGTTAAGTACATTTTCATAGGTGATGATATCCTATTAAGGAGTACACAGGGTGTCTGCTTGTTTCATTTGCTGTGATTGTAGCAGCCACTGCTGAGCATTGCCTAAATAATTTCATTCCTTCTTTCTTTATTAGCCACAAATCTATAAACAGAAAACCCCTCAACTGTTTGGTTCCTGAAATACAGTTCATACAGGAAAGGCAGGAAAGATGCATGATTCTCTCCCTTATTTAACAGTTTTCAAAATTACAATTTGGTTTCCTAGCATCTTTGAGGGGTGTGTGTGTGTGTGTGGCAAAAAACACAGAACATAAAATTTACCTCCTTGATTGTCTTTAAGTATACAATACAGTAGTGTTAACTATGTACACATTGTTGTGCAACAGATCTCTAGAAATTTTTCGTCTTGCAAAACTGAAACTCTGTGCCCATAGAACAATACTCCCCCTTCCTCTCTACCCCCAACCCCCAGCAACCACCATTCTACTTTCTAAGTGTTTGATACCTCCTATAAATGGAATCATGTAGGACTTGTCTTTTTGCAACCGGCTTAAGTTTCATCCACGTTGTAGCATGTGACAGGATTTCCTTTTTTAAGGCTGAATAATATTCCACTGTGTGTACATATCACATTTCTTTATCCATTCATCTTTTGATGGGTGTTTTTGGTTGCTTCTACCTCTTGGCTATTGCAAATAAGGCTGCAATGAACATGGGAGTGCAAATATCTCTTCTAGATCCTGTTTTCAATTCCCTGGGATATATACCCAGAAGTGTGTGTGTGTGTATGTGCGTGCGTGTGTACACATATATACACACATATCACATACGCTGGATCATATAGTAATTTTTTTTTTTTTTTGAGGAAGCTCCACAGTTTTCCATAACGGCTGCACCATGTTACATTTCTACCAACAATGCAGAAGAGTTCCAATTTTTCCACGTCTTCACCAACACTTGTTATTTTCTGTTTTTTTATTGATAGTGGCCATCCTAATGGGTATAAGCTGATATCTTACTGTGGCTTTGATTTGCATTTCCCTGATGATGAATGATGTTGAGTATCTTCTTCTATGCTTGAGGCCATTTGTATTTCTTCTTTGGAGCAATGTTAATTCAAATCCTTTGCTCCTTAAAAAAATTTTTGTTGTTGTTCTTGGTGGTGGTGGTGACTTGTAGGATTTCTTATATATTGTGGATATTAACCCCTTATCAGATATATGGTTTGCAAATATTTTCTCCCATTCTGTAGGTTGCCTTCTCACTGTTGTACTTTGCTGTGCAGAAGTTTCTAAGTTTGATATAGTCCCATATTTGTCTATTTTTGCTTTTGTTGCCTCTGCTTTTGGTGTCATACCCATGAAATTATTGCCAAATCCAATGTCATGAAGCTTTTCCCATAAGTTTTCTTCTAGGAGTTTTATAGTTTTCCGTCTTATGTGTATAGGTTTTTAATTGATTTTGAGTGATTTTTATATTTGGTGTAAGGGTTCAACTTCATTCCTTTGCTTGTGGATATCCAGTTTTCCCAACACCATTTGCTGAAGAACTATCCTTTACCCATAGGGTATCCTTGGCATCCTTGTTTAAGATCATTTGACCATATACTTGAGAGTTTACTTTTGGAGTTCTCTATTCTGTTGCATTGGTCACCATACTGTTTTGATTACTGCAGCCCTGTAATAAAATTTGAAATTGGGAAATGTGAGGCCTCTAGCTTTGTTTGAAGCCATCTGGGCTTTTCTTTATTGGGAGATTTTTATTACTTATCAAATGTCCTTGATAGTTATAGGTCCATTCATATTTTTTATTTCTTCAAGATTCAGTTTTGGTAGGTTGTGTTTCTAGGAATTTATCCATCTAGTTTGTTGGCATGTAATTGTTGGCATGTAATTGTTGGCATTATAATGACTCTTAAAATCCTTTATATTTCCATGGCATCAGTTGTAATGTCTCCCTTTCATTGCTGATTTTTGTTGTCTTTTATTTTTTTCTTAGTCTAGCTAAGGGTTTGCTAATCTTGTTGATCTTTTAAAAAAAACAACTCTTGGGACTTCCCTGGTGGTCCAGTGGGTAAGACTCCACGCTCCCAATGCAGGGGCCGTGGTGAGAGAACTAGATCCTACATGCATGCCGCAATTAAGAAGTCCACATGCCGCAACTAAGAGTCCACATGCCACAACTAAGAAGCCCTCATGCCACAACGAAGATCCCATGTGCTGCAACTAAGATCCAGTGCAGCCAAAATAAATAAATATTTTTAAAATGTTTTAAAAAAACCTCTTAGTTTCACTGATTCTTTTTCGATTCTTTATTTATTTCTGCTCTAATCAACTACTTCCTTCCTTCTGCTAACTTTGGGTTTGGTTTGTTCTTCTTCTATTTTCTTGAGGTGTAAATACTGATAGGGAAGGACTTACTATTGCCATTTTGTTAATTGTTTTCTGCGTGTCTTGTTATTTTGTTCCTTTTTTCCTCTCTTGCTGCCTTACTTTGTGTTTTTTTTGTAGTGACTTACTTTGATTACTTTCTCATTTTTTTGTATGTATCTTCTATACGTATTTTGTGTTTACCATGTCCTTAGCACTTTTAAAGTATCATTATGAACTCATGGATTTAAATATGTTCTTTATGTTTCAATCTATTACAGCTACTATTCTAATTAATTACCAAGTTATCTTATCTCTGGCAAGTAGAAACTTCTTCAGATTGATGCTTGAGTTCTTGAGACACAACCCAGTGATTTTTGTTAGCTTTCTTCCTTCTGGTGTGAGAAGATGTCTCTATACTTACCTTGAAAGTATGTTTCCTGCCCTAGACCTACAACCAGCCATTTCTCTAGGGAGACCTTCCCTAGGGTTTTTTGCTTGTTCAAACCTCAGCTCTATCACTTCCTAGCTAGCTATATTGGGCAAGTTGCTTAGCATCTATAAACCTCAGTTTACTCATTTGTAACACAGGGCTAATAATATTACCTACCTCAAGGGACTTTGTGAGGATTAAAAAAAAGAAGGCACAAAAAATACTTAACCCAGTGCTAGTATATCACAAGTTCTCAATAAATGTTAGTTTGATAAATTACTTCTTAATAACAGAAGAGGCATATGCCTTCTTGAATAAAGTTTTCACAGATTATTTTGATTTCCTATCCTGTGCTTCTAGGTGAATGAATCTTACTACATCTTTGATCCTACATACTCTTCTTTCTTAGAATGCCGTCATTTGTTTGCTTGCTTGTTTTTATTTTGTTTGTATTTGTTTTGGTGGAGTACATTATTGAGGCATTCTTTTTCCCAAAAATGCATTTTGGAAATAAAATTTCCCTCTTGATTACCTAGACATAGAGTTCTAAGTTCAAAATGATTTTTCCATATAACTTAGGAAGCATTGGTACATTGACCTCTAATATCTAATATAGTTGATAAGAATCTTCCTGCCAATCTGATACTTATTCCTTTGCAAGAGATGTTTTTTTCAGATATTTCTCTTTCTCTTTAAAGTTCTGAAATTTCATGAGGATTTATCTTGGGCTTTTTTTGGTTGCTCCTTGTTGGAATTCAACACTGTCTTTATGGAGATGGGTCATTCTTAGTTATAGAAATTGTTCTTTCAATAATTTTCCCACTCCATTTTGTTTCTTCTTTTCAGAATCTGGATATAAGGTAAACACTGGCCCTTCTGGATTGATCTGTCGTATCTCTTAACTTTACTTGCATATTTTCCATTTCCACCTTTATGGTTTACATTCTGAGCCACTTTTTCACCTTTATGTACCAGTTCACTAATTCGTTTCTTATTTGGGTACAGTATATTGAGTTTTGATACAGACTTTTTTCCCCAGTTCAATGCTAATATTTTTGATTTCAAGGACTCTTTCTTGATTTCTGATTGCTCCTTTTTCATAACATCCTGTTCTGATTTTTGTCATTAACTTAATATTATTACAAAGCCAAAAAAAAAAAAAAGCCAAAGAGATATGCAGAATCCATTCAGATAATATTGCCTTGCTCATGTGAACAAAAATATTGCCAGAAATCTTTATTCTATCTTCAGCAATCTAATCTGCTGTTTAGCTCATCCATTTATTTTTCTTCTTTTAAATTTAGTCCATTGAACACATGTACTTGGTTCAAAGAATCATAAAGGTCTGCCTCTGGACCCAATTTCCAGCTCCCTAAAACAGCTGGGAATTGTTTCAACTCTTTAGCTGCTTATCTTATATTCACTACCATATCTAAAAATTACATGCTTATATTATTTCTAGACTTTTCAGATTTTAGGCATTATCTGACTTCCCAACACAGAAGACAAGGATTTAGCTTTTTTGCCACACACACACACACACACACACACACTTCTGTCCCATTCTCCAATATAGTTTACTGAATTTTTTGGTACGTATCCATGTAAGGGCCAGTTTATGCTTACAGCTTCTCAAGAACTTACTTCTCTCCCCTGGATACAAGGAATTTTGGAGATCTGAGGGTCTAAAATTACCTAATTGTTTTAAACAAGGCTTATTTATTTTTTATCAAATATTGTGAATAATACATACTAAAGTCTAAGTCTAGGGCTTCCCTGGTGGTGCAGTGGTTAAGAATCCGCCTGCCAGTGCAGTGGACACAGGTTCGAGCCCTGGTCCGGGAAGATCCCACATGCCATGGAGCAACTAAGCCCGTGCGCCACAACTACTGGGCCTGCGCTCTAGATCCCACGAGCCATAACTAAGGAGCCTGCGAGCCACGACTACTGAAGCCTGCGCGCCTAGAGCCCGTGCTCCGCAACGAGAAGCCACCACAATGAGAAGCCCGCACACCGCAATGAGGAGTAGCCCCTGCTCACCTCAACCAGAGAAAGCCCACGCACAGCAATGAAGACCCAACGCAGCCAAAAATAAATAAATACATTTATCTAAAAAAAAAAAAAAAGTCTAAGTCTATTTAATCTTAAGAATGTACAACCAAGCTTAAGAAATAGAATACTATCTGTAACAGATTTTCTTAAAAGATGGCTGCAAAAAAATTCTGGTTCCCTATACTCTTCCAGAATTTTGCCATTCCCCATCAAGGGGAATAGTTTATTTCCCCCTGAATTTGGGAGGCCTTTGTGTCTGCCTCAATAAATAAAATTATATGGAAGCAATGCTGCTTGGTTTCTGAGTGCTGTGGTCTGGATGTGTCTCCCCAAAGTTCATGCTGAAATCCTAACCCCCAAAGGTGATGCTATTAGTAGGTGGGGCCTTTGAGAGATACTTAAGTCATAAGGGCGGACCCTCATGAATGGCAGTAGTGCCTTTTAAAAGAGGCTCCAGAGAGATCCTTAGCCCTTTCCACCATGGGAGGACACTGCAGGAAGTCAGCAGTCTGCAACATGCAAGCTGGCCTTTACAAGAACCTCACTGACCATGTTGGCTCCCTGATCTTGAACTTCCAGCCTCCAGAACTGTGAGGAAACAGATGTCTGTTGTTTATGAGCCACCCAGTTTATGGTATTTTATTATGAATATGATGAAATCATATGGCTACAAAATGACACAGCTAGAATTTAAACTCAGCTCTGCCTCTCTGGCTTCCACTGGCTCTCTATATCAACACCTGCCCCAAAAGCCACGTGGAAATTACCCTTCATTTCTCGCAAAATGGAGCCCATGTCTGTAGCTGAGTAGTTTTTTCAGCTTTCTTCCTGCCCATAGAAGTTTGAAGGTCCAAAAGCCTTTATACTTTGCACTGTTCTGTATCTTTTAGCCCAAGATGACACAATTGTTTTAACTTCTTGCAGTTTCTTATGTATCAATTTATAAAGCAACCCCATTAGACAAAAGGCATACAAACCAGCAAATCTTGTCAAGATAAGACTTTGTCTATACTGGGCTTCTAGTGAGGCTGCCGAGATACATCCTTTTCTAAAAATGGCTACATTTCTGGTTCCACATACTCTTCTAGGAGTTTGCCACTTCTGCAAAGAGCTTTGTGACATCTTTGATGAAGAAATCAGAGCTAATATGTAAGCCTTCTGGTTTTAGCCTCACCTGAAGTCCCAGCAGACAGCCACTACGTGTCTTCCAGACACATGCGTGAGTGATTCCAAAGATTCCAACCCCTGCCCATTGAGCTGACCCAGCTGTGGCTGCATGGATCAGATAAACTGTCCCTGCCAAGCTCTGTCCTCATTGTAGATTAGAGCACAATACATTTTGTTGTTTTAAACCACTACTTTTTGGGGTGGTTTGTTACAAAGCAAGAGAGAATTGGGGCACCACGTATACTTTGGTAGCCCCTTGTATGTCCTACCCTGTTTGCATCCTGCTCCTACTTCTCCGGAAGTAGTACAGGCTGTTTTCTTGCTCTTACAATGCTAACATGAACATTTTTGTATGCCTCATGATACACACATAAGAGTTTCTCTAGGGCAAATAACAGATACATGCATGTTAAACTTTACTATATAATGTAAAATGACTGGAGATGATTGTTATCAACCGACACTGCCACCATCAATGTACAAGCGTTGCTCCATACACTCTACACTTGGCATTGCCAAACTTGGTGCAAATCAGGTTGCTTCTCAGATTTACCCACTGAAGCTAAGTCTGCTGAGTTGATCACAACTGATATTTTTTCCAGCTTTCAAAATTTTGTGGCTCTCATTTCTCTCACAGTATTTTTGTGTATATGACATAATGCCTTTAAAAAATCCTTGGCTGTGCTTCAATGTAGTTTTAGGAAGGGGTTTGAATCAAATGTATGTGTTGAAGGCATAGTCTTTCACCATGGACTGATTTTTAAGATTTCACCAAGTTTTTTTAAATTTCTGAATGTTGTTTCTGCTTGCTTTAAAATCTGTTTGGTCATCTTTGTTGTTCCTGTTTCTTGCTTACTTTTTGATTCCATTTTTTTCTTCTTAAGACGTATCATGTGCAGTTATAATCATGTACAGACAATTTCAATATCTAACATTATCATTCAGGGTCCATATATATTGCTTATTGCTGGCTCATTCAAGTGGCTTGTTTCCTTGTGAGTCTGATAATTTTGTGAGCTCATATTTGGTTGAGCTTAATCTGTGACAGTTGAGGTTCTAAATTAGAGTTCAGCAAACTGCACCCCAAGGGCTAAGTCCAGTTCACTACCTGATTTTGTAAACGTTTTATTGGACCACTGCCATGCTCACTCATTTATGTATAGTCTATATAGCTGCTTTTGCACAACAGCAGAGTAGTTGCTTCAGACATGGTAAGGTCCTCAAAGTCAAAATACTGACGTTCTGGCCCTTTACAGAAAAGTGTGCAAAACTCTGTTGTAAGTTATGAATGTTTTCTCCAGAGATTTTTATTTGCTTCTGCCAGGACCAGGGAGGGTTCGTGACCTGCGACAACCTTAGCTTCTTTGAGAACTCATGCCACCTCTTGTGAGTCCAGCAATAGATCAAAGGCCTTCAGAGTATCTATTCCACAATACTGCCAGAAGCAGCAATACATTATCTTCTTTGATTATACTGTTCTGATTTCAAGAATGGTATGGATATTCTTTCATTTAACGGGTCAATCTTTCAACCTAAGAGGCACAAGTCCTTCTGTGGAACTTTTCTTGTATTATTTAATAATTTCCTTATTTCAAGTCTTTTGTTTTCTCTTAGATTCTTACTATTAAAATGTTAGCCACCTAGAGGGGTGGGATAGGGAGGGTGGGAGGGAGATGCAAGAGGGAAGAGATGTGGGAACATACGTATATGTATAACTGATTCACTTTGTTATAAAGCAGAAGCTAACACACCATTGTAAAGCAATTATACTTCAATAAAGATGTTTAAAAAAAAAAAAAAGAAAATGTTAGCCATCCTGCTCTGATTCTCTAATTTTGTCTTTTCTCATTTTCTATTTCTTTGTCTTTTGGTTATACAGTCGACCCTTGAACAATACGGGTTTGAACTGTGTGGGTCCACTTACATGCAGATTTTTTTCAATAAATACATACTATAGTACTACAGGATTTGCAGTTGGTTGTATGCCTAACACCTGTGTTGTTCAAGGGTCAATTGTACTTTCAGGGTGAGTTCCTCAACAATTAATCTTCCAACCCTTCTAATGAACTGCTTTGGCTATCATTTTAAATTTCCAGAAAATATGCTCCAAATTTTCCTTTTCCTTTTCAAAGCATCCTGTTTTCATTTAATGAATACATCTACTTTCTTTCAAAATATTAATTATATTTGGTGGTGAGTACTTTTCTGATCACTGCATTGTATCTGCCCCCACCCATCAGATTATATCTGATCTCTTATGTATTAGAAATTTTCCTCAAATATCTGATGATCCTGGTTCTATGTTCATGTTTAATAGTAGGCACTAGAAAGCTGAATGGAAACCTCATGACATATATGACTTGGAAATACTGGGATTCACTGAAGAGTGATAAAATGGCAAGTAGTCTTCTTATCAAGGCACAACCAAAAGCGAGTGTCTGGAGATCTTTTCTCTGGGGCCGATTAGTTTCTCCAAAGAAAAAAATCCTGGCAGAGAGGCCTATACCCAGTGGCCAGCATTCTGGGAACATGCTTAGGGCACCCATATTCAATGCAGACTTTCACTTAATCTGTATTTTCAACACTATCTAATCCAAGCCTTCTGTTATCCCTGGTATCCTATAAATCCTATGATCTTCTGGTTTAGTTTCTCAAGGTTATTAACCTCTGGCCTCCTGCTTGAAAAGGTTGAAGGATTGAAAGTGGTCACCTGGGGACTTCTCTGGCGGTCCAGTGGTTAAGATTCCGCGTTTCCACTGTAGGGAACATGGGTGTGATCCCTGGTAGGGAGAGCTAAGACCCTGCATGCCACGGCCAAAAAAAGAAAAAAAAAGAAACTGGTCACCTGACTTAAGTAAGCATAGAGAAAGATAGTTCAATGATTCTGTAAACAGATTTGCAACCAATCCTTTTTTTATGCCCCAAGCACCATCTCTGAAAATGAGCACTTGGATCCTCCCGGTACTGAACACTGTTTCTGGACATTGGTATACTGGCTTCTTCTCAATGTACCACCTTTTGCAGGCATTCAGTTTCCTTGGTTCTGGCTCTGTTAAGTCAGTCTTTCTTTACCTGCATTTTGTTTTCCAAAAATTTATTCAACTCTCTTATCCTTTGATTTCTTCTCTCCTGTTTCATTTGTCGTTGTGTGGTCACACTTTACTGAGATTTCAGGAGAGAAAGATTTTTAAGGAATAGTCAAACTGCAATATTTGGTTGCAAGTCTTCAAACTGAATTGTAAATCATCCTAAAATACTGGGATATGGAAAATGTTTTCCATACTCTTCCCTTCCTGAAAGTACTTTAATAAATCTTACCAGAGATTTCTTAACAATGGAACAAACAAACAAAAGGATGACCAAACACTGAAGAAACAGGACTCTGAAATCAAATATATTGGCAGAAAACAGAAATTTGTAATGCAGGTCACATTTTAATATAGTTTTAAAAAACACTTCCAAATATAACTATAATCAGGAAAAATACCTGAAACATGTATCTTAATTAACCATTAGTACATTATTTAAAAGAATTTTTTCTTGAATCCCTGGCTTACTTCACTGGGTTTATAAAGATATAAGCCTACTGATTTTTCCATCTAAGTATTTTGTACTAAATGTAGTTTTCCCAGCTGATAATTATAAATAAACCTGTTGACAAAAATCATGTTTTAAATAGGGAAAAATGTTTCCCTTAATAAGCTGATAAAGACTGTAAATTGATACTTTAAAACTTCTTATTTACTATAAAGTAACTATTAGTAAAATCCATACCCTTCCCCCAAATTCTGCTTCTCTATTGCAAAAATCTTTATAAAAAATGTACTCTGAGTGCAATAAAATCTCCATGTTTAAAACAAAAAAACAACAAATAGACATACCAAAATAATTCATCATGAAATTATAGCAAAGAAATATTTAACAGTATTAGGTTTTGCTAAGGAAAACATTACTGTGGAAGACATCCAAGGAGCCTAAAATGCTTCTGCTGTGGTAGTAACAAGGCAGCGCTTCAGGCTGATGCGCATACTATTGTTAAAACAGCCCTTCCCCGCTTTACAGTGAAAATTCAGTGCATATTCCTTTATATACTAAAAAACTGAAGTCTTAAAAAGTTATCAATTGCTTTAAAATAATTGTCTAACTCACCTTGAAAACACAGATTGGCTACAATAAATCCATTATTTCACAAAGTAGGTATTTCTAATGACCTATAAGAAATTGTCTAAAACCCATAGAAGGGTCAGGAAACTATAAATGCGGTCAGAAAAGAGGGAGAGATGACAGATGCTTTCTGTGGAATGGAAGAGCAACAATTTTAATATCTATTTTGAAATACTGAAACATTTGGGGCTCAATCAGTCTCTGCTACTTTTATAACACAGTAAACCAAAAATATTAAAACATGAACCCTCTTAATCTCAAAAACAATTTTCTGCTACATACATAAATAAAAAGTGCTTATAACTAATAATATACAACACCAAAAAGATCACAAATGGCCTATGTCTCATTGCCAGCAATGAGAGTGATATATGCTAATGGTGCCATGATATTTACAAAAGACAAAAAAATACCTATATTCACTTATTATTTCCTATAGTTCTAATGTTATCATTATACCACTGAGCATAAAATAATCTTCTTTTGACAGGTAATTAAAACAAACAGATTATAATACAGAAGAGTAAAATGCAAGAAAATCCTCCTTAGGGGTTTCTGACCATTAAGTGTTTGTAGTAGTTCATAATGAAGTTAAACATGAATAGAACACAATTCTGGGAAAAAAAGAGAGACTTATTTATTTGTTTTATAAAATAAAAGGAGATATCTTAGTCAAGAGGTGACGGCTCTAGGTGTCATCTCAGCCAAGAATAAGTTCATAGTATTTTTTACTCACTCAAATAAGACAGGAAGGGAAATTCTAATTCCTGCTACCTGCCCAGTCACTTCAAAAATTCTTCTTAAGGAAGATAAAAATATCTTGGTTTTTGGTTACTCTTTAAAGTAAAAACTTCCAGATGCCCTGGAAGCAATGAGTTCAATTTGGTGTCTTCTTGTGTTCTAGTAAGAAAGAACAATCAGTTTAAACTGAGATCTCAGCTTTCAAATGCTGTGACCAATTATTTGTGAGTTATAATCTGCAGGTTCCATTTTTAAAATATGTGGGATGACACTGTCAATTCGAACATTGCCAATGAGACCTTTGAAAAACAATTCTTCGGTGATGGTAGCGTTCATCAACCTCAAAGCTGGCAATCTGAGTAGTAGTCTGGACAACCTCAAAAGACAAAAGGAAGGGGGAACAAGGTTGTAAATCAAAGAGTGATTTAGTAGAAAGATATAAGTAATTTCTGCATGAATACTGTTTGTGGCCTAATTTAATAAAGATCTAGTTTTCAGAACTTAAAATAAAACCTTTAGTATTCTCAAGCCTTAGAGTGTATGACAATCACCTGGATATATATGCAGTCTGTCAGACTTCATTGGAAAGCCTTGCTCTTAACTGCTATGCTGTGCTACCTCCAGTTGGTTGTATGGACCATGGAACTAAGTTATTAAACCGTGGATCAAGTTATAAATTTAAAAGCTTAGGAACTCATTCGAGGTTATAAGAACAGCAGTGTTTTATGTTATCAGGATACATGAGGCTCAATGATTACAGTTTTCTTGGTTTTGCTTTTCAAAAAAGTACTGGGAATAGTAAAATAGGCAATAGTTGTTATTACTGGGAAGAGCATAAATTACGGAATCAAAACCATTAGATTCAAATCCTGATTCAATTACCCCTTAGCTATGTGAATGCCTGTAAGCCACCACTCCCTGTCTCTTTCACAGTGTTGTGACAATCAACAAAATGATCCTTGCCAGTTTCTGTGCTAGTGAGGTTCTTAAAGGCAGGACAATGTCTTGTGTGAAAGTACATTATAAGCTGAAAACTGCTATCTAAAGATAATGTATTATTTTAAAATAACTAGGAATGTAAGAAACTAAGAAAGAGTTCCAGAGGTCAAGGAACCTGGAACCTAATCGAACAGAGATCAGCAAGCAGCTGTACGTCAAAAAGGAAGAACATTTAAAATACTGTATTTATTTGTATAATGAGGTATAAGACAACTTTTGAAACTTTAAAAAATTGAAAAAAAATCATAACAAAACCAACACTAAAAGAACCACCTTTCTGAAAAGTTGGTGGCACATTTATCCTTCCTCTTTTCTAAGGCCTTCCACTCTAACACTTGAGAACAAATGAAACCAGCGGCCCCAGAATTAAGTAACCTTTCTGTAGCCATACACTCTGCTGCTCAAACTACTCATTTCCTGTCTGTTCCCACCAGCTGAGCTATATACACAGAATTGGTAGGATGCGGCATAGGAAAACTGGTTAGATAAACTACAGCTGATTTTCATGATGGACCTGACTTATGAACATGTTATTTAACATATGTAAAAAATTATTATATGCAAAATACAATAAGTTATGAAGTTTGAAGTATGTTAAATTAATAATACTAGTAAACACATTTATATAGCCCTTACTATGAAAAAGGCACTGCTCTAAGCTCTTTGACTATATATTAACTGATTTAATCCTTATACTAATTATAAAAGGTGGGTACTATTATCTCCATTTTACAGGTAAAGAAACTGAAACAGAAGTTAAATAACTTGCCCAAAGCCATACAGCTAGTAAGTGACAGGGTCAGGCGTCAAACCCACGTACTCTGGCTCTGATAGCCAAATGCTTAGTTACTCAAAAATTGAGTTTATTTTATTAAAAAAGTGATTTTTTTTCTGAAAGGACAATGGTAAGAAATACCTTGTTAGAAATATCATAAGCCAAATTTCAAAATTAATTATCAAATAGTCTAATGGTGTTTTATTATTCATCCATTTTTCATCCCTTTTACTAATAAAATCCATTATTTCAACTGAAGAAAGAGTTTGGGTGTGAGAGTCAGCCTACCTGGCTCTGCTGTTTATTGTGTGACTTTGAGCGAGTTACTTAACCTCTCTGTGCTAAAGTCTCCTTACATAAAATATTACATGTAAAGTACTTACAACAATACACTACCACTTTTAATAGCATTAACTATTTCAAAGGTCAAAGTTGACTAAATTTAATTACACTTGGAATGGAAAATAATGAAACAGATTCACAAAAATTTTTAAGATGAATTTAATTAAACAGTATTTAACTTCTAGATACCTGTAGGTGTCATCTGGATATGTTTTGGTTATGTAATCTTGGAATTCCACATAAGCCTTTTCCTGAAATTTCTCAATCTGTTGCATGTTTTCTAGGCCTGGATGATCTGAAACATTAAGGAATATATTGTTACTTTAGTTCTGAATACTCACTTAATAAGGCACCAAGTGGGGATGAAAGCCGGTGGGAAAAATAATTCAGTCAAAAAAAAAAGCCCCATCATATGTGTTGCTCTTTCATTCCACAAATAATATATTTAATAACCCAACCACTAAACACCAGGCATTGTACTTTAAACCCTTAAAACTATTTTATCTCATACATGTATTCTAACATCTAATAAAAATTGAAAGAGGGAAGAGATATGGGAATATATGTATAACTGATTCACTTTGTTATAAAGCAGAAACTAACACACCATTGTAAAGCAATTATACTCCAGTAAAGATGTTAAAAAAATAATAATAAATAAATATAGCTGCAAAAAAAAAAAAAATCTGCATGTCTCCACTAGCTGTCATTATCTATATTGTGACACTGAACACCATGTTATAATTTCTCTCTTTAGTTTGTGCACCCCACGGACTGGGAGTTCCAGGCCAGCAAACCAGTAAATAAAACCATACTTGCTTCGTGGTTAAAAAAAAAAAAAAAAAAATCGAAACCACTGGGTTCAAATAAAATAAATAGGTTTTTCTATTCCAAAAGTGATGGAAGGGGTTTTGATCAGTTTGCTTTCAACAGAAACAAAAAAATGACTTAGCTTAGTTAAAAGTATTTTTTTTAACATCTTTATTGGAGTATAATTGCTTTACAATGGTGTGTCAGTTTCTGCTTTATAACAAAGTGAATCAGCTACATGTATACATATATCCCCATATCTCCTCCCTCTTGCATCTCCCTCCCACCCTCCCTATCCCACCCCTCTAGGTGGTCACAAAGCACCCAGCTGATCTCCCTGTGTTATGAGGCTGCTTTCCACTAGCTATTTTACATTTGATAGTATATGTAAGTCCATGCCACTCTCTCACTTCGTCCCAGCTTACCCTTCCCCCTCCCTGTGTCCTCAAGTCCACTCTCTATGTCTGCGTCTTTATTCCTGTCCTGCCCCTAGGTTCTTCAGAACCTTTTTTTTTTTTAGATTTCATATATATGTGTTAGCATACAGTATTGAAAGTATTTTTAACCAATGAAATATCTGCAGATTATATTCTTTAAAATTTAATTAAAATAATAATATATATTTTAACTGAAGTATAATTGATATACATTATATCTGTTTAAGGTATACAAGATAATGATTTGACATTTTATACACTGCAAAATGATCACCACAATAAGTGTAGTTACCATCTGTTACCATTCAAAGTTGCAAAAAATTTTTTTCTTATGATGAGAACTTTTAAGATTTACTTTCTAGCAACTTTCAAGTTTATAATATAGTGACTATTGTCACCAAGCTGTAAATTACATCACTGTGACGTATTTATTTTATAACTGGAAGTTTGTACCTCCTGATCCTCCTTCACCCATTTCACCCACCCCTCATGAAGATTATATTCTATATATATATATTTTTTAAAAATTAATTAATTTATTTATGGCTGTGTTGGGTCTTCGTTTCTGTGCGAGGGCTTTCTCTAGTTGCGGCGAGCGGGGGCCACTCTTCATCGCGGTGCACGGGCCTCTCACTATCGCGGCCTCTCTTGTTGCGGAGCACAGGCTCCAGACGTGCAGGCTCAGTAATTGTGGCTCACGGGCCCAGTTGCTCCGCAGCATGTGGGATCTTCCCAGACCAGGGCTCGAACCCGTGTCCCCTGCATTGGCAGGCAGATTCTCAACCACTGCGCCACCAGGGAAGCCCCTATATTTTTTTAGTAAGAAAACCTTCCTTTCACCATGGTTAGGTTAAAAAAATACTTATAAAATTATGAAACTCTGAACATCATCTCTATCAGAAGAATAATATACCAATATGAAATAACCTATATTTCACTAAAATGAAAATGTTAAAAGAATTTCATAAAACTTATGCCTAAAATATGGAAAGTGCTGCCCTGACTGAAGAGAATAAAAAAAGTAGCAAATAGAAATAGAATACTTATTAAAACAAAATTACATTATAATTCTATTGTTGAATCTATGGTCTTTCAATTTTAACGAAAATGAAGGTGGCAAATTGGTTGTGATAAAAATGGTGATACATGTTATTAACTTATCTGAACATTAGGAGAAATAGTACAAAAAAGCTTTAATTATCTTACTGATATCATTGAAGGTAAGAAGCAGTTTTCCTCAGATAATTTTATTATCATACACAGTAACAGAAATACATACCAAAATGAAAAAATACAGAGCCTAAGAGAACAGCCAATTTCGTGTTCTAAAATTGATTGTTAACTTTACTGTCATTTTACTATACATGAAAACTAGAAACTGGCAGAAAGATAAGAGATCCATTTTTCTATTTGTTGGAAACTCTAATAAGATGTTCGGAAATTTAACCCATTAACAAAGCAATCCTCATCTCTCTTTTTTGCCTTTTAATGATGCCTAGCAAAATATATCTAAACATTCAAGTGTTGAACAGGACTAAAAGTCTATGATGTCATTTCACTGATTTCTTCAATTTTCCTTTTCATACCCAGATGTCTAACAACCATAAATTTCACCTATTTAAAGTATACAATTCAATAGTTTTTTTAGTATATTCACAGAGTTGTGCAACCATCACTGCAATCTAATTTTAGAACATTTTTGTTCACCCCAAAAGAAACCGTACCCATTAGTAGTCACTCTCCATTCTCCCCTCTCCTTAGTCCCTGGTAGCCACTAATCTCTCTACAGATTTGCCTATTCTAGACACTTCAGATAAATGGAATCATATAATATGTGGTCTTTTGTGACTGATTTCTTTCACTTGCATACTGTTTTCAAGGTTCATCCATGGTGGCATGTATCAGAATTTCATTACTTTTTATGGCTGAATGATATTCCATTGTATCTATATATTATATTTTGCTTATTCATTTGTTTGATGGGACACTTGGGTTGTTTCCACTTTGCATCAATGTACAGTCCCAACGGCAATGTATGAGGGTTCTAATTTCTCCACATCCTCAAACACTGCATTTTAAATAAGAAGTAAATGTTTATATACCTGGACTGAAGAGTACTATTGCCTTCAGGTAGGCATATTCATATCCATCAATGCAGAGTTTTACCATGCTGTTACAAAACTCCTGTAGTTTGAAGATGTGTTCCATCAATAATTTTCTTCTTTCTGTTGACATTTTATCTTTAATTAAAAACAAAGAAACAAACGAAAGCTTCTAATTTTCAGCAAAAATGCATGACTATTTTTATCCAATATATTTCTTTCTAATTTCCAGCTCTGTATATAACCAATTTTTTAAATGTTTAAAATTCAGTATCTCTGCAAGTTTAAATGAAATTAATTAATGATCTTCAGACGTTGTTCAAGAAAGAACGAAACAGGCTGTTAATATAAAAAACCCTAAATGTAACGTTTCCTTTCAAGATGTACCTTTGAGAATATAAGCTATAAAGACTAAAAAACTGGCCAACCAACCAAAGTACAAAAGACTCAAATTTTGGTAACAGGATTTTATTTAAGCTTATATTGGTTGAAAAAAATAAGCAAAACCATCTAGATTTTTAAGTTACCCGTACTACTACAACAAAAACAGTTAGCAAAAATTACTGCCAAGACCAAAGAAAATCTGAGTAAAATAAAATTGTATAACTTTTAAAATTTATTGTGTTTATATAGTACTGCCTTCTGGTAGATCTACTGTTGATGAGATTTTAAGGTTATTTCTCTGCCCTTAAATAAGAGGAGGAAGCAGATATTTTAAAAATAATGTAAAACAATGGGAAATGGAATATGCAAAGGAAGTAAATGTAATTCTCAACTTATAAATTATCCCTGAACTCAAAAAAGTAGTTCTTCCCACTTGAGGACGGGGCACCTTCTTGGTTAGTCACAAGCCATTCTGAAGCTAGACATTTATAAATCAGTGCCTGCTTGCCTGTCTCCTCAAATGAATGGGAGTTGTAATCACCTTGGCATCAAGAAAAGGAAAAAGACTTAGGATTGTTCTGCGACTCTTTAGTACTGTTTAAGTGAGAGAATACATCCTGATGAATTGATTAAAAAAAAAAGTTTAGCCTATCTTGGGATTCAAAGGGCTACAATGAAGAAAGGCAGTTTAAAAACTGGTGGGGGGGACTTCCCTGGTGGTGCAGTTGTTAAGAATCTGCCAGCCAATGCAGGGGACACCGGTTTGATCCCTGGTCCGGGAAGATCCCACATGCCGCGGAGCAACTAAGCCCGTGCGCCACAACTACTGAGCCTGCGCTCTAGAGCCCACAAGCCACAACTACTGAGCCTGTGTGCCTGGAGCCCGTGCTCCACAGCAAGAGAAGCCACCGCAATGAGAAGAGCGTGCACCGCAACAAAGAGTAGCCCCCGCTCGCTGCAACTAGAGAAAGCCCACGCACAGCAACGAAGACCCAACGCAGCACCCCCCACCAAAAAAAAAAAAAAAAAAAAAACTGGTGGGAAGTATACATTTATAAATATTTGATCATCTCTACATAACTTACCCTGGATTCTTTGGTATGTATATCCAAGTACAAAAAATTCACGAGGCCTGATCAGAAATAGCACTTAAATACGCTTGTTTCAGTTTTGTTGTTCTCTCATTTAAAACTATTTTTGGGTGATTAAAGAATGAATTTATCAAAATGTAAAAATTATCTAAAGTAAAAAGGATGTTGGTATCTTTTAATATCTAACTTTAAACATAATACTATAAAACTGACGTCCCCTCATATCTTAGAAAAGGAAATAAATAAGGTGCTTTTTACCTTGTTGAAGGCTACTGTGAAGACAATTGACAAATGTCGCTAATATAGCTGCTACGTTCATCACTTGCCAGCACTGGGCAAGACCAAGAGTAAAAAGTTCATTCCAGTAGGCTTTCACCAATAATATACTGTTTTCTTGCCTATAAAAACAAAATAAACAAATATCAAATATTAAAATATATTTTATAAAACTTTACAATTGACTCATATTTAAAAATACAATGTTACTGAACTAAAATTATTCTAAATGGCCAACTGGGAATGGACTTGATCAATTCTTTATTTTGTATACCTGACTTTAGTTGATAAGGTTTAGAAATTTAATTAGCTAGTTCATTAATCAATCAGCCAGTTTTTAAGAACAGTTTCAAGTAGTATTTCAAACTAAAAGTTGGGGCTTTAAGCCCACATTTCATGGAAACAGATGGAGTAAAGGTGTTTAAAAAAAAATTAAAAGCAAAAGCATACATTTAAAAACCTTCTTAAAAAGGGCAGTTAGAATTATCTGATGACAGATAACCAACCAATTTCCTGGGAGAATTGGTTTATTCTATGTTTCAGATGAGATATAAGTATCCCATAAATGAGACACCAAAGATTTTGCTGGGATTAGCAAAGATAAGAAAGGTCAGAAGGCTTTTCCTGAGTTTTTGAATAAAAACATCTCAGCAGCTTGAGAAAGTAGAACAAGTACTGGAATAGGAGTCAAGCCACCGGGGTTATAAAACCTAGATCCACTGACTGAAATTAGGCAAATAAGAGTCCTGGGTCTCAGCTGCTTAACTATATAAAATACAGAGACACTATATGTCCTATATCTTGCTCAAAGAGTTGTTATGAGACACAAATATAAGAATTATGTGAATAGGCCATGACCATAAAGTATATGCCAGGCACCGTTCTAGGCACTGGAGAAAAAGCAATAAACAAGATGAATAAAGTCTGCCTTCATGAAACAGAAGGGAAACATATTAAAAAAAAATCACTTCAAATATTTTATATAAATATTATACACACACACATATATATATGGTTATACAAACATTAGTTTCTGGTAATGAAAATTCTACATTACTATAAAGTAGGATGATGCATTGGAAAATGGGGTGGGAGTAGAGAGAAGGCCTTTCTGAGGGGCTGACATCTAAGTAGAGAAAGATGGGAAAGAACTTAAACAAAAACAAACAAAAAAACCTTAGAGAACTAGTATTTCAGGAAGAGGGAAGAACAATGGTAAACTTGTTGAGGTGATAACCAGCATGTAGTAGGTGTTCAATAAAAACCGATGACTGAATTACTAAATGCTGCCCTCCCTTCTTGGAATGTGCTTTCCCCAATTTGTTTTACTGGCTAATTCCTATTTATCCCTCAAAATATAACTCAGAGCTCACTTTTTTTTTTTTTTTGCTGCGCTGCACAGCATGTGGGATGTGAATTCTCCGATCAGGGATCGAACCTGTGCCCCCTGCAATGGAAGCGCAGAGCCTTAACCACTGGACAGCCAGGGAAGTCCCAGAGCTCACTTTTTAACTGAAACATTCTCTTACCACATTCTTCTCCCCAAGATAGTTAATCACACCCCTTCAGTGCCATAAATACACTCATATTTTATACTTATTTCATGGTATTCTAATTTATTGGTTTAGGAATCTGTCTCCTATACTAGATTAAAACCTCATTGAATGCACAGACTCCTTTATTCATTTCTGTATCTCAGTGAACAGCACAGTAGACAGCATATAAAATGAATCTGCAAATGATTTTTGATTGTGGGGGATACAGAACAGGCAGAAGTGAGAACTCATGACCATTTTCCAATTAAGCAATCTTTAAACCAAGAACTATATATTTTATTATGAACAAGATAACAAAAGAATGAGATTTCTTTTCCCTTTCTCTAAAGAGATTTAAGGTGCTAAGAACATCCTATAGGAAATATGTACATCCTGATAAAAGGCACTTAAACATTTTTCTTAATAAATCTTTAAAATTAGGATAATCCATAGGATAATCAGCATGTTTAACATAAATCATTCATCAAGTTAAGAACCATAGCCACCTTTACAACATTACATTTTATTTAAGAATTGAATATATTCAAACAAATGCTAATATTGTCAACTTCAGAGTATAGAAAGTAATTTTTCTCACTGGGAATTATTTAGGTGAAATTTTATCTCCAAGCTGATCTCTCATTTCCATTCAGTATCTGAGAAGAATTACTTGCCATAAGAAATTGGCTATCAAAATCTATTTGAAAGTAAAGTTTAAATGAAGAGAAAATCAGTATTTTTAAATCTCCACATAGGGCTTCCCTGGTGGTGCAGTGGTTAAGAATCCACCTGCCAATGCAGGGGACATGGGTTCAAGCCCTGGTCAGGGAAGATCCCACATGCCATGGAGCAACTAAGCCCGTGTGCCACAACTACTGAGCCTGCGCTCTAGAGCCCGCAAGCCACAACTACTGAAGCCTGCATGCCACAACTACTGAAGCCCACGCTCCACAACAAAGAGTAGCCCCTGCCCCCCGCAACTAGAGAAAGCCTGTGTGCAGCAACAAAGACTCAACACAGCCAAAAAATAAATAAATTTTTAAAAAATCTCCATATAAAAATGATTAAAATTTCAATCTTGGGAATTCCCTGGTGGTCCAGTGGTTAGGACTCCGTGCTCTCACTGCCAAGGGCCCGGGTTCAATCCCTGGTCGGGGAACTAAGATCCTGCAAGCTGTGTGGCCAAAAAAAGAAAAAAAAGAAAAAAAAGAAAAAGATTCAATTTCAAACTAAATCAAATGAACTAAGAGATAACAAGATACTATTTTCATTTATCAGAAAAGATGGATAAAATCCAGTATCGAGGAGGGTGTGAGGAAATAAGCATTCATTCTCATTCATTGCTTGTATAAGCATAAACTGACTGAATAGTTTTTTGGAGGACAATTTGGTAGTACCTGCCAAAAAACTATAATGTATATACCCTCTTAGACTCAACAATTCCACTTGTAAGAAGCTATTTTGTAGAAATACTAATACAAGTAGGAAAAAATATATATACAATGCTACAACGCTTATTGTAGCTTTGGATATAACACGACCACCAGCAAAACACTAGCAACAACCCAAATGTTTACTAATAGGGGATAAGTAAATTATAATAAATCCATAAAATGGAATACTTAGGTAGCCATTAAGAAGAATAGGAGAACATACATGCTGATATAAGACGTCCATTATATAAGTGTAAAAAGAAAGGCAAAGAATAGGATGTGTAACTGTTTGTGTATCTGATTGAATGTGGCATGGAAAAGATCTGGTAGGAAACCAAACTTTAACAGTGGGGTTAGTTACCTCTGGAGAGTAAAGTTTTACTTTATATTTCTATACTTCAGTATTACTTTAACATTTTACAAACATGAGGAAAAGGTTAAAAGCAAACATGATGGAAAAGTCTGAAGTAATACGGTTTTCACCTTAACCTCTGATCCTGAAGTTTAAAAGAGGAAACAGCTAACCAAGGTAATCAACCAGTGAACAAAGGACAGGGAAAAGAACAAAGCCAACTGATTAAAAAAGTCAAAGTTTTTAATGGCCTGTGCTACAGCTCTTAGTAAGAAAATATGTTGGCATTGTTGAGGAAGACTCAGAAAAAACGTTAAGGAGTATCAGTGCAAAGGATGAGTACCCCTAAGGAAAAAAGATGAAAAGTGGCAATTGAGGAATTAACCACCAGATTATTTTGTTTCCAAAGGAAAAGTGAAAGAGCTAAACGCAGAGATCAATTATAGAAAGATATCTATTTACATTTTTTTAAAGATTTTTTTTTGATGTGGACCATTTTTAAAGTCTTTATTGAATTTGTTACAGTATTGCTTCTGTTTTATGTTTTAGTTTTTTGGCCACGAGGCATGTGAGATCTTAGCTCCCGGCCCGGGGATCAAACCCACACCCCCTGCATTGGAAGGCAAAGTCTTAACCACTGGACCTCCAGGGAAGTCCCTCTATTTACACTTTTTATCCAAAACATAAAATCCTTGTAGTATAGTTAGCTACATTGTTCAAGCATGTTTCTTCAAAGTTCATTCAGAAAGAAAAACAGCAAGTCTCCTTTAAAAATAAGGTTCCTCAGAGTATGAAGGAAAATGAGCATTTACTATCTACTTTGTCAGCAGCACTGCGTTGAAGGAGTTTACACCATCAGCTCCCTTAAGTAGCATGACCTGCAAAGAAGCATTTCTGTTAATTTACAGATGTAGAAGTGGAGCCTCAGTTAAGTAACAGAGCTAACAAATGAATAAATCCAGAATTTGAACCGAGGTGGTCAAAGTCTAGGCTTTTTTAAAATAAATCATTACAAATTTTAGCAAGTAAAATGCTGAAGTCAAATTTCTCAGCAGAGACCTCCTCCATTCAAGGCTAGTATCTGTGGTGTAAGGGCATGTGTGCTGCCAGTTTTTTCTTGTTAGGGAAAACAAACAAATGACTACTGTAGTCACATTATACCACCTATTTTCAAAACACGTTTCCTTTGAGAAGCAAAAAGAGCTGGGTAGAGGAGGTAGTCAGGTGCACACAAGTATTAATAAATAAAAGTAATAAGCTGCATAACAGTAAACATAACTTCTTTCACAAATAGATATAGGTATATTCCTCTAACAATTGTACTAGATTGTTAATGTTCATTAAAATATGTATGTAGTACTCATAATTAGAGATCAGATCATTGTTTATACTATTTATTTTGATAAAGGAATATGACTTTTGAACTCACCTATACCTGGGGATAACCTAACCATTTGGCTTTATATAAGCAAGGCATTATACTTTACCTGGTAGCATCTGTTTTTTCCTTAGGGAAAAGTAGTGATATGGCAAGAGAACTGGTTTCAAACCCACAGTTATAGTAAACATTACTCTGTTTCAGTGGGATTTTAAAAGAGTCAACTTCCAGGGTTAGCATTTAATGGAAGGTTTTTAAATTATTCAGTAAAGTCTCCTGTAGCAAATGGTGATAGCTTGGAACTTTTGGTTACAAGAATCTAGTTAAAGAGGACTGCTGCCTTTACTCCAGACAAATCATGTCCAGTGCCCCTCCCCCCAACTGAATCTATTACTGTAGTCACTTACCTAAATTATGCAGATAGAACTGAAAAACAACTGAATTCCTGTAAGTATTGAAACTACAAATCTTAAACAGAAAAGCAACATCCTTGTAAAACAGAGAAAGACTGTAAAATACAAATAGTATTAACTACCCACTGTATAAGATTCTTTAAACTACTGTTCCCCTCCATTAAACTGACCAAAACAAACTTGACTTTTAGAAAATGAGTAACGTTGCTTTGTTTCTCTCTGTAAAATTAGGGCTTTGTTTCCAAGTTTTGTATCTAGAGATAAAAATGCAAGCAATGCCAGTTTCTAGGAGACTCAGAATAGCTTTTATTACAGCATAAAAGAATTTCCCATCATTAGTACTTAGTTGTCATCCATCTGATTAATTCAAACTATAAATTATCTAGATAGTGATAATAAATAAGAGTTTACATAGCAATTAATGACTTCAAATGCCACACAATAGTTAATTCTAATTGCAAAGAGTTCCGTGGCAGTTACACTGAAACTGATTTTTCAATACAGATCACAGGGAAATGTGGCTGCCACTATAAAATTATATTGTAACTGGAAACTCCAGGCTTTATTTCTGGTTTCTCCAACATTCGGACTATTTCTATAGGATAATCACACTCAATTTAACAGAAATACTTAAGATCAATGGTGTTATAACCAACTCAAGGAATTCAAATCACTCCCTGCTACATCTTTCCTTTTGTTTTTTACTATAATAACTGATAGCCTATTATGAAAAATATCACCAGGTTACTTTTCAAGGCATATGTATGCCAGTTACAAGCTAAGGGAATCACACTTAATGCTTTAAAATAAATAAACTGTTAACATGTAAATTTACATTGTATTTTAATTTTTTCTTAAGCAGACTGGAGAAATCCTAAAAGTTAAATGTTATTTTGAGAACGAGGGCTATCAATCATTTTAAATTGAAGGTTAACCATTCTAAATCAGGCTTTTAGTCTATGCAACTATATTATTTAAGTACATGATTTAATGCATGGTATATCCAACACTGATTAATAAGTCAAATTATAGTGGGGTTCTACATATGCCTTTTACAGTCATGATTCAGATATGTTTTTTAGTTATATTCAAAATATTCTCTAAGGATAAAGAATGAGCAGTTATTATTCCTATTTGGCGAATGGGAAAACAGATGTACAGGATATGAAACTGAACTGTTTATGAAATCATATTGTAGAGTAAGGTCCTACAACTCAAACAATACTTTTCTAACTATGGGCTTAACTTTTTCCATGGTCTCTTTGCTTCTTCATCCCAGTTACTTTAAAGCAATATAAATAAATCTGGCAAACTTTAGATAAAGCTTGGGTTTCTTACAGTAGACCATTTTCCATTACCATCTAATTCAAACAGAATACAGATGTGCCCTTTAGTGGCAGAACCAAACTTCCAAATCATCACAGTGGTGGTATGGGGTAATTTACATTTTCTTACCCTTTTTTTTGGGCAACCACATGATTCTATTTTCAAACATATTCAGTGTATACAAGTTTCAGCACCTTATTAACAAGCCTGAGGTGACACTGAAACAGTGGTTGGAGGGAAACAACCCCAAGACATCCCTAGAGCCTCCCTAATTTAAGCCAATCAAAGATGGCCTATTACAAATGCTGGCCATGATTTATCAGCTCCACTGCATTTACTTCATTCAAATTATTAACTTAGTCAAATTATGAAGTTCGGATAATCTTCCACATAAAAATAATATACAGTAAATACCACCTGCCATGATTCATCATATAAATGACAAAATTTCAAGTTATAATGTTGTATCATTTTTCCCCCCTTTAATCAAATCCTCCCAAAATAAAGGTTCTTGCCTAATGTACGTCTGTGCTAGAAAATCACACTTATATTCAAGGACTTCAAGACACTTACCCTAGAGCCTGGAAGGAAGGAATCGAAAGTGCCCAGTGCATTGATAAGAACAGCAGTCTGGAGGCAGACTCCCCAATGTAGTGCACATTCAGGTACTCAGGCATAGGAGATGGCATGGTGAGCTAGTGCAAACAGGGACTGAGGTAAATTATCTTACATCGGACAATTCTAAATCATCATTTCTTTGAAAAAGTTAAATGTAAACATATCAAATACCTAATATATTAACTCCAAGGCAAATCTTGAAATAATCCAAGTCACTAGATTTTACAGCTAAAAATAGGATTTAGAATAAATGAGAAGACCATAGTTTCTAACAAAGCAAATTCAGATAAAGCAGAACTCCACTTAACAAATACCAACCATGACAACATCTGGTTGTTTTTTAAAAATTACTTTTTGTCTTGGTCTAACAACATGTCTTTTCCTTCCCTCCCTTCACTAACAGTGTTATACAACAAATTCAGTTTAAGGGGCAATCCTTTATGTTAAATGTCCCTTTCATTTAGACTACGGGGATAACAAATTCAAATGCTGACAGGGTCAGGAGAGTAATGAGTGAAGTGGGCCTGCTGATGCCATTTGGAAAGTGCATATTCCCAGATAAAGGGCATGACTGTGACTTGAATTCAACACACTGAAAATTTATGGGAATCTGGGCTCAGTACTACCAGCTCGTTCAATTTTTCAAAGAGCAGCTTCTTTGTAAAATCTCCCCATTTAATCTACAGGTAAAACAAAATGTGTCTGTGGCCATAATGCTCACAGGCTATCTATCAGTCTGTACTGCTGACCTTAGGTAATTATTTTAAATGTGTTGGAAATAAATATCCTACATCAAAATACTTCTAAAAGCATTTTGAAAATCTTGTTAAAGAGAACTTTTATTGCTATAAATGAAATGTAATTTCATCCATAGGAAACTTTTTTTCTATTTTAAAATTATTAAAATGATCAATAATATCAAGCATAGGTGATGATACAGGGAAACACATACTTCTGAGTATTGGTAAAGTGAAGGGCAATTTGGCTGTATCTATCAAGATTTTAAAATTGAGTTTATCCTATGACCTAACAATGCCACTTCTAAATCTCTATTCCAAAAAGATACTTGCATACATGCACAAAAAAGCACATATAAGGATGTCCATTTCAGTACCACTTCTTAACAGAGAAATTAAATGCTGGCAATAACCCAAACTTCTATCTCTAAGGAAAAGAATAATCCATGCTATAAGGTACCTTGTAGGCATTAAAATTAGTAAGATAAACTGAGATAGCATAGGAAAAACATTTCACAGACATCTACGTAGAAAAAACAGCAAAATAATATGTAGATGACCCAATTTATGTTAAGAAGAGAGTATGTGTATATACATATACGTTTTATATGTATTATATTATATATATGTGACAGGAGGAGATACACCACACAGTTAACAGTGGCTACCTCTATGGTGGGATGGGTGGATACGTCCATATGTATTTTTCTGGGGAAGGCATATATAGCTTTTATCAGATTCTCAAAGGTGTCTACGATGCCAAACAGATCAAAGGTTTTCATCAAAATGATATCAAAGTTCTCTGGAAATGTTAGATAAAAATGCAAAAAATATTAACTTCCTTTGTTCAATATTAGCCATAAATGGTTTATCTATTTATAAATGGTGTCAAGTAATAAAACAACAGGGCAATTGACAGTTGAAATTCCATGTGTGAAAAGACAATTTTTTAAATGTTTAAGAAATGTTTACCGGAGCAGTAAATTAAAATAACATTACTTAAGACAATTCTTAAAAGAATTGTAGGTAAGCAGATATTAAGCATGATAAATATAATTATTAGGATGCAATGGTTTCTGCACATAAGTATATGAAAAACAAATTGGGAACTATCATACGTTTTCAGAACTGTCTAAGGTGAGTAGGGGAAAAAAAGCCTGAAAAGTTGGGGATTACCAAAGATTACTAGTTTTAAGGGGGGAGGAATAAGATGCAAAAACAAGATTACCCTTTGCTAAGTAGTTTAAAATCACTTTTAAACAAATAAAATACTTATAATATGTAAAACCTGGATATAAGGGCTAAAAGTACAGATGCACCCTGATTTACACAACAGTGGTGGCAACGTTGCAAAGTCTCTGTTGCTCTAATCATAAAACTGAAACCACTTGTAATATATACTAGAAGAACTCATTATTCAAAAGACTGCCATGTTGTATTATTTTATAGAGAGAGGAAATGGCTTGTAATTTATCTATTTTACATACTTAATTTTCTTAAAGCAAGATATACCTCTAGCAATATCAATCAGAAAGCCAATGTCAGCTGAAGAAACAAGTCATTCAACAGATCTTTTATACTGAAAAGACAAAGATTTCTTCCTCTATACAGAGAAGGTGAATTTCTACTACAAAGGTGTTAAAGTTTCCCAAAAATGCCTGTGGATTTTCAGGTTTATAAATTGAATTAAACACATTTTTCAAATTATATACATTTATTATATTAAGATGATTTTTAAAGTGTTGACATGAACTAAACTTGGCTACCTATTTTAGAAGTCATTACTTGTCTGCAATTACCTTTCTAGCAGTTCTGAAAACAGGCTGAATGATACAGCTTCTAAAAAGTTATCTGGGGACTTCCCTGGTGGCGCAGTGGTTAAGAATCCGCCTGCCAATGCATGGGACATGGGTTTGAGCCCTGGTGTGGGAAGATCCCACATGTTGCGGAGCAACTAAGCCCGTGCGCCACAACTACTGAGCCTGTGCTCTAGAGCCCGCGAGCCACAACTACTGAAGCCCACGCGCCTAGAGCCTGTGCTCCGCAACAAGAGAAGCCACTGCAATGAGAAGCCCGTGCACTGCATCGAAGAGTAGCCCCCACTCGCCACAACTAGAGAAAACCCCCACGCAGCAACGAAGACCCAAAGCAGCCAAAAATAAATAAATAAAAATAAATAAATAAATAAATAAAATAAAAAATCATTTGACTTGAATTAGCAGACCTGGATTCTGTAATACTTCCAACTTGTCATTAATTAGCTGTGTGACCCTGGATTACATAGTAATTCAGCAACCATATTACTGCATCTTTCACTGTGAGCCACTAAGCTAGGTGTTGTAGTCTCAACAGAGGAATAAAATGGAAACTGAATGAGCTATAGAAAGGGCCAAGAAAGGGACAGGCATGTCAGAGAAACGATGGGCAATGGAAAACTACTGAAGAATTTTAGGCAGCACAGAAGCATAACTGAATTGTTTTTTTAACAAATATTACGCTGCTACCAGTGCACAGGACAAGATGAGGAGACTGGAAGCAAAGGTTAATTACTATTAACAGTTTAAGTAAAAAATTTTTAAAGGAATGAAATATGGCAGTAAAAATGAAGAGGAAGCGAGAAATTCAAACAACAGAATGGTTAGGATTCTGTTATGGAATGGAAGGTAGTGAGGTTTGGGGAGAATGACAATGTCTCCCAAACATCAAACATGGTGACTAGAAGGATTGTGATTCTAATATTGAGATAATGAACATCAGAGAAGAACAGTTTTAGAAATACCTACCTCTGTCTCATACGCTTATTTCTAAATGGTAATTCTATCCACCTTGATTATTTGTATAGGAAATTTTAAAAAATCAAGTGGAATAAAGTATATGAAATCACACCAGAAACTAAAGTTTAATAAAAATGTTAAATATTACTATTGTCCTAGATTCTTCAGAATCAAAATGCAAGTTACATATTAGACTATTTCTTCTTAATGTCTGGAATGCTTTCAATAAGACAACGAAAGCCTCCAAATCTCTTCTCATTTACAAAACAATAAAAATCCAAAGTTTCTCAACAGACCGTGGTGAGGCTCAAATGAAAGAATGTGCATGAAAGCATGTGCAAACTGCATTGTACACAAAAATGCCAGAGAGAAACAAAATGCTAGTTAGTTCAGCAATTGAGAGGACTGAATTTTTGATTATAGATATCAGGGCTTGAAACTCATGACCATAAAACCTCAATGAAAGAACTAATCATGACAGCACCAGGCTGGGAACTCACTGAAAAGTAAAACTCAAGAGGCTGTAAATAAGAATCAGAGAAAGAAGGAGCTGTCCTTTTCAGGAGAGCAAGAAACTTCACAGTGCTGATTCTGAGGATACCCAGAGTATGGCAGGTCAAAGACAGAATGAAAAAAGCCAATTCTAGAAGGGAAAAAAAAGTTCTAATTTCCCCAATTCACCTGTCCAAAACAAATTTTTAAAGAATGACACTGATTATTCCCACTGCCTGTTCTTACAGCCCCCATAAATTTTTTTCTTGTAAAGCGCAAGTAAAACATTTCTAATTTTTTCCATGTAAATTACCTTTGGTGAAATGTTCCATAAAGACTGGTTTCACTGATACGTTTTATTGCCTATATCAAATTACAGCCATTATTATTTAAGTCACTGTGAGTTTTCTCTGGGCCATTTCTACAAGTCAAATTTTACAAGAATAAAATTTATCATATGCAGTTCTGGCCAGTGTTAGATTTATTTTGTGTTCATTATTTCTGCCAGTAGCACACATATCTATTTGATAACTGTGCATATTTTCATACGAAATCCATGGAAATTTATAATCTATAGTAAAGTTAAGAGCAACTACCCTCAGGTATTCCAGGACTGCTATGCATTGCTAATTGAAATCTCCAAAGTACTTGCAATCACTTGCATATGATTCGCTAATAGTACCCAGAGCTGGCAGAGCAAAGATAAAGAGCGGTTAAAATAGAGGGGTCAAAACAGCAGGGTCTTAATGTAGGGCCTCAATGGTCAGCCTCTCTATAGCTGTGGTCCAAATATTATTTGAATGACAAATCAAATGCCAGAAAGTTATTTTCTAATATTCTACATGCATTGTTTCTAGTATTCCACATGTATTGTTTCCATAATAAATTAACATATTTAAGGAAGCAAAAAAGAAATTACAAATGTACCTTCTCCAAGTGGTTAAAGTATAAAAAGTTAAAAACCAAAAGTTAGAATTAAATAATTTTAACCTTCTTAAAATAATGCTGAGAGCTAGCTAATTGGGGCAATATATAATTAATTGTGTTCTTTGTAGTTACTTGGTAAAAGCAGAATATCTGGGTCTTAGATACTGGTTTACACTAAAGTAGTAGTACGTAGGCATTGGATAAATCAGTGGATTCAACACATCACAAACGCCAATACTTAAGTTAAAAATACCACCATCAACAAAACTATATTTAATAGAGTCTAAATGAAAAAAATTATGTCTAAATGTTCTAAAAGCTAACTTTTATACTCTTAAACACATTACTTGATATAATGACTATGATTTATAAACAGGATGTTTTATTGAGCCATTATTTTATATGTTTTAGCTGCTGTCTCAAATTCTATCAGGGGTATTTCTGACTTTAAAAGCACAACAAATATACTTTGATTTTTGAAAGGACAATTAAAATCAAAATGGTAACCAACATAAAAATTATGAAATATATATATATATATATAGAAATACCCTGAAAGCTACATGTGAATCGCTGAGAAGTGGCCCCTCTTTTTCGATGTAATTTATGCTTGAGTCTCCAGCAATTAGATGTACGTTTCCTTCCATGCCCTCTACTGAGCTCTGACAGGCTGTGCTCTCTCCAGGATTCAATGCTTTTGCAAGAGTGTCAAATGCCCTATAAGGAGACATCAGAAGCTGTGAGCTTGGCCAATCTCCACAATAAAATGAAAATTCTATATAAAATTCTGAAGTTAAGATTTAGGCCTTAAAAATTGTTTAGAAAATAGAACTTTGGTGTATCACTGAGCATTCTATTTCAGTGATGTCTTTGACTCACTCTCTCCAAAAGCAACAAATTAAATTTCAAATATATAGTATGAAAAACTATATTGTTATATTAATGTATTTTACCAGAGAATTAAAGTCTTTTAAAAAAACTTACGTAATTTAAGGGGAGAAAAATTCTTATGCTTTGGTATGAAAATATGCTTTTACAAGTTATACGTTTGATACTATAAGGTATCAGCCCATTTATTTTACAGACAGAAGTTATTTAGAAAAACAAGGGCAAGAACTTATATTGACTTTATTGTATTCTACACAACACAAAGTTAGGTTTTAATTTTGTTTAAAAATTCAGAGAATACTTTAAAACTTATGGTAACATAGCTATATCTGAACTATAAGAATTTGAGATCAGGATGGCAAATAATTAATATTAGCAAATTAACTAGTCAAAATACCTCCCCATATTTTACAATGAAATGCCTTCTACAGTTCTTTAAAATCTCATATTTAACAAAGTACTTATTTGAGACTCTTAAATGCAGTTTCTTCAATATTTCAGAAGATGAATAGTGTGAAAAAAGCCTGAAAAATCTGGTTTCTGCATCCTAAGTATTAATACCAAAAGAAGGAAAAGTAGAATTCTGATACGAGTTTCCTGAAGTGTAAACTTAAAATTGTAATTGATTCAACTAAGTTTTTAAAATCTATTTTCATCACTAGAAATTGGTGGGAAAAATGAACATGACTGCCTAGTAAGACAAATGTTTAACTTTAAATACACAAAAGATAAAATCTGGCAACTAAGATATCTGAAAAATCAGACCCAAATTATCATCTTTATTGAAAAAAAAATTCCTGAATTTTATGACTACATTTCTAACCTTATATTCACTTATGGCTCACTGTTTACAATGTAAGCTGCTGGACATTTTATATTGAATAGAATTTTTCAATTAAAATTTACTTATGCCTTAAGTTTTCTAACAGAAATATGTTTTTTGAAACTTCTGTAAATAATATTTAACATAAACATATTTTAAGAAATACTAAAGGACACTTGAGCAAAAGGACACATGATCAAAACAGACCTTACCTTGAAACATCACCATTAGTCTGCATTTCTTGATGAAATTCACACAAAGAGGTATCACCATTGCTTAAGCTTTCAATCATAGACATTTCATTACTATTTTGAGAAAGATCTTTAGTTTTTCCAAGGTTTGCTAATGATGTAACCACACTTGCCAATGTACTTAAATCTCCCTGACATGATTCAGCCTTTAAAAAAAAAAAAAAAAATTAAAATTCTGCAAATTGGTATCAGTAAACTTTTAAATCTGAAATATCTAATTCTAGAGTATGAAATGCCAAAAGAAAAGTACTCTAAGATAAATGAAATCCAAAAAGTAAAATCAAAGAGCTCTGAGCTTTGAGGAACTTGAGGAAACTACAAGTTTAAAAATATCAGGTATATTTCCTAGGAAATGTTTATACAAAAGTTACTTTAAACTAAAAACTGCACTTAATTGGCTAATCTACCCATGTAACAATTGCTTTCTCTGTAAAAGGACATTAAATTAGATGATCTTTCAAGTCCTTTTTAGCATTAAAATTCTGATATTATAGTAATTTCTAAAACTTATTATACAAACTTTAAAGTTATATAGAATAAAATTAATGTTTTATTAATGAAAAGAGAAAAAAAAGGAAAGTGGATTATTGAACAGACTTCTAGGATGCCAACTTTTACCAGCCACTGTGTTAAATGCATTGAACACCAGGCACTGTGTAGCTGGAAAGTCTCTTTACATATTTAAGATATTGGGCTTTTGTTATACATTGCACGTTTTCCTATTTGTCTTCAGCTTTTATTTTTGTTAATGTGCATTTTTTATGCATATAAATTATAATTCTTTTATGAAAAAACTTTCTATCCTTAACTCTCTGACTACCCAGAAATATAATCTGTATAGGAAAAGCAGGTAGGTGCTTGATTTTTCTTCCTTTTACTTATCTATTTTTAGAGCAATGAATCAATGCCATAGCAACCTCTCACGATGAAAGATGAATTCTGAGTATCATTTTAAATTCACAGATTTTTATATATTTTATGTGCTTCAATTCATTAGTCATTCTTTTATAAATGCTCTAATTATTCTACCCTAACCTAATGAAAGGCCCTTCGTTGCCTTCTATGGCCTATTGATAGGACCACAGATACCTAAAATTTTTCATTATAGCTTTTTTTTTTTTTTTTTTCTTTTTTGGCTCTATTGGGTCTTAGTTGCTGCACATGGGGGATCTTCGTTGAGGCATGCGGGCTCTTCACTGTGGTGCACGGGCTTCTCTCTAGTTGCAGCGTGCGGGTCTTCTCTCTCTGGTTGTGGCGCATAGGCTCCAGGGTGCGTGGGCTCTGTAGCTTGTGGCACATGGGCTCTAGTTGAGGCGTGCGAGCTCAGCAGTTGTGGCATGTGGCTTAGTTGCCTCGTGGCATGTGGGATCTTAGTTCCCTGACCAAGGATCAAACCCGCGTCCCCTGCATTGTAAGGCAGATTCTTTACCACTGGACCACCAAGAAAGTCCCCTCATTACACCCTTACAGTTTTTGTTTTTAGTGTTATTAATCCTAAGAGGATACATATGTTTCCTTGAATTTCATTTCTTTTTTATTTTTTTTTATTTTAATTTTAATTTTTATTTATTTATTTTTTGGGGCTGTGTTGGGTCTTCATTGCTGTGTGGGGGCTATCTCTAGTTGCAGTGAGTGGGGGTTACTCTTCATTGCAGTGCACGGGCTCTACGAGTGCGGACTTCAGTGGTTGCAGCACGTGGGCGCAGTAGTTGCAGCGTGCGGGCTCTAGGGCGCGTGGGCTTCAGTAGTTGTGGCACATGGGCTCAGCAGCTGTGGCTGGCAGGCTCTAGAGCGCAGGCTCAGCAGTTGTGGCATCCGGGCTTAGTTGCTCCGCGGCAATGTGGGATCTTCCTGCACCAGGGATCGAACCCGTGTCCCCTGCACTGGCAGGCAGATTCTTAACCACTGCACCACCGCGGAAATCCTGAACTTCGTTTCTTCTATTAATTCTTTAGTTTATGTGAAATTGATTTCACTGAATAAGTAGGCAAATAAGTTTTGTGCTCTCCCCAAATTAATGAATGGTCCTAGAATCATTTACTGAGTAATCCACTAGTTACTGAGTTTCTTACAGGATTGCTACTTACATGTTTTTTTACTTAATCCTCACAACAACCCTGTGAAATAGGAATCATCATCCCTTTATTATTGATAAGAAGAATTACCCATCGTCATTCCAGCAGTAAGCAGTGGAGGCAGGATGGGAAGTCAGACTGTCTGATTGGAAAGCCCATGCTCCACTGCTCCAGCCTTCTTTTATATATATGAGTAAAAAAAGGAGTTAACATTTTTAGGTGTTCTAATTTTCAACTAAAACTTAAACACTTATATAATCTCTTCCATTTCATAACATGTGTATCTAACTAGATGTTTAATGTGGAAAGATCTCACATTGTAACTTGACAGTTTTGGGACCATTTGTCAGAAACTAACCGCACAAGACTGTTAATACAATTTAATATAAAAACATATAGAAAACTACAGTGTCTGGGTAAATAGTAATTTTTCAACAAAACTTAGTTCTCTTCCTTTCCTAATGGAGGTAATATGTCCATGAAATTGTAACTACCATTCTAAGCACAAACCATGTAGATAAGGATAAGTGAAATCTTGTATGTAATTCCTCACGATGTATATTTATGGTAAGATACCAAATCTCCTCAATTAATAACAACATGCTAAAGCTCAGCCTGTAAGGTAGACACTCTTATTACCCCTTATTTTACAGATGAGGAAAGAAACTGAGGCACTAAGAGGTCAAATAACTTGCCCAAGGTTATGCAGCTAATAAATGGCAGATGAAATTTGACTCCAGAGCACAAGTATTAAGAGTGCCTTAAAGTATCAAGCAACAAATAACAGCATAAATCTGGCCATATATAGACTGAATAATCTTATAGGCCATATGAAACCAGATCACATTATAGCCTGAGAGAAAAACTATTCACAGTCTCTCTGAAATCTGTCTTCAGGAAAAATGTTTAACACTAGAGAAACTCTACATGCTGGATCTAAATAAGCAAACCTTTTTTCTTTTAGATGCCTTGCTTAATAAAGAGCTGCTCCAACTCTCTAAGAGAACCCAGATGACCTGGATACATAATATGAGAGCTCATGCAACCCTATTCCTATTTTTGACTCAAGTCAATGTTTTGAGAGGTGCGCTAGGAATTTCTCTTCACCTGAAATATTTTAAGTATTTTAACACTATAAAATCTGTAGGAGAACACAAAAGGAATATAAAGAATTTTATACTTATACATTTCTATTTCTGAGGACTTTTATTTCAAGATGAAAGAAACCTGGAAGAGGGCTTCCCTGGTGGCACAGTGGTTAAGAATCTGCCTGCCAATGCATAGGACATGGGTTTGATCCCTGGCCCAGGAAGATCCCACATGCCGCGGAGCAACTAAGCTCGTGCGCCACAACTACTGAGCCTGCGCTCTAGAGCCCGTGAGCCACAACTACTGAGCCCGTGTGCCACAACTACTGAAGCCCATGCGCCTAGAGCCCGTGCTCTGCAACAAGAGAAGCCACCACAATGAGGAGCCCGTTGCACCGCAACAAAGAGTAGCCCCCGCTCACCACAACCAGAGAAAAGCCCGCGCGCAGTTAAGACCCAATGCAACCAAAAATAAAATAAATAAAATAAAATAAATAAATTTATAAAAAAAAAAAGAAACCTGGAAGACATTTAAATGTTTGTCATTTTCACATTGAAGCTATAATTGTTCTAGTGGAATAATGAACATTTCTACTGATAAAGTTAATTTGTATTATCAGGACTGGCAAAACGGAGGCTGCTCTAGTGACCTGGTCCACTTCACAAACCTAAGTCAGTTTGCACTTAAAAGAAACACCTGTCAAGGAAAACTATCATACACCAGTCACAATCCTCCTGCTCCAGCTTTAGTGAGCTCACCTTACCCTAGACAACAGGACTCGATAGATTCACAAGAGAATCCCCAACCTCTGAGCCAATTAAGCCCTGTTTCCTCACTGCTGCTTCAAATGCTCTATAAAACTCACTCTTGACTAAATTTCCTCTGGAAGAGTGTTCCACTGCTTGTGAGCACTGTAATCTGCTAATCCATGGATTGTTTTCCCTTAAATAAGGGACATCAAACTCATCACTAAAATCTTTTAGTTTTGTCATCTGACACTACCAAATAGTTGATGATAATTTAAGTTAAAAAAAAAAAAAAGCGCAACTTGTAACAGGGAATATTTAAGACCAAATCTATTGGCCAAATTGATGGAGGAGAAAAGGAAAAACTTTAAAAGCTTAAAAAATTTTAAGCTTTAAATTAATTGTACTAAACACACCTTATCTGGTGTCATCAGCACAGTTGACTCAGTTTTTATGCCAGATTGATGAATATTCACAAACATTCCTGAATCTAACAGTCCTGCTGACCTGCAACAAATAAGTACAAATTTTAGCCTTAGTTTCACTGGGAAGAAAAACAAATTACCAGCTCCTTAATATATGTGGTTTTTGGTTGTTTTTACTATACCTTGCAGTTTCACTATCTGTTACAAAAGTTGGAGTTGCAGCTAATGGGCTTCGAAGGTCTTTTCGAATGTAGATTTTTTCTGTTGAAGCGGCACAGTTGGAAGATTTTTCTCTTGATACTTCAATGGGTTTTCTTTCACACTGAACAGCTACAAAAATGTGTCAAACTTATATCACAATGCAGAATTTACAGGCAATTACAAATGTAAGCTTTAGGTCAGCAGTGCTGCTAATGGGAGACATGGTTACCGTAACTGAACTCCAAAGATAACCATCAATCTTTAGAAATTATTTGCAAGTTCAACAAAGTTGCTTCAAAATAGTAAAACTGGCCAATGTGCATCTCTTGTTCTCTTTTCTCTCCCTGCCCCAGCCATGGCAGAAATGTAGAAGAACTCCTATTTTTTAAAAGCTCACTGTCAAGAAGGAAACCTGAAGTTAGGAGTCCTTTACTTACCTATATAAGAGTATTAAAAAATGAAGTAATATTTAACCAACTGAAAACAATACTAATAGAGAACCACAAATAGACCCAAGTTAAATCTTTTTTCAGTTAAGGGCAGGGTGACTTTTGAGAAGCAATTCAATTGCTTAGTCTTCATTTATAAAACAGAGGTAATATATTTCATTTATTTTATAGCAATTTTATTTCATGATACTTGGGAGATGGTATACTGTAGCTGTTAAATATACATTTTCTGAGAAAAACAAAACTGCCAAGATTAAAGTCCAAGTTCTGCCACTTATATTAGTTGTGTGACCTTGGGCAAGTTACTAAATTTCCTCTGTTCACTCAAATGTAAAATGGATAACAGCAGCATCTACTGAGAATTTTGCTGTGAGAACAAATAAGTTAATTCATACGCTATACACAGAGGAAAGCATAATGAGAACTCAATACTAGCTATTGTCATTACCTTATTAATCACTTTAGTATTGATAGTTTAATCAAAAACTAAACTTGTATCTAGTTAGTTGGTTTTTTATTATTATTATTACCATGTTCAAACTAAAAATACATGCCTGGCATATAGGCACTCAATAAAGATTTGTTGAATGTATAAAAAATACATACATATTCACATATTTCTATATTTCTAGTTGGAAAACTTTAAATTAAAAACCATATATATTTGACATATTTTAACGTGTTAATTTTAACACACTTCTAAGAGTGTGCCTGAATTCTTAAAAAGTATTCTCTCCTTTAAAGCTAATACATACAGTCTTGTTTCATTCCAAACGCAATACATCTTTGTAACCTGCAGTATTGACAACGATTTCGATGGTGTTTATTAATAATACAGTCCTTTGATCCTCGACATGAATAAACTAAATTTTTTCGGATACTTCTTTTAAAAAATCCTTTGCAGCCTTCACAAGTTACCGCTCCATAATGACGCCCTAGAGACAAAATGTTTAAGAAAACACAAAAGTCACATATTTCAGAACTGAAATGAAATAAGTCCATTTCTTCCCTTTAAACATGAGATGAAACTGAGATTTCTGAGTTTATGACATAAAAATTTTTTTTTAGGAATTACCAAACAGAGAATGGCACAAACTTATTCTCTGATAAAATATATTACAGCATGAGTTTTTAAATTTTGTAAAGTAATCTTAACAATGGCATGGAAAATTTGGGAAAGAGAAGAAACAAAATCACCCATAACCCCATGATATAAAAACTATTTTCACTTCTGAGATCACTTACAAATTATAGTTCTGTTATATACTGTAAAAAGTTATTTTATTCTAAAAACTTTGCTCCAAAAAAAGAATATAATGTCAGTTAGTATTTGAAATCTAATAATCTTTCCTCATTGTGAGTTCCACTTTTTAAATTTCTGGAGAAATCTGTTATACTTTGATAAGCCTATCGTTTCACAAACCATCTCTCTGGCACAACTATTAACAAACTGAATATACTCTGGGAAAAGCTCTAGTGGAGGTTTTTTTTAATGAAGCTATGGAAAAGATAAAAAAGATTAAAGAAAACAAGCTGGGCCCTTAAACTTATCCCACTGGCACTTGTGAATCTATATGAACAAATATGGGTGTGTATTTCTGGCATGAAGGAACTAAAATGGCATAACCCTGAGTACTAGAAATAGGCTTGGAGAAATGCCTGCTCAGCTATGCAGAGCATTACACAGAGGTTAACCAGAGCTTTTCCACCTCAATAATCTGTTACTCTGTATTCCGGAAATGAGAACAGGACTCAACAGGTAGATTAACAACCTAATTATACATGTTATTAAGGAACACAACTAATTTTTAAGCAATTCCTTTGACAAAACTGGTTTCACATTCAGAAAAATTTCCACATGTTCAGTTTACTTTCAAAAAGTGAAACTGTCTTTAAACATAACTCTTTGAAATATGCATTTTATGTCATTGCAAGATCACATTAAACTGCACTGAAATAAAAAACCTTTAGGAGAATAAAAAGCTCTGGGGAAAAATCAGTTAAATTTCATAGGCTACAAATATGAATCATAAAAACAACCTGCTTCTTTTTCTTTTTACTTTCAGTAGAAGAAACATGGTAGTGAGATAGTTATTTTTAACAAGAGAACACATATAGGAGGTTATTTTTAATGTTACCTGATGCTTTGTCTCCACATACTACGCAAAGATCAAAAACCTTATTTGGTCCTTGTTCGGAGGAAGAATTGTCTGTTAAGAGCTAAAGAAAACCCCCCCAAACAAACAAAAACACAATAATTTGTTGTTACTGAGCAATATTCTCATGTAAAAAATTAAAAGAACATTCAGTCAATCTTACTTTTTGCTTTCTTTTTCATAAGTTATTCTGAAACTTTGAACTCTATTATTAGGCATGCATCGATTAAAGTATTCTTAATTTTCTTTACATATAGATTAAAATTCCCATGTTATAAAAAGCACAGACAGAAATAATACCTTTTTAAATTGTTCAGTAATAATTTGTTCCATAACAATTTCATTAAAGTAAACAGAGTCTTAAACACACAAATACATGAGTATTTTTTACTGCATCTCACCCATTATGTATTTATTATTCATATGGAACACATGAAAGTACTGCAGCAGTTATCAGTCCTATCATGACATTTGTCTTTGAATAACTCAGAACATTTCCACATGGAATGACATGACTAAAATAAGCTGTAACAGCATAAAAAGATAAATCTGAATTTTTTAAATAGAAAAGGAGTTATAAAGAAAAAAATATGTTAAAGCATTTACTTATAACTATGGAACATGACTGATATACAAAGGTATAAACTTTTCATCGAGCTGTCTAAGGTTTGGGTTAGGTGTAGAGGTTGAGAGCATGGACTCTGGAGTCTGTTAATGACAGCAAGTTAGTGGGGACTAGGTGGGGTGGCCTTGGGCAAATCACCAAACCTCCTTAAATTATATTAAGAGCTCATCACTAGGTACAGCTAATGTAATACTGGCAAAGAAATACTAGTTTCTTCTTTTAGGTTTATCCTTCAATCTTTCTGTCATTTTTTTTCAATCTTTTGAAATGTGAACAAATTAAATTCAAGCCAAAAAATGCGTCATTTAGTAAACATCTTCCCCTGCTTTAAAACAGCCCACAAAATAAACCTCTACTTTGACTCTTTTTCTTCTCTTAGGGGTATGAATGCCTTCAGGAATAATTCTGATTTTAAAAACTTTAAACAGTCATTAAAATACCTGTCCCAGGGAACTCCCTGGCAGTCTAATGGTTAGGACTCCGCACTTTCACTGCCAAGCATGCGGGTTCGATCCCTGGGTAGGGGAACTAAGATCCTGCAAGCCAAGAGGCACAGCCAAAAAAAATTAAAAGTAAAAAATAAAATAAAATAGCGGCCCCATACTATGTTATAGTGGTATCATTTCTTCTTATATCACCACAAAAATCAGTCTTCCATGAAAACTTAAACAAATAAACCAACAATTTCTGGTATTAGATGTCCTTTGAAAGCATCTATAACAAGTATCACTCTTTTCTTTAATAGAATATCTATTGCAAATGGTGCTAATATTTTATCTGCTATTATTCCTAAGGGTGGAAGAGACACTGAGAGGTTAATGGGCTTGCCCACATCCCATCTTGGTCACCAGACCAGAAATCAAATCTTCTTGGTCCAGGAGATTCCATCCTATACCTGTGTCTCTTTCATTGCTCTTAGAGATGATCCATAACATAGGCAAAGTACCAATATCATCTTAATTTTTAAATAAAGTCTTTTGAAAAAGAATAACTTTAGAGTGGAGAAATCTTGTATCACCGCTTCAGCCAGGTGATGTCACCAGTCATAAAACATGATGATAGTAAGTACCCTTGATATGATATGAGGAGAACGGCACTTAACCTCTGTGATCCTCCTCCCCAAAACCCACAACCCCAGTCTAACCATGAGAAAAAAAAAAAGAACATCAAAGTCCTACAGTGGGGCAACCTACAATATACCTGACCAGTATACTTCAAAACTGTCAAAATCATCAAATACAAGGAAAGTCTGAGAAACTGTCACAGCTAAGAGGAGTCTAAGAAAACATGACAAATGTAGTATGGTATCCTGGAACAAAAGAGGATATTAAGTAAAAATCAGGGAAAGCTATGGACTGCAGTTGATGTATAAATACTACTAGTTCATTAATTATAACAATTGTATCACACTAATGTAGAATATTAATAACATGAGAAACTGTGTGTTTGGAGATTATATGGGAACTCTCTATACTAAATGCTCAATATTTCTGTAAACACAAAACTGTTCTAAAAAAAAATCGAGTCTGTTAATTAAGAAAATAAAGAAATTAAGGTATGGATAATGTTATACTTTTTTTAGTGACTTCCGTCTTTCTGATAACTTTATATATCCTATCCATTTTCTACTGTAGCTGTTTCTAAAAATAATATAAATTATGTAATTGGAAGAATAATAGAACTGATCAGGATACATAGGCATAATTTTGTATCTTACGAATTTGGAGTTTTTCAATCCTAAAAGGGATTTTCTTTGATCAGTTTTTTCATCACAAAATACAGAGCCCAATTTTAAGTTGGCACTCACCCTCCTCAAAGTCTCTGGAGGCAAACTTAAGGGTTCATTGTATTTGTATTCAAACATAGCAACCAATGGTAAAAACAGCTGCATAACCATGATAGACTGCTTGCTACATCAATGAAGATGTAGTTGATTGACAAAAGAGGAAGCAAAAGTGACAAAGCTGGCAGCTAGAATATCAACTTCTTGATTTGGCAGCTGCTTGTTCAAGGCACAGGCATCTTGGTCCTGGAAACTGCAGCTACAGAATTCTGTAGATGCTCCTGATTTGGAAGTTTCCTAACTGTGCAGAAGCAGAAGGTCACATAGAAGAAGTTCTGAAGCATGCTCCAGTAGTTATTCTTGGAAACCTGACCTACAAGTGTTTCTTCAGCCTTTCTAACAGTTCTTTGAGCTCTCTACATTCTTTGTTAAATCTTTTCCTGCCCAAACTAGCCAGATTGGCTCTAACTGTAAGCCACTAAAAACCCACCAAAATATACGGTGTGAGGATGTTTGAGGAAAAGAATAGTGGCTCGTAGGCGAGGGCAGCACATAATTTTATGCAAGATTTTTTCCTACTGAACATGCAGGACATAAAGTCTTAATGTTCAGGACTTACACTTATGATATGCTTTTTATGTTTTTCAAGGGTAAGATAAAAAGAAACTCTAGTTATTTACCTGGAGGTGTTGTGCAGACAAATCAGGAGTTGTAAAAATAAACTGGTTGACACCTGTTGCATCTGGGGTTGTGAGGAAAACTTTTCCTGGAGTAGAATCTTGCCTGGACAGAATGACTTTGCTTGGAGTAGAGCCACTGTGATTTGTCAGAATGAACTGTTTGCCTTGGGTATTATGATCAAGTGCTGTCACAATCTGGATTTTCTGGCCAGTTTGCTGCTCTGTAACAATCTAACACAATCATGTCATTAGTAATCAAGTCAACTTAATCTTTTTTCTTCTCTAAGCACAATTTTCTCATACCTTCAGACAAACCTAGACTAGAAAAGCATACCATTACATACATACATTCAATATAATACACATACACACACACCATTAAATCTAGCAATTCTACTTCGACATCCTATCCTACAGAAATAAACAAATGTGCAAATAAAGGTACAATAGTAAGAACACATGGACCTCACTATTTTGATTCCTTCCCTTCCTCTCCTTTTCACCTTCCATTTACACAAACATATATTGGGTACATTCTATTTGCCAATCACTGTTCTGAGTCCTTGGATACAGCAATAAACAAAATTTTTATTCTCATAAAGCTTTTATTTTAGTGAGGAAAGGCAGATAAAAACCAAATAAGCAAATAATACTGTCAGGTGGTATTAAGTGCTACAAAGTAAAATAAAGCAGAATAAGGTGAGAGTCATTGATGGAATGACAGTGATGAGGAGATGACATTTTTGCACAGAGCTGAGTGAAGTAGCAGACCAAGGCTAAGAACTAGCTAGGGGAAGTGCATCCCAGGTAGAAGCAGCAGCCTGTGGGGCAGGAAGAGTGTGTTCCATACATCTGAGGCAAGAGCACACCAAGAGAGCTGTGTGAGTGAAACAGAATGGGAGAGAGAGATTTATGGTAGGAGGTGGGATCTGAGAGACAAAATGGGCCAGACTGAATAGGACTTTGTAGGCCATAAAATGACTGATTTCCTACTGGATGACATGGAGATCCACTGAAGGGTTTACAGAGAAGAGAAGTGGCAGGATCTTTTGCAAATAGGATCATTCTAGATTTAGTGCGAAGACCAAACTATGAAAGTTCAAGAACAGAATTAAGGGAGGCCAGATAGGATGCTATTGCACAGACACTGGCAGCACTTGGGTATCGTATATGGGCAGAGCTATAGGCTGAGATCAGGGTAGCAGCCATGCTAGCGGTGAAGAACGATTAAATCTGGGATATTTTATAAGGGAGAGCTGACAAGATATGTTAATGGATTGGAAGTGGAATATGAGGAAAGAAGAGTCGAGGATGACTATAAAATTTTGGCCTGACCAACTGGGAGGACAGAATTGCCATCTACTGAGATGGAGTAGTCTGGGGAAGAGCAAGTTCATGAACAAAAAGAACAGCCTAGCATTGATGGTTTTTGTTGTTGCTAGGCAAATACTTTACAGAATAAACTCATTAAGCCAATTAAATTCCTTGATTCAATTTTAAAATGGCAAAGCTGATTTGTTTCCAACTTTTTTCTATTTCTCTGAAATTACTTTCATCAAGACTATTTTCTATGCAAAATTTACAGCAAAGTTCTGAATCACTAATTACTGTCTAGAGCAGACGGTATTGATTATGGCTGCTGCCCATTTGAGTTTCCTTTGTCGACCATTATTTCTACCATATCCTATTTTTCTGGCTGCAGTTTTAACTGTTGTCAATTCTATTTTGCATAGGTTATTTCTACCAAGTCTAGTCTCCATCTTCCTCTCTCACAATTTCTGCAATTTTCAATAACTATAAGACGTGACTTTGAATCAGTTCATCTATAATTTTATCATGTAAAGTTTATGTTGTTGTAAATTTTATTTTAGAATATTTCTATCAGAAATATTCATTGTAAACTGAATAAAAATCTAATGGCTCAGGGGCTTCCCTGGTGGCGCAGTGGTTGAGAATCTGCCTGCCAATGCAGGGGACACAGGTTCCAGGCCCTGGTCTGGGAAGATCCCACATGCCGCGGAGCAGCTAGGCCCGTGAGCCACAATTACTGAGCCTGCGTGTCTGGAGTCTGTGCTCCGCAACAAGAGAGGCCACGAAAATGAGAGGCCCGTGCACCGCGATGAAGAGTGGCCCCCACTTGCCGCAACTAGAGAAAGCCCTCGCACAAAAATGAAGACCCAACACAGCCATAAATAAATAAATAAAAATTTAAAATTATAATTAAAAAAAAAAAATCTAATGGCTCACAGTTATTTCTTAGAGACAAGAGCATCAGGTACATGCAGGGTCCAACTGTTATTGGGTTGAAACCCTTTGCTTAGATGGGTAAAAGTATGTTTACTGCAGCATAATAATTATAATTGGAAACTGAAGCAATCCAAATGGCCTTCAATAAGGACCAGTAAATAGATTATGGAAATAGTTCTCAAGTCTCAGGACCCCTTTACACACCAAAAAAAAAAAGTCACTGAGAGCCCAAAGAACTTGTTTATGTAGGTTGTATCTATTGATATTTACCGTATTAGAAATTCAAATAAAAAATTTTTTTTAATATTTATTAATTCATTTAAAAATAACCCAGGGACTTCCCTGGTGGCACAGTGGTTAAGAATCCGCCTGCCAATGCAGGGGACACGGGTTCGAGCCCTGGTCCGGGAAGATCCCACATGACGCGGAGCAACTAAGCCCGTGCGCCACAACTACTGAGCCTGCGCTCTAGAGCCTGCGAGCCACAACTACTGAAGCCCACACACCTAGAGCCCGTGCTCCGCAACAAGAGAAGCCACCGCAATGAGAAGCACGCACACCACAACGAAGAGTAGCCCTGCTTCCTGCAACTAGAGAAAGTCCGTGTGCAACAACGAAGACCCAATGCAGCCAAAAATAAATAATAAATTTATTAAAAAAATAAAATAAAATAAAAATAACCCATTAAATGTTAACATAAATAACATATTTAATGAAAAATAATTTTCCAAACAAAAGAAAATTCAATGGGAAGAGTGGCACTGATTTACATTTTTGCAAACTGCTTTAATATCTGGCTTAATAGAAGCTGGATTCTCATACCTACCTAGGCATTCAATCTGCTGCAATATGTTGTTTTGGTTAAAATATATAAAGAAAATCAAGCCTTACATTTATTGGGTAAAAGAGGGAAGAATATCTTAATTGTTTCTTCAAACTGCGTAAACTGTTCTTTAATATGACACCAAAACTTGACAAGTGATAGCTTTTTAATTTTTATTTATTTTTTCTTTAATCTGTGATTGCCTTTCTCTGTGGAGTGATAGCTTTTTTAGAGGTTAGTTGCAATGTGGAATCAGAAACTATATATTAAAATCTATCCTGCAATGTGAATCCTTTACTCATGAGTGACTGTGTAACATCGTGCTTCGGTCATTTGGGAAACACTGGTTCAGTGAGTTATGTACACCTTCCAAATGTTGACATATTTCATCATACAATATCACATGACATGCAGCCTCTGGAAAATTGCACCATATACTTGTGAGAGAATGATAGTGAAAAGGCAAATACTGTAACATTTTAGTATTATTATGAGAATGGTTTTGACCTTGCTGACTCTCTGAAAGAGTTCCTAGATGATACTTTGAAAACCTTTAGATTATGGTACCTCTTACTACGACATAACTTTTTTTTTAAACAAATTTATTTATTTATTTATTTATATTTTTTGGCTGTGTTGGGTCTTCGTTTCTCTGCGAGGGCTTTATCTAGTTGTGGCAAGCGGGGGCCACTCTTCATCGCGGTACGCGGGCCTCTCACTATCGCGGCCTCTCTTGTTGCGGAGCACAGGCTCCAGACGCGCAGGCTCAGTAATTGTGGCTCACGGGCCCAGCTGCTCCGCGGCATGTGGGATCTTCCCAGACCAGGACTCGAACCCGTGTCCCCTGCATTGGCAGGCAGATTCTCAACCACTGCGCCACCAGGGAAGCCCAAGGACATAACTTTTTAAAAAAAATGAAGACCTATCTGTTGACATGGATGTCCTTCTACGGGTCCATTAAACCTCGGATTCCACACCTGTCAGAAACATTCCCTGGCTAGATCCTCACTCTACCACAACTCTTCATTAGTTGTTTTTCTTCTGTGCTCCCATAACACCCTATACAATTATCACAGCACTTACCATATCCTATTATGATTGTCCAATTATTCAACTGTCTCTCACTAGGTCAAAGCGAACTTTTTATTTTTAGGTTTTTTTTTAACATCTTTATTGGAGATAATTGCTTTACATCGCTGTGTTAGTTTCTGCTGTATAACAAAGTGAATCAGCTATACGTATACATATATCCCCATATCCCCTCCCTCTTGCGTCTCCCTCCCACCCTTCCTATCCCACCCCTCTAGGTGGTCACAAAGCACCCAGCTGATCTCCCTGTGTTATGCGGCTGCTTCCCACCAGCTATCTATTTTACATTTGGTAATGTATATATGTCAATGTCACTCTCTCACTTCGTCCCAGCTTACCCTTCCCCCTCTCCGTGTCCTCAAGTCCATTCTCTACGTCTGCGTCTTTATTCCTGTCCTGTCCCTAGGTTCTTCGGAACCATTTTTTTTTTTAAGATTCCATGTATATGTGTTAGCATACAGTATTTGTTTTTCTCTTTCTGATTTACTTGATCAAAGTGCACTTAAAGTCAAGGGTATCTTTTATCTCTGTACCACCAAAACTTAGCATATACTACACTTGGTATAAAAAAGTTTGGTGAAGCAGTGAATGAACAGTAAACTAGACATACCTCTCCCATCTGTTGTTCAATAATTTGATGTGCAATTTCTTCTATGGTTGCCATGATTTAATTGCCAAGTGTCCTGCCAAAAGTAAAAAGATGCTTTTTTACAATTATACCCATAAAACATATTTACTGAAGAATTTACAAATGGAATTATATGATAGGATTTGCTTCAAAATAATCCAGCTGTGTGGGTGGGGGTGGGAAGGAATAAACAAAACAAGAATGGCCACATGCTGACAATTACTGAAGACTGCTGAAGTTTATACAGGGGTTCATAAAACTATTCACTGTGCTTTTATAAATTCTGAAAACGTCTATTAAAAAAACCCAAACTATTCAATACCAAACAATTTCACTTTTCAAAGATACTGAAGCCTAAACTGCAGACCTCTGATATAGATTAGGAGTAGTTTATTAACTGAATAAGGGCAACCCAGCCTGTAAAAAAACCCCACATCACTGTAGTCATTTAACACACTTTTAAAGCAGTATATTGTAAAAGCTGACAAAATAACTGCATTCATTCAGAAGACTAGATTTCTCTAGAATTTTGTGATTGTTCTTCATTGTTCTATTAATTTGAATTTTAATGTAAAACTGTCTTCAAATGGATTTGAGAGCCAGTAAGATTAATGCGTTGACTTCGGCTTTTGCTTTTTCTCTGTATCAGTTAGTCAAGAATACAAAAATTACTTCTGACTTTATCGTTATTATATACTATCATAAATTCACTAATATTCTGTAATTATAATTAATATTAATTGCCAAATTGTCCGAATTATTTCTTTCAATTACTTTTAAAACCTTAAATGCTTCAATTACTTGTTCTAAAAGCAATATACAATATTAGATTAATTACTCAACTCTCTCTCACTAGATTGAAAAGTAGTGCCCTCAACCTCTCTGGAACCAACCAAGGAGACAGTTACTTCCCAGGTCTGTGTGCTCTGGGTCCATGATGGCAGTGGCAGCCCTCCCAAACTCTGACCCATCTTTGGGGGGTCATTCTTCCCTTTTCTTGAAGGATAACACATGTTCAAAACTGAATAGCTCTATTGCCCATCCAGTAGAGTCCCAGAAATCCAATAGCCTTCATTCGTTTCATCCCATCTCTGTCCCCTTCAGTCCAAGCTGGCAGCATTTCTGCTGGCATGAAATTCTCAGAAGTCTTGCTGCCTCCCATGCAATTCATGGGGGTCCAAGCCATCAGACAAGAGAGTCCTGTACAGATCTCTTCTGGATAACTGCATCTCTATTCCTGGCTTGTGCTGTATGTAGATCTCAAGGACACTGCTAATGTTGTAGTCTTCTGAACAAGGCCGCTTATTTTCTCCCACAAGAAAAACTCTTCCTCTGAGATTCATTTAAGCCAGTTACACTACATTTTAGTGACTTTTATTGTCATTCATTCATTTCTGTTCCAATTTCATTACTCATTGATGATCTGACACTGATTGTTGTCCCTTTCCTGCCATTCTCCCAGTTTCCTGACCTCAAAGTCCATTAATGTTCACCCAAATGCTACTTTAATATTGTGCTGCCAGATTGCTCTAACACATATATTTAATAAAATTTTAGCTCTTAATATTCTTCAAAGCCTTTCCTTTAACTATAGGACATGAGGTGTCCTTTTATTTATTTGTTTATTTATTTATTTATGGCTCTGTTGGGTCTTCATTGCTGTGCGCAGGCTTTCTATAGTTGCGTCGAGCAGGGGCTACGCTTCCTTGCAGTGCACGGGCTTCTTATTGCAGTGGCTTCTCTTGTTGCGGAGCACGGGCTCTAGGCGCGCGGGCTCAGTAGTTGTGGCTTGCAGGCTCTAGGGCGCAGGCTCAGTAGTTGTGGTGCACGGGCTTAGTTGCTCCGTGGTATGTGGGATCTTCCCGGACCAGGGCTTGAATCCATGTCCCCTGCATTGGCAGGCAGATTCTTAACCACTGTGCCACCAGTGAAGCCCATGGATGTAAGGTGTCATCTGTTAAACCTTACATTCAAGCCATATGCACTACTTGTAATTCCTTGAATTTACCATGTTCCTTCATGTTTCCATGTCTTTGCTAATGGCTTCTCTACCATGAATGCTATGGAATCACTAGATCAACATGTTTGTTTTCCAAGACTAAATTTAACTCAAAAAACTGAGGAAAACTAAGCATTCTTTACATATTGTTGATGTAAGTCTAAATTGTTATAATGTTTCTAGAAAGAAATTTGCCTATGTCTATGAAGTGCCTTAAAATGTCTATGAAGTGCCTTAAAAATGTTCATACTCATTGATCCAATAATTCATTCAATATTCTTCCATTAAACAAATACTTGTTGAGTGCTTACTATGAGCCAGGCATTTTTCTAAATGTTAGGGATTGAGCAGGGAGTATTAAAACAAACTTCCCCTTGTAAAATTTATATTTTGGTGGGGTGAAACAGACAACAAATTTCAGCTACTCCCAGAATTGACTTTCCTGGATATTTAATATACACAAACTGTGTATATGAAAAGCCCCTAGAAGGCAAGAATCAACTTTGTGTCAGCACCTTCGACAAATAGCAAGATCTCAGGATGCTTACACAACTGAAACACATCCTCAGTCTCCTGTTTCAGAAGTATCAATGTCTCTAATGGTCAAAGAATAAAGTTTCAGCCCTTCTCCTGGTATTTTTTCAGTATTTACTAAGCCCCTATAACAAGCCTGCCACTGCAGACACAAAGCAGCATTCCTTTATAGTCTGACTTCCTCATCTTCTCATTTTATCTCTTACCAGTCCCAGAGCGACCTCTGTTCAGGACAACTGGAATGTTGTTTATTCCCCAATATACAGTGCCAAGCTCCTCTTCCCTCATTTAAATTTCCCCACCTTTAAAACTCAGTTCGAATTTTTCTTGTTTTTAATCCAATCTTTCTAGATGGGTACAGCATTTATTGTGTATACTAAGGTTGTTAACAAGGACTCAAGAACAAACTTCTGTTTACTTCTAATATTGTATGCAAAATTTTATGGGAAGGTGCATTTTTCTAGAGAGAGTCCATGGCTTTCATAAAAGATTTTAAGAGGGTGTAGAGAATCCTATATGACTTTTAAAAGGTACATGATTATATATACTGTTAATCCTTTATCATATGCGGTTTCTTTTGTCTTTTCTATTCCCTAGGAGTAGAAATTATATTTTGTGTAGCAGACATACAAAGAGTAGATATTTTGGGAATGTCTGCTGCCTTCGATTTCCTAAAAAAAGATTGAGATGCCCCTACAAAGAATGATAAAATTACATTTTATGCGATCCACTTTTTAATAAGAATAAATAGAAATATCTCCTTTAGATCTACCAAACTGACACACAAGCAAAATCTAAAATCAATCATTGTGTATCAACCAACCGCACAGCAGACACTGTTCAAAAACCCTCCAAAGTCGAAGGCCTATTTACAAGTTCCGGAGGCACAAAACCCCTAAAGGGCTTAATTTCAAGTCCTTTTGCTTTTCCTTTCCAGTTATTATTATTATTTTTTTGAACAGCTGACATATTTAGTGAAGGTTACGAGACAGGTTTGGCAACATTTGTCATTCGTAAAACGGCATCTGCTGGAGTCGGAGGTACAGTCTCTTAACAAAAGAGCTACTGGAAGCTTGGACATGCCCACTGCACTGAGGACCCTTGGCCGTTCCATTTTATTTCTCAAAAGATACAGGTCCAAAGGCAGCGGCCACTCCCGCCTCCATCGGTCGTGAAAGTTGAGAGCACTATTCCGTCCGTCCTGTGTAAGCACGAGAACTAGCCAGAGGCTCGCGGTGAAAGGGATCCGGGCCTCGGCTCGCCGCCACTCGCCGCCAGGCCGGCCTTTCCGCATCCCGCCGGCGCTCGAGCCCACGCGGCGCCCCGGGCCCGGGGGCGGCGCGCGGCTCCCTCAGGCGGGGGAAGCGGCAACGCCGCCGAGACGGAAGCTTTTCCTGTAGGTGAAAGGTCAGAGGCGCCGCGGGAGAGGCTGCCGTGCGCGCCGAGCCGCTCGGGGACTCCCTCTCGCGCCCGCCGCCCCAGCCCCTCTCCGGGCTCCCGACCCCGCGTCCAGCTCCGGCTCCGGCCTCGGCCTCTGTCGGAGCCCCGGGCACTCCGTCCCGCTGCTGCGGCCGCTCTCTGCGCTCTCAGCCCGCCCCGAGCAGCGCGCCGCGGCACTGCCGGAGGGCGGGTTCTGCCGGCCGAAGCCGCAGGCTTTCGGGAACGCTGGGGGCGCGTCCGTTGGCACTTGGGAGGAAGGGACTTCCCCACGGCCCCCGCCCCGGGCGCCGCTGCAGCCGCTTTTCTCCTCACCCGTCCCTTCTTACCGGCGCTTCTCTGCCGAGCTACGTCCTTCGCCGGGCGTAGACGACAGCCCCGCTGCAGCGGCTGCTGGGCGGCGGGGGGGCTCCGGGAAGAGACAGGTTGGAGAAAGCTGAAGGGGGGAGGGTTAAAAAAGTGGGGGCAGGGAGCTTTCTGGGTTTGGGTATTTGGGGGGGGTCAGAGTTCGTGACCCCTCCCTCGGCTCCTCGGTGCGCGCTCCCGTCCGCGCCTGCGCACGAGTGCAGTGGAGAGGCGGCGAGAGGAGGTAGTGACGTTCCCCGGGTAGAGGGATGAGAGAACCCAGCCTCTGGAGGTCGACTGCCCCCTATCGGATGGGAGGGAGACTGCCTCGCCGCAGCTGTGCGTCCCTATCCGGGACTTCGAGAAGCCGCGTGGCCTTAGCGTTCCGTTTGCAAAAGGCGGTCGTTAAAGGAAGTTTTGAGACTTCAGATTTGAGCCAGGATAGATAACCCAATCAGTTTTAGACAGTTCGGTTTCTAATTTGTGGTGAAGTGGGCTCTGTTTCAGGCTCTTAGCTTGGACTAAACGGCTTATTAGAGGACTTACAAAACTGGGTAGATCCCGATAAAGTATTTTAAATAACCTTAAATAAAGCAAGCTGGGGCATAGTCCTCTATAGTAAGGCTAAGTTTTACTTATAAAGTCTTGTGAGTAAATAGGCATAAGGGCTAAATGGAGCTAGAATATAATATCATCACTTAGAATGAAAGCTTCCGAAGACTGGCTTCAGTCTGTTTCGTTCAGCGGTGTATTCCCAAGCTTATAGGACAGTGCCTAATGGCCAATGAAGATTTGAGAAATGAGGCGTTGACGGAACTTCACGTTCTGATAGTGGCTCCTGAGGCACCGAGGTGTGGCAGCAAGGGCTGCCCTGTGTGCAAAGCACTGTGTGGTTTAGATTTTAAGAGAAGGGGGTCCTCAAAATGTCTTTTAGTTTTGATTGGCACTAGAAAAGCAGTCACGGATTCAGGCCAGACACCCAAGTCAGGGAAAACAAAAGTGCACTGGTAAGGAGAACATCTCTTCTGTCATTTCCCTCTGGAACTAGGCGGCTGGACAAAGAAAAGGGGCAAGCAAAAACTCCTAACAAGTAAAAATATGCTCTATGCCTCATTCGCTAGAAGCCTCCCTCTTCCTTTTAGTACCGTTTGTTGTGTGTTTGGTTGTTTTAAGGCAGCCCCTCCTCCATCCACCCAAATTTGGGATCAAATCGTTAAGTTTGTCCCAAAGGCAGAAGCTAAGAAAGTATACTATAGGTCCAATGGGAAAAGGCAATCTGAGACCTTTCCTCTATTCTCAGTGCCTAATATGCCATTTGGGGAGTATCTTTTGTGGGTGAAAAAGAGCTTCCCCTAATTATGATTCAGGAAAACAGGTCAGTGTGGTTCATCTTTAAATGTGTGACTATAAAAAAATTATGGTTTAAAAGACATCATCACACCAAAAGTAGATTTAGTAAATTTATTGTGTATAAATATAATACATATTAACATTATTTACAGTGCTAATATTCATAAAGGATCTATATATCTATATGGACAATAAGATACAAACTATATTATCACTTTAAGTAAAAAGTGTTTCTATAAATTTGTCATTTAAAAAAATAGTATTTAAAGATTGGTTCTTAACGTGCTATGACCAACTCATATAAAAGAACCCCCCCCCCAAAAAAGAGGGAATTTGATATTGAGGCTTTTTGAAAATCTACTACTACATTTATCTTAAAACAAAACAAAAATCCTACTAGAAAATTTCCATTAGAAAATAACATTAAAAGTGGCATAGGCTCCAGAATGATTTGTGTATTAGAGGCATTCAAAAAAAAAAAAAGAGAGATCCATTTGAGTTAATTTAACTCACCAAATACTGGGTGTCCAGTGCATGCAAGGCACTCTGCCAGATGCTGAGGAGGAATCTCAAATGAACAAGATACAGTTGCTGTTCTCAAGGCTAGGACGTGATAAGCACCATAAGAAAGTCTGTTTAGGAGCTAAAGGCTACAGAAGCATAGAGGAAGGAGACAGTAGATCTAAGGAGGAACAGGGACAGAAGGACTGGGATCAACTGTTACAGAGAAGTCTTGGATAAATTGGCAGAAATGGAGGTGGGGGAAAGGATGAAGAAAAACAAAATGATGTGAACAGAGAAAGGTTGGGTTGGGGTTACCTGCAATGTATGATACCTGAGGAAAAGTGTTCCACGCCAAGCCACTCGGAAGCCAGTGAAGGTTGTAAAGAGCAGGGATGAAACTAGATTAGAACTATGCTTTACAAGATGGCTCTGCCAGTGTTTAAAATGGGACCATGCAAAGAAGGCACTGGAATTAGAAGAAAAGTTATGCCAATCACTGGGAAGAGGTAACAAGGACTTGAGCTAGGGCAGATGCAATAACAGAAGGACAATGAAGACAGAAAGGATACAAAGGCGATTGTAGACAGTCCCGTTGACACTTGGTGGCAGATTCTGGAGCCTAGAATGGTGTTTTTCCATTGCAGAAGAAAATATACAGATTTGAATGAAAAGAAATTGAGTTTTAGGCATGTAAAGTTTAAAGTGCTTAAGATGTAGATGTCCAACAGGTACTTGCAAATATGGACTTGCAGGATGGTGGAAAGAGCAGGTCTAAGATCTGAGTTATAATGAGGGCACTTTGGGGACTTTGTTTGAGGTGGAGATGACCAGAATCCTGTCCTTACTTTCTTCAACAAATATTTTCACTTAAAAGACACAGGGTAGGTATTTTGTGAGAAACTGACATATTAGATATAGTATCTGTCTTCAAGGAGTGGGCAGTGTAGTAAGAGAAATAGGATTCATCTCTCTGGAAGTTCCAGTGACGATATTTAACTACAATGGATCTCAAATTTCAAAACCTGAGTACAATGAAAGCACACTCTGAGACATATCAACATATGCTGTGATAACATTTACATTTTAACTAAATTATTAAATAGCAGGCTTTCCCTGTTTCTAGATATATTCTACCAACCAAATATAACACATACCTTTGGCTAACAAAACTACACTTTAAAGTTGTCTTCTTCAATTAGTTGTTTCATTACAGCTTTATATTAAACAAAGGTTGCTCTGATGATCTCATTTTAAGAAATCCTACTACATACTCAAAGAATCAAGGTTTTGGTTAAAAAGAATTAAGTATCTTGGGCAAAGGACAATAGGAGGATACTGGGTACATTAGGGAACAGGGGAAAAGAGGTTGCGGAGAGGTTCAGAAACGTGGGATGATGCCAAAGATAAACTTTCTCATTCTCCTAGACTCTGGAGGGTCCTCTGCATTTACAGCTGCTACAGATAAAGGAGGAACACTGGTTGGAGACACGTACTAAGAAGGCCAGCCTTCCCCTAGCTTGACCTGGCATGTCTTGTCTAGGTTTCTTTCAGCATCCTTTTGGGCTTAACATTATAACTGCTCTTTTCTCCTCCTTATAAATAAAAGGAGATACTTGAAAAGGATTTGATGGAAGCACATGTATCAGTGTAGTAAATACAGTACTCTTGGGATCTAAGTACTATTTATTTATTTATTAAAGTCTTTATCGAATTTGTTACAATATTGCTTCTGCTTTATGTGTTGGTTTTTTGGCCGTGAGGCATGTGGGATCTTAGCTCTCCGACCAGGGATCGAACCCGCACTCCCTGCTTTGGAAGGTGAAGTCCTAACCACTGGACCACCAGGGAAGTCCCTCTAAGCACTATTTATACTTTCTCCTCATTTATAGAATGCATCCAATTTTTTTTTGTTGTTAAAATGTTAGCTATCAAGAGAGGTTTTTGAAAGTAGCTTTACAACAAAATGTATATAATTAGGTTTCTCATTTGACATTGAATGAGCAAGGTTAAATAATTGATCAGCTTCAGTGAAGTTATGAAGGATTGATAAGGCAGAAAGGGAATGTTACCATTCCACATTTAAAACATCTTGGTGGGAAGAGTGGTTCAAGATGGCGGAGTAAAAGGACGTGCGCTCATTCCCTCTTGCGAGAGCACCGGAATCACAACTAACTGCTGAACAATCATTGACGGGAAGACACTAGAACTCACCAAAAAAGATACCCCACATCCAAAGACAAAGCAGAAGCCACAATGAGACAGTAGGAGGGGCGCAATCACAATAAAATCAAATCCCGTAACTGCTGGGTGGGTGACTCACAAACTGGAGAACACTTATACCACAGAAGTCCACCCAACTGGAGTGAAGGTTCTGAGCCCCACATCAGGCTTCCCAACCTGGGGGTCCGGCAACAGGAAGAGGAATTCCTAGAGAATCAGACTTTGAAGGCTACCGGGATTTGATTGCAGGACTTCGACAGGACTGGGGGAAACACAGACTCCACTCTTGGAGGGCACACGCAAAGTAGTGTGCACATCAGGACCCAGGGGGAAGGAGCAGTGAGCCCATGGGAGACTGAACCAGACCTACCTGCTAGTGCTGGAGAGTCTCCTGCAGAGGCAAGGGGTGGCTGTGTCTCACCGTGAGGACAAGCACAGTGGCAGCAGAAGTTCTGGGAAGTACTCCTTGGCGTGAGCCCTCCCAAAGTCCACCATTAGCCCCACCAAAGAGCCGGGTAGGCTCCAGTGTTGGGTCACCTCAGGCCAAACAACCAACAGGGAGGGAACCCAGCCCCACCCATCAGCAGAGAAGTGGATTAAAATTTTACTGAGCTATGCCCACCAGAGCAACACCCAGCTCTACCCACCACCAGTCCCTCACATCAGGAAACTTGCACAAGCCTCTTAGATAGCCTCATCCACCAGAGGGCAGACAGCAGAAGCAAGAAGAACAACGATCCAGCAGCCTGTGGAACAAAAACCACAATCACAGAAAGATAGACGAGATGAAAAGGCAGAGGGCTATGTACCAGACGAATGAACAAGATAAAACCCCAGAAAAACAACTAAATGAAGTGAAGATAGGAAACCTTCCAGAAAAAGAATTCAGAATAATGATAGTGGAGATGATCCAGGACCTCAGAAAAAGAATGGAGGCAAAGATCGAGAAGATGCAAGAAATGTTTAACAAAGACCTAGAAGAATTAAAGAACAAACAGAGATGAACAATACAATAACTGAAATGAAAAATACACTAGACAGAATCCGTAACAGAATAACTGAGGCAGAAGAAAGGATAAGTGACCTGGAAGACAGAATGGTGGAATTCACTGCCATGGAACAGAATAAAGAAAAAAGAATGCAAAGAACTGAAGACAGCCTAAGAGACCTCTGGGACAACATTAAATGCAACAACATTCGCATTATAGGGGTCCCAGAAGGAGAAGAGAGAGAAAAAAAGACCCGAGAAAATATTTGAAGAGTTTATAGTCGAAAACTTCCCTAACATGGGAAAGGAAATAGCCACCCAAGTCCAGGAAGTGCAGAGAGTCCCAGGCAGGATAAACCCAAGGAGAAACACGCCGAGACACAGTAATCAAATTGACAAAAATTAAAAACAAAGAAAAATTGTTGAAAGCAACAAGGGAAAAACGACAAATAACATACAAGGGAACTCCCATAAGGTTAACAGCTGATTTCTCAGCAGAAGCTCTACAAGCCAGAAGGGAGTGGCATGATATATTTAAAGTGATGAAACGGAAGGACCTACAACCAAGATTATTCTACCCGGCAAGGATCTCATTCAGATTCGACGGAGAAATCAAAAGCTTTACAGACAAGCAAAAGCTAAGAGAATTCAGCACCACCAAACCAGCTCTACAACAAATGCTAAAGGAACTTCTCTAAGTGGGAAACACAAGAGAAGAAAAGGACCTACAAAAACAAACCCATAACAATTCAGAAAATGGTAATAGGAACATACATATCGATAATTACCTTAAACGTGAATGGATTAAATGCTCCCACCAAAAGACACAGGCTCACTGAATGGATACAAAAACAAGACCCATATATATGCTGTCTACAAGAGACCTACTTCAGACCTAGGGACACATACAGACTGAAAGTGAGGGGATGGAAAAAGATATTCCATGCAAATGGAAATCAAAAGAAAGCTGGAGTAGCAATACTCATATCAGATAAAATAGACTTTAAAATAATGTTACGAGACAAGGAAGGACACTACATAATGATCAAGGGATCAATCCAAGAAGAAGACATAACAATTATAAATATATATGCACCCAACATAGGAGCACCTCAATACATAAGGCAACTGCTAACAGCTATAAAAGAGGAAATCGACAGTAACACAATAATAGTGGGGGACTTTAATGCCTCACTACACCAATGGACAGATCATACAAACAGAAAATTAATAAGGAAACACAAGCTTTAAATGACACAATAGACTAGATTTAATTGATATTTATAGGACATTCCATCCAAAAACAGCAGATTACACTTTCTTCTCAAGTGCATATGGAACATTCTCCAGGAAAGATCACGTCTTGGGTCACAAATCAAGCCTCAGTAAATTTAAGAAAATTGAAATCATATCAAGCATCTTTTCTGACCACAACGTTATGAGATTAGAAATCAATTATAGGAAAAAAATTAAAAAACACAAACACATGGAGGCTAAACAACATGTTACTAAATAACCAAAAGATCACTGAAGAAATCAAAGAGGAAATCAAAAAATACCTAGAGACAAATGACAATGAAAACACGACGATCCAAAACCTATGGGATGCAGCAAAAGCAGTTGTAAGAGGGAAGTTTACAGCAATACAAGCCTACCTCAAGGAACAAGAAAAATCTCAAATGAACAATCTAACCTTACACCTAAAGGAACTAAAGAAAGAAGAACAAAAAAACCCAAAGTTAGCAGAAGGAAAGAAATCATAAAGATCAGAGCAGAAATAAATGTAACAGAAACAAAGAAAACAATAGCAAAGATCAATAAAACTGAAAGCTGGTTCTTTGAGAAGATAAACAAAATTGATAAACCATTAGCCAGACTCATCAAGAAAAAGAGGGAGAGGACTCAAATCAATAAAATTAGAAATGAAAAAGGAGAAGTTACAACAGACACCGCAGAAATACAAAGCATCCTAAGAGACTAATACAAGTAACTCCATGCCAATAAAATGGACAACCTGGAAGAAATGGACAAATTCTTAGAAAGGTATAACCTTCCAAGACTGAACCAGGAAGAAACAGAAAATATGAACAGACCAATCACAAGTAATGAAATTGAAACTGTGATTAAAAATCTTCCAACAAACAAAATCCAGGACCAGATGGCTTCACAGCTGAATTCTATCAAACATTTAGAGAAGAGCTAACACCCATCCTTCTCAAACTCTTCCAAAAAATTGCAGAGGAAGGAACACTCCCAAACTCATTCTATGAGGCCACCATCACCCTGATACCAAAATCAGACAAAGATACTACAAAAAAAGAAAATTACAGACCAATATCACTCATGAATATAGATGCAAAAATCCTCAACAAAATACTAGCAAACAGAATCCAACAACACATTAAAAGGATCATACACCACGATCAAGTGGGATTTATCCCAGGGATGCAAGGATTCTTCAATATAAGCAAATCAATCAATGTGCTACACCATATTAACAAACTGAAGAATAAAAACCATATGATCATGTCAATAGATGCAGAGAAAGCTTTTGACAAAATTCAACACCGATTTATGATAAAAACTCTCCAGAAAGTGGGCATAGAGGGAACCTACCTCAACATAATAAAGGCCATATACGACAAACCCACAGCAAACATCATTCTCAATGGTGAAAAACTGAAAGCATTTCCTCTAAGATCAGGAACAAGACAAGGATGTCCACTCTCGCCACTATTATTCAACGTAGTTTTGGAAGCCACGGCAATCAGAGAAGAAAAAGAAATAAAAGGAATACAAATTGGAAAAGAAGAAGTAAAACTGTCACTGCTTGCAGGTGACATGATACTATACATAGAGAACCCTAAAGATGCCACCAGAAAACCACTAGAGCTAATCAATGAATTTGGTAAAGTTGCAGGATACAAAGTTAATGCACAGAAATCTCTTGCATTCCTATACACTAATGATGAAAAATCTGCGAGAGAAATTAAGGAAACACTCCCACTTACCACTGCAAGAAAAAGGATAAAATACCTAGGAATAAGCCTACCTAGGGAGATAGAAGACCTGTATGCAGAAAACTATAAGACACTGATGAAAGAAATTAAAGATGATATAAACAGATGGAGAGACATACCATGTTGTTGAATTGGAAGAATCAATATTGTGAAAATGAGTATACTACCCAGAGCAATCTACAGATTCAATGCAATCCCTATCAAATTACCAATGGCATTTTTTACAGAACTAGAACAAAAAATCTTAAAATTTGTATGGAGACACAAAAGACCCCGAATAGCCAAAGCAGTCTTGAAGGAAAAAGCGGAGCTGGAGGAATCAGACTCCCTGACTTCAGACTATACTACAAAGCTACAGTGACCAAGACAATATGGTACTGGCACAAAAACAGAAATATAGATCAACGGAACAGGAGAGAAAGCCCAGAGATAAACCCACGCACCTATGGTCAACTAATCTATGACAAAGGAGGCAAGGATATACAATGGAGAAAAGACAGCCTCTTCAGTAAGTGGTGCTGGGAAAACTGGACAGCTACATGTAAAAGAATGAAATTAGAACACTCCCTAACACCATACACAAAAATAAACTCAAAATGGATTAGAGACCTAAATGTAAGACCGCACACTATAAAACTCTTAGAGGAAAACATAGGAAGAACACTCTTTGACATAAATCACAGCAAGATCTTTTTTGATCCACCTTCTAGAGTAAAGGAAATAAAAACAAAAATAAACAAATGGGACCCAATGAAACTTAAAAGCTTTTGCAAAGCAAAGGAAACTACAAACAAGACGAAAAGACAACCCTCAGAATGGGAGAAAGTATTTGCAAACGAATCAATGGACAAAGGATTAATCTCCAAAATATATAAACAGCTCATGCAGCTCAATATTAAAAAAACAAACAACCCAACCAAGAAATGGGCAGAAGACCTAAATAGACATTTCTCCAAAGAAGACATACATATGGCCAAGAAGCACATGAAAAGCTGCTCAACATCACTAATTATTAGAGACGTGCAAATCAAAACTACAATGAGGTATCACCTCACACCAGTTAGAATGGGCATCATCAGAAAATCTACAAACAACGAATACTGGAGAGGGTGTGGAGAAAAGGGAACCCTCTTGCACTGTTGGTGGGAATGTAAACTGATACAGCCACTATGGAGAACAGTATGGAGGTTCCTTAAAAAACTAAAAATAGAACTACCATATGACCCAGCAATCCCACTACTGGGCATATACCCAGAGAATACCATAATTCAAAAAGGCACACGCACCCCAATGTTCACTGCAGCACTATTTACAATAGCCAGGTCATGGAAGCGACCTAAATGCCCATCGACAGACGAATGGATAAAGAAGATGTGGTACATATATACAATGGAATATTACTCAGCCATAAAAAGGAACGAAGTTGGGTCATTTGTAGAGACGTGGATGGATCTAGAGACTGTCATACAGAGTAAAGTAAGTCAGAAAGAGAAAAATATCGTATATTAACACATGTATGTGGAACCTAGAAAAATGGTACAGATGAACCAGTTTGCAGGGCAGAAAAAGAGACACAGATGTAGAGAACAAACGTACGGACAGCAAGGGGGGAAAATGGTGGTGGGGGGGTGGTGTGATGAATTGGGAGATTGGGATTGACATATATACACTAATATGTATAAAATGGATAACTAATAACCTGCTGTATAAAAAAATAAATAAAATTCAAAAATTAAAAAAAAAAATCTTGGCGGAGGGGTGCTGGTAATCTGATAGCTTCCTCAAAAGGCGCATACTTTTTAATTTTCAAAGCCCTCCATGGGGCTAAGCCAATAGCTAGCATAATCACACATGAGTTTCACATGTAATTAGGAGAATTACTAGAAGTTTATGCAATGTTTCTTGTATTTAAACGTTTAACTGGTTCTTGATTCAGCCAACAGCTGGAAGATAGAATAGCCTTGGTTGATAGTTTTTAGATTCAGATTAAACCAAACCTTGTAGTCAGAAGGTTGAAAGCTCAAGAGGAGGAGGGAGGAACTCCAATAACTTGTTGTTTTGCAAAATGCTAGTCCCAATGAAACAGAAGGAAACACTGTATAAGGCCTAACCTTGGTCTCCAAAAAGGACACACTAAAAACTGCAGGGATTTAACATGGAAGCCTTATTTATGCTATCTTAGTTAAAATTAATGAGCTGCAAAGAAGTGTTAATTTACCTACAGTGACAAAAAGATTTGGGAGATAGCATGTGAGGATTGTATGTGAGGTTGCAAGAGGATTCAAAGTGATTCCACAGCAAGCAATAGCCAAAAAACTGCAGCAGCCAACTCTAGATCTAGTAGATACCCTGGTGCTGCAACAAACATTCAGAAGGCTTCAGAAGGCACTCAGTAATTCTCTTGGCAATCATAAATATAATACTGAGTTAGGAAATCCTTTATATAAAAGTAGAAGGGAAATTTATTTTGCCCTTTAATGAAATATTCTATGGATAACCTTGCCTTTTAAGATAATTTATATTTAGTTTAAGCTCAGTCAATAAATGTATATTTTGAACATCAGGAATGACTTTAATCATAGTGTTAATTTCATTTTACTTCTGCTAATCAATTTTATATATAAAGTAGTTCATATGTTAAACAGTATGTGAACCAAAATTAGGAATATAAACCCTTCCTAATGAGGTACGCTGACAGTTGGTTAAAGAAAAATATACTTTTTTAATTACCAGAGAGGACATAACACAAAGTGGTATTAAAAAACCTTTAAAAAATGATTACTATACAATTTCCGCTAATACTGGCTTAGAATTTGTGTTTTTTGATATGGTAATTCCAGTTCATTTAAAAAATCACAATATTATAGAAAATGTAACATTCTTTTTAGATACAAATACCACCATTGACTTGGACTCAGAATAGTTACAACAGCAAGGGACATCATGTAATATAATGCTTGCCATATTTTGCTTTTTAAAGAAATAATACACTTATGCTTGTGTTGAAATGGTAGTTTTTTAAAAAAAGATTAGACTTAAGGTAAAGGCCATAGAGTTGATTATTTGTGTTCCCCTGCAAATGGAAACATCCTTTTTCCTACTCATGGTTGAGTTAGATGAAAATTCAGATTCTATCCCTTTGCTATAATTCCTTGATGATGTAACATTATCTCATACCAAAAGAGGTACATAACAATAGAAATACTTTTGATAATTTACTGGAATTTCATTTCACAGTTACTGAGGTAGAAATTGGCCATGTGTTTTTCCATTAAAAGATACAAAAATTCATCTAAATTTATTGATTCAAAGACATGCGTTTTTTTCACCAGCTGTTTTATAATCATAATTTCCAAACCAAACACTGCATGGAAATTTGCTCCTTGATGTGTGTTTTTTATTTACAAAGACTTACCACTAGTGAGAATGTTACAAAGTAACACTGTAAAACACACTGAGAAAACAGTATAGACTGTGTCACAAACAGCTAATACAGTATTAAGATAAGTTTTCTGGTTTCTAAAGAAAAGATACTTTAGAATTCAGTGTGAGTCTCAGAAATAACTCTGACCATTAAGTAAACATCAAATTTTTAATAAATAACATACATGAAAAACAAACATTTTATAAAAATTACCTTTACCTAACAAAATAATTTCTTTGATGAAGATTTTGGTTGGATTTATCTTGGCAGTGTGCACTTATATAAATTTTTTGTACTGCATTTACTCTATTCTGATGAAATTCCACCCTTTTGGAATCACACAAGAGATGAAACAAATACAGCTACAATATTGTGCCTTCTTGAAATGCTTCTATCCACCTACAAGAGAAATTTGTTAGATTTTAAAATACAGTCATCCAATATATGTTAAGACAGTATAGATAATAGCTGTGCCTGTGGATCCAATTACTCCAACAGTATATTTAAGATCTTTCCTATAGCAAATGAGAATTCTGTATGTATGGAACTACCCTTTATTTGGTAATTTGGACCAAACTTTGGCCTGAAAAGTGCATCTCTTATTTCTTTCTCTTTTTTGGCCACACCACGCAGCTTGCAGGATCTCAGTTCCCCAACCAGGGATAGAGCCCGGGCCCTGGCAGTGAAAGCGCTGAGTCTTAACCACTGGACCACCAGGGAATTCCTGTGCATCTCTTATTTCTTTGAAGCATGAGGAAGGGGCCATTTCATGTAAAGGCTCTATGAAGTTCTACTGATCCCATTTAATTGATTTTGGAAGTGGATATATCTGCAGAGGCCTTTATTTCAACCCCCTTTCTGCCTTTGGGAATACTAGCTCTGTCCCTGTCTCCTCATCTCTTAATTCTACCAACCAGAGACTCCTTGGGCATCTGTAGTCCAGACCTATTCTAATATTTTCAGTGAAAGGGAATCTAGCATCTAGTAGTCTACTCTCAGTTGATCTAAAGTTTGCATGCAATATAAAAGTGTCTCACTTTCATAGAAGTCTTTCTAAAATTCTTTTGTCTCAAAAGTTTTATTTGACAATATACACAGCTACAATTATTCAGAAGACACTTGGAGGTAGTTTCTTTGTACCTCCCCAGTAGTGTAATGGCTTCTAAACTTACCATGAACACTTGAAATCATTCAATGTAATTAGTAAAAGTAGCCTGTACCAGATTTATCTCACATTTTAAGGATGGAATTTTAAAGAAAATTTAAAATGCAAATGGCATATAAGTTATACCATAATAAAAAGGCTTTTTAAAAGTCAAAAGTTTCCATTAAAATTAACACATTTTAATATTCTATAATGTGCAAATATAGCAACGCATATGATATTAACCTAAAGAGAAATTTATAAATTAGCCTGTATTAATTCTAAATAACAAGTAAGCTGACACCCTTCACCCAACTACATTCAGCTCTGTCTTGAAGGGCTTTCTATCTTGTCAACTTAATGACATAAAGATATATATTCAAAAGCTTATCAGCTTGATGATGAATTCAGGTAAAAATGATGAGAAATATAATATCCAACAGAATTTTAGGGCAATTACTATTTTATCCAAGTAACTATTTTTTAAAGAAAAAATAGTTGTGTCATAATTTTAAAATATTCTTTAGTACCCAAAAGTACCTGATTATTATTCAGGAACATATGTAATTCTGGTACATTAATTTTAACTGCCTAAAGAAAAGACAAGCCTGGCTTATTTAAAGTATTCTTTTTGATCTGCATGCACTTTTAAAGCCTATTGAGAAAACATGAACACCTCTTAGTGAAAACAAAATGTATACTTTGTGAGGCCAAAATGAAAATCAAATGAAAGGGAGGCGAACTGAATTGTTTTGTTCAGAAAGGACATCAGTTTCACAGAGATATGCTTCTCTATGTTAAGCAATCTCATGACATCTAAATAAATATTCTTGTTGGAATTTTGAAGAGACTATTTCAGCCTTTTCCACCTAAAATGATATCCATTTCTTTCTACTCAGTCATTGGGAACAGCATGGGAGCCTCTTAATGTGTTTGACCTTTTCCCCAAAGGAGTAAGTCAGCAAGCAGCTGTTTAAACCCCTGCTGTTCCATGGCACAATTGAATCATTGGATTGCCAAAGTCCCAGAATGTTTCAAGAGAAGATTCTTAACCTCATTGGAGGAGAGGTCAAATAACCTCAGCTTCCCTTCCTTTCAGCAGAGGAGAATCATGCTGCTTCCTTGAAGGTCATGTGTACACAAAATATTTTGGACAGAACTACCTATTTTCTTTTCCTCTCTGCCTCCTGAAAATATTCCAGATACTCTTGCCTGTCTTTAAAACAGTTCTAAAGAGTTTGAATAATACGTTAAATTCTTTCTAAATTGTATGTCTGATTTAAATTCTTCATTGTTTCCATGCATGGAAGTAGGTTATTTTTAAAATCAATCAGTTAAAGTAACAACTTGAAATCTAATGTATGAAAGAAAAATACGTCTAAATTACTTACTTCTGAGCCGAGTGAGCATCATCTGCTTTGAATACATAAAATAACATGTTTTTGTGCAGTAACTGAAACACTCTCGACTCTGAATTCTCATCTTTGACTTGAGTGACAGTGAATCCTAGTAAAGGTTGACTCTCCAAAGCTGCCACGTCCTAAATTTACAAAGACACAAAAGGAGATGGGTTTCTAAATTGATACAAAATTCAGATCTGCAAACTCTTGATCTATATAACTCTAATTTAATTTCAAATACATATATATAAAACAATGGTAATTCTAGCAACTTATTCACCTTTCATTTATTCAACGATATTTATTGGGACACCCCTGCCCCACCTACACCATGAGCCAGACACTGTACCAGACAGTTTTCGGTGTGTTCATATCCACTGTGAAATAATGTGCAATAATAATTTCACATTATTTTTCTACAACCACAGGAGGTAAGTAATTATATTACTTTCATTTTATGGATGCAGAAAACGTAGCTCAGAAAGGTGATATACCCCAGTCCCACCGAACCTCTGCCTTTAGTGAAGTAGTCAGTAGTCACATGACACTCCCCAAACTTACATTTTAACACTATGGAAAATTCCTAACATTTTTGAGTAAGAGCCCTTTAGATACAAAACAAGGACACTGTTCATGTCAAAAATAACAGCAACATCTCCCCCCTCCCAAAGCAAAGCAAAACAAAAAAGAGACAAAACAAATAAATTAGGCAAACATTGTAATTATTTCCAGGTGGCATTATAAAACAAGACCCTCAAATTATTCATGTTTAGATTTCAGATCTTACCTCACTTGCAGCATACGTATACAGCACTTTATTTTTTATGACAAACCACAAGTGTTTCCAAGGTTTTTTATTGCCCTTTGATCTGTACAAGTAGCCACTCATAGAAGAATCTTCTGTGTTCGCTGATACCTAGGTAAGCAAACCCCACACACAGTTTAATAGTTTTCAGACAAAAACAAAATTTAAAATCACAAAATTGCTTTCGATCATTGGTGCTAAAGCAATAACCATAATAAGAATATCATGTTTCAGAATGAAACTGTTTATTTTCAAAATCTGCTACTGTACAAATTGAACACTGCCATGCCATGAACATAAAATCCTTCCTTTTAGAAGCAATTCCAGAATTTTACCTGGTTTAACTGTGCTTGCATGTATGTGTTTCTTTGCGAGTTCACCTGTATTTTCTCGGTTGCCAGAAGATGAATAATAATTCCAAATGTCAAAAATGCCTTTTATTTTTTTTTAAGATCCATCCACTTTATTTTTTAACATCTTTATTGGAGTATAATTGCTTTACAGTATTGTGTTAGTTTCTGCTGTACAACAAAGTGAATCAACTATACATATACATATATCCCCATATCTCCTCCCTCTTGCATCTCCCTCCCACTCTCCCTATCCCACCCCTCTAGGTGGTCACAAAGCACTGAGCTGATCTTGCTGTGCTATGTGGCTGCTTCCCACTAGCTATCTATTTTACACTTGGTAGTGTATATATGTCCATGCCACTCTCTCACTTCGTCCCAGCTTACCCTTCCCCCTCCCCATGTCCTCAAGTCCATTCTCTACGTCTGCGTCTTCAATCCTGTCCTGCCCCTAGGTTCTTCAGAACCATTTTTTTTTAGATTCCATATATATGTGTTAGCATATGGTATTTGTTTTTCTCTTTCTGACTTACTTCACTCTGTATGACAGACTCTAGGTCCATCCATCTCAGTACAAATAACTCAATTTCGTTTCTTTTTATGGCTGAGTAATATTCCATTGTATATGTGCCACTTCCATGTCCTGGCTATTGTAAATACAGCTGCAATGAACATTGTGGTACATGACTCTTTTTGAATTATGGTTTTCTCAGGGTATATGCCCAGTAGTGGGATTGCTGGGTCATATGGTAGTTCTATTTTTAGTTTTTTAAGGAACCTCCATACTGTTCTCCATAGTGGCTGTATCAATTTACATTCCCACCAACAGTGCAAGAGGGTTCCCTTTTCTCCACACCCACTCCAGAAAAATGCCTTTTTAAAGCTGTATTTTGGGACAGTATATGTTGTTTATTGCTCTTCTTATTTTGGGTGTTAGGGAAAATTACTTAAACCTTTAACTCAGTTCCTGAAATAACTTTTTGGATTTCTAAAAACTATATCAATAGAAAAGTAAATAGAAAATGCTTTTTTTTTTTTTTGGCCATGCCTGTGTGGCTTGTGGGATCTTAGTTTCCTGACCAGGGATCAAACCCGGGCCCTGGCAGTGAAAGCACAGAGTCCTAACCACTGGACCACCAGGGAATTCCCAGAAAATTCTATTATTAATGATGATTTTTTAAAAATATTTATTTATTTATTATTTTTGGCTGTGTCGGGTCTTATTGTGGCACGCAGGATCTTTCGTTGCTGCGTGAGGGCTCTTCGTTGCAGCACTCGGGCTTCTCTCTAGTTGTGGCTCTTGGGCTCCAGAGCATGTGGGCTCTGTAGTTGTGGCACGTGGGCTTAGTTGCCCCGCGGCATGTGCGATCTTTGTTCCCTGACCAGGGATCGAACCCAAGTCCCGTGTATTGGAAGGCAAATTCTTAACCACTGGACCACAAGGGAAGTCCCTTAATGGTGATTTTAAAGATCAGTTTCTGCTCCCCAAATTTTGGTCTAAAAGAAAAGAAGCTTGTTTTGCTTCATAAAAGGCTGAAAGTATTTCAATTCCTAGGTAAAAGACAGTAAGCCTTCAGTGATTATAATGTGGCAGTTGAAACTTTTCTCTTTTTAAATATAGGAAAAATAGAGATATAAAAGCCAAGTTTAGGAACTGCCTTATTGGTGGTATGGTGAACAGACTCCCAAGGTGGCTTCCCACTGAGAATCAGGCTGTTGTAGCGTCTCCTCCCCTCCAGTGTGGGCAGGACCTGTGACTGCTCCTAACCCATAGAATATGGTGAAGGTGATGGGCTATCACTCCCATGATTATATTACATTACATAAGACTCCATCTTGCTAGCAGACTGGCTCTAGAGACTTTCTACCATGCTGGCTTTGAAGAAGTAAGCAGACATGTGGGGAGGCCCACGTGGCAAGGAGCTGAGGGCAGCCCCTAGGAGCAGGGTAGATCTTTCCCTAGTCAGCCTCCAGATGAGAACTCAACACTGGCCAACGGCCAACACCTTGACTGCCGCCCTGAAGAGATCCCACCTAAGCTCCTGAGATAATAAATGTGTGTTGTTTTAAGCCACTACATTTGTGGTAATTTGGTACAAAGCAATAGAAGACTAATAGAGATGGGGGGGGTCTATGAATTTTAAAGTATATCTTTAATCATGTAGTAATTGTATTAATTTCTTACACATTTCATAAAAAGGATGATATATTGTTTAGTGGAAATTTTATTTATTTATTTATTTATTGGCCACACCGGGCGGCATGCGGCATCTTAGTTCCCTGACCAGGGATCGAACCCATGCCCCCTGCATTGGGAGCGTGGAGTCTTAACCACTGGACTGCCAGAGAAGTCCCAAGTGGAAAATTTATATCTAATGTTAAATTAGAAATATCTCTCAAATGCAAGTAAATTTGTATACAGAAATAACATCCCTGTATAAGACTATTAAGTAATTAAAAAAAAAAAACTAAAATGTTTACATTCAAAGGAGGTTTCTCTTAAAATGTAGTCACATTGGGATACCCACTATGTACTTATGTTAAGTGTTACTATCATTGCCCAAAATATTTTGTACATTACTCTTTTGGAATATTTTACAATTAATTTATTAGCCATACAAGATTAATCCCAATACTGAATAGTCATACATAGTCCTCTATTATCTTTTTAAAAGCAAAATTGGTGTTAACCAGCTTAATCACCTAATTGATTCACAAAACTTTCCTTCCAATGATTTATTTAAAAAATAAATGGGTTTCCCTGGTGGCGCAGTGGTTAAGAATCCGCCTGCCAATGCAGGGGACACAGTTTCGAGCGCTGGTCCGGGAAGATCCCACATGCCACAGAGCAACTAAGCCCGTGCGCCACAACTACTGAGCCTGCGCTCTAGAGCCCACGAGCCACAATTACTGAGCCCATGAGCTACAACTACTGAAGCCCGCGTGCCTAGAGCCTGTGCTCTGCAACAATAGAAGCCACCGCTATGAGAAGCCCGCGCACCACACCAAAGAGTGGCGCCCGCTCGCAGCAACTAGAGAAAGCCACGCACAGCAACAAAGAACTAAAGCAGCCAAAAATAAACAAATTAAATAAATAAAATTTTAAAAGTAAATAAATAAAAATAAAAAATAAATGAAATCCAACTCAAGAGACGCAGCCTGCCATTACTGAGGGTGCTGAGGCTCTGAATGTATGTAATTCTAAAAAAGAGGAATTTCTAAAAATGTACTGAACATCACTGGAATAAGAACACAACTTCCTAATTCCTCAAAAAGTTAAACCTAGAATTACTGTATGATCAAGCAGTTTCACTCCTAGGTATATAACCAAGACAAATGGAAACATAAGTCCACATGGAAATCTGTACACAAATGTTTATAGCAGCATTATTCACAATAGCCAAAAGGTGGAAACAACCCAAGTGTCCATCAACAGATGAATGGCTAAGTTGTAGTACATACATAAAAAGGAGTATTATTCAGACCTAAAAAGAAACAAAGTGCTGATACATGCTATAACTTAGATGAACCTTAAAAACATTGTGCTAAGTGAAAGAAGCCAGACACAAGGGTCATATATTGTATGACTCCTTTTACATGATAGATCCAGAATAGGCAAATACATAGAGCAGATTCATGGTTGCCAGGGGTTGGAGGGAGGGGGTAGTGGGGAATGATTACTTAGCAGACACAGGGTATTCTTATGAGGTGATGAAAAAGTTTTGAAATTGGAGCAATATGGCAGTTACACATCACTGTGAATACACCAAATACTACTGAATTGTATATTTTAAAATGGTTAATTATATGTTATGTGAATTTCACCTCAGTTTTAAAAAAAAAGACAAAAAACACAGCTTTCTGAGGAGACTACTTTGACTTTTATAGCACTTAACTGGATAAATTTCCCCGTGTGACCACAAAGGAGCAAGGCAATGGCTCTCAAACTTTAGTAGACATATATCTGAATCACCAAGAATTCTGGTTAAAGTTTCTGATTCCATACAGTGTGGGTGGGTCCAGGAATCTGCATTTCTATAAGTTCCCAGGCGGTGCTGCTGCCGCTCTGGAGGATGCTTTGAGAACCAGTGGAGTCAAGGGAGAAATGGCTGCAGCCAGGAAGGCCTGTTTGCGTGGCTGGGTGGAAAGATGTACAAAAAAGGATTGGAATTAGGTTGAGTCTAGTCTATAGACCATAACGAGTTTTGGTAGCCAGTGCTGTGGAGTTTCAACTAAAGAGGGGAGCACAGGTAAGAATTATATTTATAAAATGTGACATCAGCATGGAGAGGTGAAAAATTACAGAGAACTTAACATTAATTTGGTTGGTTAAGAACTTTAACGTTTTTGAATGTGGATTTAGATTCAGGAACTGTGTGATGAAGAAATAGAGTTCAGGGGTATTCACTCAGTTGGCTTACCCAGTTCCACATGAAACTTGGCAAATGGAACTGTAAGTCCTATTCTTACTATATCATGAGATTGGCTATAAATCACTTCCTAGTGTTTCAATGGCCATGATGAAATACACTCAACTTTACATGAGAAACACGATCCCGGTCAAATTTTTAGAGCTGTTTGCTTTTCCATGATAGAAGACCTCCACAGCAACCAAGCAAGAGAACAGAATTTAAAACTACTCTCCTGGCCACAAAACTAGCATGGATGGAACTAATTAATAAAAATCAAAATAGGAGTGACCAGAAAGGCAGGACTGTCTAAACTCTTGACACTGGCTGACTGAACACCTGAATTTGAGGAACTGGGATAGGATATCATTGATGCCTGTGGATTTACTCCAGTGGCAGGTCTAACTCTGTAGTCTATTACCACTTAAAATTTTTTTCTTTTAAGTTAAAGGAAGAACAACGTACTATCAGTGATATCAGGTGTATATAACCAACTAACGCCTATAAAAAACAAGCCATGCAGACGAGTAAATGCTAATAAAATGCCCCAAATGTTCTACAGACTTCTTCCCTCTCCTCAAAGGAGAAAGGAAGGGGTTTCCTCAAAGTAATTTTAAAAATTCACACGTGTCCAAGTTATCTTTCCTTTCTATCATTGCTATAAAATGTTCTCCAAACCTTTCAACAGCCATTTTCTAAATGACTCAGGTCATAAGGGAGATCAAGCAAGATAGTGAGGCCTCAACCACATCCATCACCAGTATTAAAATGCATGTCTTAATAGTGGTGGGAAATGACGTCTTCCTTTATGAAAGAAAAATAGTGTATTTTAAGTGTATGAATAATTCAGCCTCTATCAGGTTGCAAGTCTAATGGAAACACTTACTTCTTTGAGAGCAGCTGGGATTTTTTTCTGTTTCCTCCCTGATGGAATACTATGTAAGACTGATGATAAGGTGCTTGAAGGAGATTTGTGATTTCCAGGAGATCCAATCTTAGGAGAGTGCTGGTGATCTAAAACAAATCAGGTACACTTATATAACCAATGGCAAGCATTCTGCAATTCAATTTAATCCAAATCAATAAACGTTGTTGCATAAATATCCATGGAAGGATACTTAAGAAACTTATGACACTTCCCCAGGCTGGAAGTTGAGTGGGAGGAAGACTTCCCACTGTCTATGATTTTATACTTTTTCAACTGCAAGCCATATGAAAGGATTGACCTTTTGTGCCTTAAGAATTCTGAAACATGTTTATGTACTACCAACTTAAAAAAAAATTGAAAAAATTTCCCTCCTCACTTTAAAAAAAAACCAAACTGACAACATCATTTAGTATCTAGATACATGACCAAATAATATTACAATGAACAAAATGCTAGAAAAGGGACTATAAAACAAGATGAGGAAGTAATTAATTTTCACTGCAGAGGTTCAAGGAAAGCTGGGAAAAGAATGAGAGTTTTGAGTTAGCATTAAGGTATAAGTAGGAGTTTGCCAAGCTAAAAAGAGGAGGAAGAACACTCCATGAAGACAAGTCAGCATAAGCAAAAGCACACAGATATGAAATTAGATCATCTATTTGGCGGTGAGGCTGGGAAAAAAATGGCTGGTTCTAAGGACTGTCTTTTAGGCAGTGGGAAATCAAAGGCCTTTGGGGCTGGGAAGTAACACGAGCAGACTGAATTTAGAAAAATAAATCTGGCAGTAGGAAAGAGGAAGGATTTGCAGCAGAAAAACCTGTTAGGAAATTAGGACAGTAGTCCACATGAAAGATAATGAAGGCTTTGTTAGGGCTGAGGTGGATAAAGAATTCAAGAGCAAGACAGGTTTTTCAAACATAAATTTGACAAGATTTACTGACCAAATGGGTGTGTGTGATGAGGGAGGAGCATTCAAAAATGAATTTTGAATGTTTGAGCCTATATTATATACCCAGAGAACAAAGGGAGGAACATAAGGGTGGCAAAAGATTAGGTGGATGTGTCTTTTTGGAAAATGTATACAGATAATAACCAACGATTCCTCTATAAATATATGGATTCTGAAATGGCTTGTCATCTAGTTATATTCATTTAGATATTCTCATTGATGATGAAAAGCTATTCTTCATCAACATGAAGGATAATCTTTTAAAAATTTAGATCCTATAAGTTTCAGGATCTCGTCCCAAAATATAGACCTGAGCTGCATTCACCTTAACTGTAGGGATGGATACTTGCAAATAACGAACAGGCAGATATGATTTATCATTTTGTAGTTGGCGAAAAGCTGCACATTTAGATGTAAAATAAAACCTCACTACATCAGTCCAAGTGATTAGAATAAGGCTAACAAAGTGCCACCTAGTATGTTTCCATAGAGAATTACTTTACTAATAGATAAAAATGATTTGTAATGAGCACACAGTTGTGAAACTAGAAACCAGAAACTTGAAAATTATTTGGAAGTTAAAGTTCCCCTGTAACTACTCCAAGCATTTTATCCTGTGATTACATTTCTACAATCAGGATCCTCAGCAAAACCGTTTTCAGAGTAAAAATAAGTTTCAGTCCAACCTTTCTTGGAATTACCACAAAATATGAGTTAAGAAAGCTTAACTAAGTTAAGAAAGCAAGATACTTAATATTTTGAGAGAAGTATCACCAATCATATTGCTAATGTGCCTAAGATGATTCTTTCAGAAGGCTGTCTGAAAGTATCTGGGGGATAATGGAATTTTCAATTAAATCTTTACTTATATATTACCTAATTTCTGCAGTTCTTGGAAACAATGTTCACATACTCTTGCTGGTTGATTTTTCAGGTAATCTAATCCATATTTATTTGATGAACAAGCTTGGCATACAATCTGAAAACACATTGGAGTTATTTCATTTAGAATAACCTTTGTATCTAAACCATCAGTTAGGTTACAATTTATAGTTCTGTCTACTTTTCAAAACCTTTTCATAGTCACTGAGTCTGAATAAAAATTCAGTGGAGCTCAGGCATGTAGGGAACTCACACACAATACCACACTTGAAGAGGCCACAGATTATTACCGAGTGCTTACTACAGCTAATAATATACTAAAGGAGTTAACATGTGCAAAATGTTTAGAACAGTGCCCGGTGTGTAGTAAGTCCTATGTTAGCTGTATTTATCATCTTCGTCATCATCGTCATTGTCATCATCACTGCTGCAACTATGAACACCTCTGCTGTGCCTCTTCCCAGTGTCTGGCCCAGATTAAATGCTGTCTAAATAAGACCCATTAAATCTTTACAATAACTCTCTGATGTCATTGTTACGATGCTCATTTTACTAATAACGTCACGAAGACTTAGAAACATCACTAGTGATAACTTCAACACTGAAAGTTTCCTCCTATTAAGAACTTAGTATTTAGATAAATGCAGTTTCAATAATTATCTGTAAATGTGAGCATCTATTTAATTTGAATTTATTAGTTTTTTTAAAAATGAACATGATCTATTATTGACATTCTGAAGTAATCTTGGGCTAGGAGGAGCTAAGTTCCCTAATAAGATTGCCTTGTGCCTAAATATTTAGAGGAGATACCAGCCACGATTCAGCATCTCCCCCACCCCCCCAATGGTTTACAAGGAGAAACATGCTTCTTCATTATGTACAGCGTAGAGCTATTGAAAATCACAAGGGAGGTGAGCGTGATCCTCTCCAACCTTTCCGCAGGCCCGGCAGTGATGTCGTCTCCAGGTCAGAGTAAATTCACTTGTGCAGATCATACACATCGTAGCTCTGGTATCAGGAATCCAGATGGGAGCCTTGGATCCAAGAGGACTAACTTCGTCTTTATTTTCTGAGTCTGCCTGTGGAAGAATGACTTCTGATTATCTCTATGCACACTGCCTGCTACAGCATCAAGCCTTTTTATTTGGACCGGCAGCTCACAGTGCTGACGGTATCATTAAGGATGTGGATGAAATATGAGCTATCATATTTTTCATGTTATTAGGATATTAAGATTAGCTACATTCCAACAATCCTCTAGTGCAAAATTAACTTTAAAAGATGCCTGTGGTAGTGCAATAACAGCCAATTAGTTTCTTCCTTAAACTAGATTGTATTTTCTACAATGAGGTTTTATAACTAGAAAAAATATGAATGCACTATATGCTATCATAGACTTGTAGTTAGACATTAATAGAATGAATATTTAGCTCTGAAATTACGCACACACCTCCAATCCTTCTGTGAAACACATGTTGCTTTTCTAAACCCCTGGGAAAAGTTTCTTTAAGGTAAAAACTATTTGAAATGCACTGCAAAAACATAAGAAGGAAAAGACAATACCTCATCAAGACTCCTACTGGGACAGAATGTGATTCTTTTCTTGGCATACTCTTCTATTGACCTGGAAATAGCTTCTAGCCATTCATCCCTTTCTGGGGCAGAACTGTTGGGGGCAGAAGAAAGTTCTATCAACCAGATGTCAGCTTTTATTCTTTGCCTTTTTCTGACGTCTTTTCCTTCTGCCATGGCAACAGATTCCGCCACCCTCCAACAATGCTAGTCACAGGCAACAACTCTGAGGTTTACGTGCACAAATAATCACAGCAGGCATTAGAGAACACGCGGCATTTTAGCAAACAGAATGCTTTTTTTCTTTCCAAAAATACCGCTTTCTACTGAATGGCTTTTGAAGTCTCCTAAATTTGGAGGTATTTTTGTTTGGTTTAAGGGCTATTCATACAATTAATAGTTATGATTATTTATATAACCAAGGAGCTTCCTGAGATATAATCCTAGAATTTAAAAATATTCCAAGAATCAAGTTTCAAATCCAAATTTACAGCATAGAATACTAAATATTTTTAGGTTACTAAATATTCTAGAAAGGGCACTGGAGTAAAGGAAACATATTTTTGGTGTCATAAACAGATGCTGAAGGAGTGGTTAATAAGGGAAATAGCCTTCAGTGGTTGTTAGGGCTCCCCTACCTATTCGGCCCATCACATTTTCTGTTCTTAACCCTCAGTTCATCAGGAGCTATGCGACTCGAATGTAGATGGAAATGGGCCAAACAGGGGGAAAGCCTGCTCAGAAAAACGCATTCTTGTTCTCCGTTTTTGCAACCACACCTCCCTCTAAAAAAAATTCTATGGTAACTCAGAATCATCACTGGTATCGCCATTTTGTTTTGCATACTCAAGAGGGAGAGGCACATTTTAGGTATTGTGTGTGTATGTGTGTGTGTTTGTAGAGAGACAGAATTTAATAATAAATTTAAATCTCTATCATGATAAAATCCATCATAATAATGGGAATGTGATTGTATAAGAAAATGTGCATTTTCCTTTTTTTAAGAGAAGCATACTAAAGTAGGTAGGAGTAAAATGACCTGATATTTGCAATTTGTTTTAAAGTACTTTAGAAAACAGGAAAATTTATGGCAGAATCTTGGTAATTTTTGAATCTGGGTGACTGAATATGCAGTTTCATTGTATTATTCACTCTAATTTTAAGTATATTTTAACTTTTAAATAATGACTCTAAAATGAAAAATTCCATCAAAAAAAATGATACAAATAGGCATATTTTGATGAATCCAGAGCAGGTCAAGGAGATAACTTTAAAAACCACTCACCTTCCCCACAATAATCATTCTCAGAAATGTATCTTCGTACTAAATGGCTTCAGTGCCTTTTAGAAAATGCACTCATATGGATGTTAAAAGGAAGATATCCAGTTTACAAATAAAATTTTAAAACTAGTATATTTCTCAAAGTTTCATTATATACCAAAACCAAAATAAAATAGAAACAGCCCCTCTCTCTCTAAACCAAACAAAACCTGCTTCAGTTACCTCTACTATTCTATCATCACTGCCCCAACTAGCTGCCGCTGATTTAACATTTACTATGTATCAGCCAACTATGCTGAATGCTTTCTTTGCAAGTATCATCACTTCTCATCCTCAGAGGTACCCCATGGAATATACATTGGATCTTACACTCCATTCCCCCAATCCCAACGTCACACACCATCACCATTTACAGAAAAGCAATGTGAGGATTTGAACTGTTAGATAATTTGCTTTAGATAACAGGCTCTGTACTAAATGGTGACTTGGTATCAGACCCAAGTGTGGCTAAGGATGGAACCCTTCACCACCATGTCACCTCTGGCCTCTGTTCCTGTTCTCTGAAGGACTACGCTATGAGAACATAGGCTCAGGTTCCAAGTAAACATTCATAAAATATTACTGTCCCCCCTGCCCTCTCTCCCTCCCCAACTTTTCACTGGAAAAAGTAACAGAAAGTCGAGAGGCAGATGGCTAATTTGAGGATTGCCGTCTGATTTTTCTGGAGCCCTGGGAGCACGTGGAATGTGACTCGACTGTGCAAATCATGTCACATATGCTGTTCTTTCATTTAATCATTCCTGGCTCTCTCTTGTGTGGGGTTCTGCCAAAACAATGTTTATCAGCTGATAACACATTTCTCATAGACCACACACATTTGCCTACAGCATCGAGTGGAGACGTTCTAGCTCTGCCTTTGTGACATGGCTAGTGGAAGAATCAGCATCTTCCTCGCAGAAAAACACAGTTAAGCCAAGTATTCTTTTCTTTATGGAAGGTGGACATTACCAGACAGCAAATTTGCATTAAACAAGCACCATTTCCCCAATGACTGGAAATAATTTCTAAGGGAAAAAACTCTCCAACAGAAGAGATTTCTGGTGTGTTAGACCTTGCCACACTATTTACTTCTTGTGTTAACTGTGGGATGCAACTTTGAGGTCCAAGGGCCACATCACTTCAGTTTATTTGAGTAACATTTACTGGGAGCCTTCTAGGTACTACGCCATGAACTGGGCACACAAAGTACACTTCACTTGCAAGGGCTCACATCTAATCGAGGTGAGACATAAAGTCAGGTAATAATTACCATATGATATAATAAATCTAAGATAGCTAAGTAACATAGAAGTAGTTAATTACCTTATTTGGGTAGCAGGGAAGGCTTTGCAGAGGTGATGACTAAGGCGCTATTGGAACAACTACAGGTGTTTGACAGGGAACTCTGCGGTCTCCCTGGGCACCCTCAGCCAGTCTCCTAGCTTTGGTCATCGTCTCGAGGCTGATGACTCCTCAGGATACGCCTCTAGTCCAGTCTTCCTTCTGACATCCAGCTCCTGACATCAACTGCCTCCTTGATGACCCCATTTTGATGATTTATAGGCACCACACATTCAATATGCACATCTGAACCTAAATTCCTGATTTTTCTCCTAAAGCTGCACCTCTCCCAGTTTTCCTTATCACAGCAATCCAATACGCTGTACGGGCTGGAGACTCACTCTTACTGCCTCTCTCTGTCCCATTACTCGTCTCTTTCAGTTCCCCTCCCAAACCATCCTCCACAGAGCAACCAGATATTCTTTTTAAAAATGCCAGTACGATCACATCATTCCCTTGTAGAAACCTTTCAGTGGTTTCCTGTGGCTCTTAGGCTAAAGACCAAAATCCACAAGACGGTTCTGCATAATCTTTCTCACTGGCCCTCCAGGTTTATCTTGGGTCACTCTCCCTCTCATTCACTATGTCCGTGACACACTGGCCTTTTAGTTCTTTGAATACACCATGTCCCTTTCCACCTCAGGACCTTTGTACACACTGTTCCTAATGGCCAGGAGCCTCCTCCTTTTCTCTTTGCCTAGCTATCCAACTCCTACTTATCCTTCTTAACTCAACAGACACAGGACTTTAGGGAAGCTATCCCTAACTGCCCTTTTCCCACCAAATCTAATTTAAGATCCCTTGTTTTACAGCCTCATAGCACCTGGTAGTTTCCCTGTATACTACTTAATCTCCCTGATAATTGACTGTGGTAATACTTGCTAAGTGTATGTCTTTCCTAATGGACTGTAAGCTCAGGGAAGGAAAGGCCCTTTTCACTGTCCACTGTATCCTGATGCCTAGCAAAACGCCTGGCCCAGGGTAGACGCTCCATATTACTTATTGAACAAAGGGATGAATTCTAGGTGGAGGGAGCCACCTGTGCAAGGCAGAAGGATGTGAAGTAGGCTGGCATGCATGGAGAATCATTAGCAGATCCATGCTGATGGAACATGCCATGCTTTGGTGGGGTTGGTGACAAGGAGAGTGAATGGAGATCAGGCTGGTGAGGCAGACAGGACCAAGATCACAAGAGGCCTCCTATCCCTTTTTTACCTGTTACACAGTACCTCAGTGTGGTTGGGGGAATTCAGAAGGAGAGCCTGGCATATGGGTGGCATTCAGTATGTGTTTGTTCCCTTTCTTGCATGCCACCTTAACCCTCCTGTGGAAATTTACTTTTCTTTTATCAACAACTTTCCAGTTTTATCATTCTCCTGCATACCCCACATTCACTCCATCCTGATTGGCTCTACCTGATTGAACCATTTCTTACAACTATAGTCCAGATATCACCATCTACAACCTCCTACCTGGTCTTCTAACTTCTACTCTAGTCTCTGGTGGTCTACTTCTACAAGGCAGACAGTGTGCTCTTTTAAAAATAAAAATGAGGTCACACCAATTCTTAGCTTAAAGCCTTTGGATGGTTTCCCATCACACTTAAAAATCCAATGATCTTACTAAGGTCTAGGAGGCCCATCTGAAAAAACACTCGACATCCAGATATTTACCTGATAGGCAACCAAAGGAAGAAAGATCAACCATCATTTCCTGAATTGTTTAATTTTTAATAAACAGAATTTTGTTTTTATAAAAGCCTATTTTAGTTAGAAAACTTAAGTGCAACTGAAAACTTAACTTCCCTATAGGCATGTCCTCTTTGGATCTTTGAAAATAACTTTCTTGATTTTAAGAACCAAGCTTAAGTATTTGCCAGGAGCCTGATGTACAGGGACTTGATGTTCTTTGCATTTTTGTTCAAACTCAAGAAAGAAAGAAAAAAAAGGGCATAGTTCCAGGTGATCAAGCATTTACTTTTATTTATTTATTTTTTGGCCGTATGGGATCCTAGTTCCATGACCAGGGATCAAACCCATGCCCCCTACAGTGGAAGTGCAAAGTCCTAACCACTGGACCGCCAGGGAATTCCCCTACTTTCACTTTCTGAATACTGATCTGGAGGATGCTTCAGGTGCCCCCTCCCTTGACGGAACTCTGCTTGCTCTAGCTGGTAGCTGGGAAGCACTTGACAAACCCTGAATACAGGAATTTGTCTTCTCCTGTCATCCTGAGATTTGGTGTCAGGCAGCAGTGGCCATTCCATTTCAGAAGAGTGACACGACCCAGGGAGATGCTCTTGCGGTCTGATTTGGGAAGTCAGCACATTTGGTCTGAGTCCTTGACATCCACAGACATAGGCAATATCAGAATGGTTAAAAGCATGAATTTTAGTGTCAGATTTAAATTTAAGCTCCACTGCTCTGCTACTTAACAGCTGGTTGGCTTTTTTCACCATAAAATGGCTATAATAGTAGTAACTTACCTTAAAAGGTTATTGTGAAGATTTGATGAATTAATACACAGAAAGTGCTTAGGATAGTCCCTGGCACAAAGTAAGCGCTACATCAATGTTTGCTCTATTTTTATTATGTCAAAGGTGAGATCTGAGAGCCGCCCAGACTTGTTCTGCAGATTCAGCAGTGGAGCAAGCTGTGGCTGTTGGTGGCTCTCCCTTCACCAGTCAAATCCTGCCACACATGCACTTCTACCACTCAGCCAAAACTGAATAATATGCGTGTATGAGTCACACAGCCCCAGGTTTCCTCAGTACTTGATTTACATTATGGTAATATATTTTGATTTACACGTAAGTCACTGTAGGTTCCGATTTGAGGCAATGTGGTGTGTCATAATAACAACAGATTTAAAAGCAGAAAGTTTCTACCTGTATCCTGACTTTGCCAGCTATGCATCCTTAAGAAATCAACTCAATGTTTCTGTAACTTAGTCTTCCTCCTTTTTATGACACCTACCTCAGTAGATTTGTTATGACCTCTGAATGTTGAACAAAAACCTCCTAGTAAACTATAAAGCACTAGATGTTTTTAAAAACATTACGTATCATTGTAAAATGACTTGAAATAACCACTTTAAAAAAATGATCAGCAAAGCACTTTTCGGCATTATTATTCCATTCAGAGGAACATTTTAGTCTTTGTACTTCTAGCACACTATTGCATCAGCTCTTAGACATTCTACCTACATGGTAAATCAAGAGTAAACTGCATGGTATTAGGAGAGAAAAGAAAGGGAAAAAAATAAGTTTACTAGTTAACCTAAATGTGAAAAATGCTGGAGATGTCTGACTCTGCAATACTGACAAATGTTCACCTATACATTTTTAAAATTTACCTGGCTGAGAGTATGAAGGAACGTTCTACACTTTCAATCTTTAGTTCATTCTGATATGCCTCCTGGGTGGGTTTTCTGACCTGGAAGAAAACAAAATGATTGAGCAGACTCATCCAATTGAAAACCTCACTGCTGAAGCACAGCTAAAATTGCCCAATGCCCCCACTGCTGACACCCACCCCCAGCCTTCATATCCAGCTTGATCTACCATCACTCTCCCTCATCTGCTCTGTGCTCCAGATGAATTTAAATACCCACATACATGAAGGCCCAACTTCCCCACCTTCAGGCCTTTGCTCACACTATTCCCTGTACCTAGAATGCCTTTCCCTACATCTCAGCATGGCCAAATGTGACCAATTCTGTAAGGCTCTTGGCTCTTCCTCCAAAAAGACTTCCTCAAGTCTCCCTCTTCCTAACTACCACCAATCCCTCTACCTTGTCCCACCAAAAGCTGCACGTTCTTTATTTTCTGAGCTCCCACAAACTTTAACTGTGCCTTTATAGTGGTATTTATTACTATCTATTTTATAGGTATTGATATGCAGCGTATTAGCTTCCCAACTAGTTGCTAAACTCCTGGAGGGATTGGAGTAGAGGTGGAGACAAAAGAATCATGCTTCAATTCATCTTTATATTTTTCACTAAACCGATAACACATTTTGTTTATAGTAGTTCTCAGTAAATATCTTATGACTAAATTAATGTATGAGGAAACAAATAACTACAAAAATGAATAAATGAACAAATGAACAGTAACACATGGAGAGAGAAGAGATAGGGATATGAGAAGATGATTATCTTAGGGCTTTTTCTCTAAATACATTTGGGTAAAAAAATATCTTCTAACAGATGCACAGACCTTCATTCCAGCCAAGGAGAGCATGTTGTTCAGTTTGTACATCCCGGACTGCACCGGTGTTGTATACAACAGAGCATCATTAAACTGAAAGTAGAAACATTTCATAGGACAAAGTAAAGCAACAAATTTCAGCTACAAAGATATTGGTAAGATACAGGAATAAAGGAACAATATTACCTCTTTGTTTAAAACTCTCTGAATATAATACTTATATTCTGCTTATAAAACCAGAACCACCTAGAATGTACTATTAGAATATTACTAGAAGGCAATTTCTAGAAAATGTGCTTTCTTTCCAAGTTCTGTAACAGATTTAACGTTTTCTGAATTCTAAATCCCACCTAAGGTATTATATAATCTGCCAAAACAAACCACTGATTGAATCAATTTTTCCAAATCAGAGATGAAATAAACTAAACTCAAAAAGGAAGTGAATTTCTAGTTATGTATCATACAAGACTTTGTTTCCTATACTTGACATGCAAACAAGCAATCCAGCCAGTCAAAGATCCTACTAAAACTGCTGTCGGAATGTGCCAATCTTATCTGTCCTGAACAACCGTCTCCTTTCATTAAGCAATTATCCCTGCCTCGGGCTCAACAGAAACACACGTGGCCACTTACCAGGAAAAACATTCGGGGCTGCATGACTTTCCGAGATAGCTTCATCAGAATTCCTTCTTTGAGAAAAACCTGATTCATCCAAACAAACACCCATTTAGTACCCTCAAAACACAACTACAATATACATATACATGTAATTTCCTTTTCGACCTTCTTTCCCCAGAATTATTTTGTGTGGAGGCTGGGCAGACGTAGTTTCCTTGTTACTTTTTACAGCCTTGGCTTCTTTTCAAACCCTGTAAGTCACTTAGGAATTGGATAAGCCAGCAGAGTTTCATAACTCCAATACTGAGCCCAGGGGTACCATATGGTTTGAAATGTAATTGACTGAGTGTGTACTTGATCTTGAGGCATAGCCAACATCCTGACAATTGCACTTTGTAATTTTCATGAATTCATTCCCTCAGTCACTTTTGTGCTCTATGAAGAACATCAAAATACCAATTTTCTCCCTCCTCTCATAATCTTCTCTTACATTAAAGATTTTAATTGAAATTGTCTTTAAAGCTGTGTGAGGTCAGCTAGTATTACACAATAAAATGATCCTATTTAATCAGTTACTCTGTGGGGTCCCTTGCCGTTCTTCTAATTGAATTGGACTTCTTGTCACAATGACTTAAATCATGAATGTTTTGAAAGGATAGAATGAACTTAGTTGATCCAGATTGGGTCACTGAAGAGTAACAATAACAAATAACCTATTTTCATAACTCAAATGAAAACAGCTACAAACGGTGCCTAAATCCATTGTATTAAGTTTGCAAAAGGCAGTCTAAAACACTTACCCGTCCAGGCTGAACTATTTCATGGTGTCCATTTAAGCTGTACTGAATTTGCATAAGTTTCTGAAAGTTGTCCTACAGAAAGAGAATGCAGAGCATATGAAGGCACGGGCTCCCAGGTTCAACAGTACAGCAGCCATGAAATGAAGATACTTACTCCTTGCTTCATGGTGTCATTGGCATGGTTGGCTACCTCTATAACAACAGCAAGGGCATCTAAAATATGTAGGAACAGAAGGGGCATTCGATCACTATCATTACCAATGAATTGCAACACTGAGCAACTCCAGACAACAAGACAGCTAGTTCACAGTCACGGACCACTTCAGGAGATCAGTTAACTGTGAGTGGGCAGAAATACAGGCGATGCGTTTCGAGGAGAGCAAAACCAAGGAAAAACAGTACTTATAAAACAATGAGCCAAAGAAAGACTCTAAAGAGACATTACAGACCATGTGTATCAACAGTATGAACTTCAGGGTTGTTTTGTGCTGAGAGTTGATTATTCTGTTGAAGTTTACAAGGATGGATAGGATTTTACCTGGAAGCTGAGGACCATTCCACTATAAACTGCCTTGGGAGAGAAGGATCCTGGGATAGGAAACCAGAATTATGAGGACCAGCTATTTAAGAGGGTCAGGGCTTAGCTGCCTTCTCTTAGTCTGATCCCAAGAGGGAAGAAATGCCACATGGAAGCATACTAGACCTTAGGAAATTACACACATTATTTTGTGAGTTGGGTTATTTAGCTTCACCTGTGTTTTATTCTTTTTATTAACCTCTTGCCTTTATTAAATGTTTTTGAATGCTTCAGTCTTGTCTTGTCTATATCTTGTCTTCATAACTAGATATAAAGGAAAAAGTCTATACTTTGTCTCCTTTTGGGCTACAGTTGTTCTCAATTCAAGACAGTAGTGTTCCCCTAGGGACACTTGGACATGTATAAGATAATTTTCGGCTGTCACAATGACTGGGAAGGTCCACTGGCCTTTAATGGGTAGGAGCCAGGGATGTTAAACATCCTGCAATGCTAATTAGAAATCCACACAAAGAAGGTTATCTCATATGACAGAAGCCCTATCATTGAGAAAAACTGGTAAGAGTGTTAAAGAAGGAAGCATGCCCTGCTGAGGCTGGTGTGGCAATGAGAGTAGTCGTCACTAAAAGGACTATTAAAAAAAAAAAAAAATCAATTTCCAGAAAGGGTTTGAGGTGTTTTGGTCCAGCTACTATACCTACCAAGGGATACTCTTTCTGGTACCAACCCTGGAGGTTCCTATAGTCTTTAAATGTATTATTATCACCATTATTAAAGGAAAGCTGTATTTCCTTATAGAGACTCAAACCACGTATCAGAATTTACTGTATCTGGCTCTCATCATGGCAGATATTCAAGAGGTGACCTTGGACACATTCCCTGCTTTCTGGCCTGCTTGAACTTCCAGCGGACAGGGATAAAAGCTTTAAAATTTAATGAATAGATGAAGTAATAAAGCTGCTGCTATTTGGTCACCTGGCCTCCAAGCTCTGACTTCTCCCATCCATTCTGCAATTCTACTTTCCTTATATCATCCCTTTAAGAGGCCCTGGTGACTCTGTTCCTTTAACTCTTCCGCTTATCTTCCAAAGGTATATTAGTCTCATTTTCCCTCACCCTTGGGCAATCTCATCACTTTACTGCATTGCCTCTGGCCATACAGTGCACATCACTGTTCACTGCTTATCCTAAGCCATGTCTTTGTTAAAGTGTGTAATTTTCTTTAAACAAGCTCCTTGGGCTTCCCTGGTGGCGCAGTGGTTGAGAATCTGCCTGCCGATGCAGGGGACACGGGTTCGAGCCCTGGTCTGGGAAGATCCCACATGCTGTGGAGCAACTAGGCCCGTGAGCCACAACTACTGCGCGTCTGAAGCCTGTGCTCCGCAACAAGAGAGGCCGCGACAGTGAGAGGGCCCGCGCGCCGCGATGAAGAGTGGCCCCTGCTCGCCACAACTAGAGAAAGCCCTCGCACAGAAACGAAGACCCAACACAGCCAAAAATAAATAAATAAATAAAAGTTAAAAAAAAAAAAAAAAGCTCCTTAATTTCTGGCCCTGTATTTGTTTTACCTGCAAAATGGAGCTAATAACTCACTTTCCTTGAAGGCAGAAGCCCTGGGACAGATGTTTTCTTGAGGCCCGATCTGCTAAAATCTGTCTAAAATATTTATCTTCATGAGACAGACTCTGACCTGGAATGCCCACTCTTCCTCTCGTCCACCATCTCTCATCAACTCATCTCTGGTTCCACTTCTCTCTAAGCAAAGCTCTGCCTCTTCAATCCTCACACTTTCCTCCATCTTCCAAATGATTCTATACTGCTAAGTGCATCCTTACTTTAAAGCTATCTGCTTTGTTCTTTATCTGACGGGTATCATAGACTCTTCTCTCTCTTTTAATATTTCTTTATTTATTTCGTTATGCCGGGTCTTAGTTGCGACACGTGGGCTCTCTAGTTGCAGCATGCAAACTCTTAGCTGCAGCATGCATGCGGGATGCAGCTCCCCAGCCAGGGATCGAACCCAAGCCCCCTGCATTGGGAGCGTGAGTCAGAACCACTGCGCCACCAGGGAAGTCCCTATCACAGACTTTCTTCTTCAACTAAATTATATGTTTACCAGAGACGAGAAGCATGTCATGTCCCCCACTCCAAACTTTTCCTTTAAAAAAACACCTTTAAAAGCATAACACTTGCGAATAAAAGATGTTACAGAAGAAGTAAAATGATTAATAGAATGAATAAGAATCTCTACAAAAATGGGTTAAAAACCTTTCAGCTTTGTAATCTGATAATGTAAAGGATGCATAAGAATGTGATCAAAATTCATAAAATGAATGCCGTGGAGATGGATTTGTCTAATGTGTTTCTGTAGATTAGAACCAGGGATATACCTATGACATTTAAAAGAGGTAGTTTGGGAATAAATAGAAAGAAACACTACTCTCCTAAACAGAACTAAATCCTCGTGTGTGTGTGTGTGTGTGTGTGTGTGAGAGAGAGAGAGAGAGAGAAAGACAGCAGACATACATGCACACACACACAGACACAGACACACACAGTGGATTATCCCATGAATATCAATGAGTCCCTTGTATTGTAATGGACTATTTTCCTTAAGTACTACTGGGGTGAGGGGGTGGAAGGATTATAAGGCTAATGCCCATCATTAAACAGTCCCAGAATAATAGACTATTTTAGACCTTATCTCTAATTTGTGTAGTTTGGTCACTTCATGGACTCATGATTTTAAAGCTTGAAAGGACCTTGCAGATCAACTGGTTCAATCTCTGTTTTTGAAAGCAGTGGACATCTAGAGAAGGCGAATGCACCCCGGCACAGAGAGACTGAGCCCAGGAGGACGAAGCTCTCTGACCACAGACTATGCTGGGACCACTCTCTCAGGAGGCTGGCTCCAATGGCTGCCTGACCATGGGCATCTTTTGCCCCTATAATTTCACTTGCATCCAGCACCACTTTATCTAGTTCTATTTTAATCTGCCTAAAACAGAGTTTAAAAAGGCTTCTTATGAATAAAACACAGTTTTGTATGTGGGTTTTGTTACGTTTTTACTTTCCAGCTTCAAACGAACATAATATAAAAACTTCTATAACACATGAGACCACAAAATTGTTTACCTTGAGTGTCTCTGTAATCTCCAGCGTCTTCTAAGAGATTTTTTAAATAGTCTAGAAAAGGAAAAAAAGTTATGGTATTTAGTACAATAAAGCACTAAGGAAAAAACATTTGTCTTTCTTATTCAATACTCCAGTCAGTCTTATTGGTTAATATACATATTCATTCTGTTTGTGCTACCTTTCTAAAAATGAAAGAATAAAAGCCCTGGGATCAATTTGAAATCAGGACACAGAATCAGAGCTAGAAAGAGGCTGAGAGGTTGCACTGGTGATTTTAGAGATGAGGAATCAGGCTACCGAGGACACGGTCTCACTCAAGTAATACAACCTCTCTGTGGCAGAGCCAGGACCAGAACCCAAACCCAGGTCTCCTGATGCCCAGTTCAGCTCTTTAACTCCAACACGCACAAAGTACCTTAATCTCAAGATCAGATGCATGTTTAGTACCAAATTTCAAGCATTAATAGATTGAATGTCTAAGGAACTCTGAGATTTGGCAATCTTAAGAGTCTAACAATGCCCAGAGCACCAGAAAAATGCAATACATATATCTAGACCAGTGGTTCTCAAATGGGGGCAGGTTTGCCCCCCAGGAGAAATTTAGAAATGTCTGAAGACATTTCTGATTATCACAACTGGGGAAAAGGGGATGCCACTGGCATCTAGTGGTTAGAGGCCAGAGACACTGCTAAACATCCTACAAATGCACAGGACAGCCCTACAACAAAGAATTATCTGCGCCAAAATGTCAATAGGGCTGCAGTTGAGAAACCCTGGTCTAGATGAAGATGGTCTGTAAACGAGCAACATGGTATATAGTGGTTCTAGTAATACGAAAAAAAATTTAAGGCAATAGGTTATATTTCATAAATCCTGTAACCAAGGAATGTTACAGGATTTCAAGGTAATACTTCCTTCTCTGTTGAGAAATGCTGGATGACTTCCCATTAACTCTCAGATTAAAACAAATTCTATTTCCTGGAATTTCAAGTCCCCGCTACATGGTCCCTGTTGACTTTTCTGCTTTTCTCTCTTGTTACTGCCTTACACAGGCCCTTTGTTCTTAAGTCTGATTCTGCACAATTCCTTAAACACTTCCCATGTGTTCCCTGGCTCCATACTTTTTGTCTTTAATGTTCCCTTCTTCTGAATCCTTTCTCTGTCTCTGCGTATAAAAATTCTACTCATAATTCTTCAAGGCTCATCTCAAATTCCTCCTCTCTTACCAAACTTTCCATTTGAAAGAAATATTCTTTCCCTTTGAATATAACACATTACACAGCAGTTACTGTATGCCTTCTATCATTTTCTTTTTCATTAGACTCAAGGCTCCTGTGGGCAGGGCCTGCCTACATCTGATTCATCTTTCTATCTCTCATAGCACTTAGCCAGAGACTTTGCATGCAAGGGACAAGAAATGCTTAATGAATTTTAAAAAATGATTTTTTTTAGACAGGACTGTGTCTTATTTTAGGTAAAAGGCAATAAAGGCTGAAACCAATCCTAATGCCCATGGGAGTTGGGAAATGGAAAGAGGAAAGGCATATTAAAAGACTGAATGCATTTTTATCAGATCCAATCTCCATTTAGCAATATTATGGAACAGATATAATTTCATCCCATGGATTTATTAAGTCATGCTCAAAGGCACAAAGGGGAACTTGGACGTTAGTGCCAGATTTTCAAACTTAATAGACGACTAACATACACACCCAACTGCTGAAACTATACATCTTTAACACAGTGATCCAAGAACCTGTGTGAGTCTAGACATGCACATTATAAATACCCAGCCCTGGCAACAAGCCACAGCGAGATATCGTGTATGACGACGTTAAGCTTCTGTGCACCACAGCATAGGTTCCACCTTGCCAGAGACCATCACAAGCAATTTAGATCTGAAAGTAATCTGAACATAAAAGTTGGAGAGCAATTCTTCCAACCAAATAAATAAGAAACCCACAAAAAATTAACAAAATACATTGATTATACACTACACTTAGCCTCATCTGGAGAAGAAAAATGAACTTAATCTCACTCTGACCCCACTCAGAATGCATTCCATATATAAGCCACATTTAGTGAATCCAAATATTTAACTTTTCCATGAGAGCGACAGGGTTAGGGAGAAAAACTTACTCTTCTTGGGCTACTTCATTAATCAAAAGGGATGTTCCTAAAAGCTGCAGGTAGCTGAAGAGTGTGGAAATGAAAGCAGATTTACCTAAGTATCAGATTCATAGCAAGTTCCCATTTTGTCTTCAATTCTTGTTCTTTAATACAGAAGCATATCCATGCAAGCTGAGACATTTCTCTAAACCAAAAGAGGTCACTGGAAGATGTCCATATTAGGAAATCCTGACCTCAGAATCACTGTGCTGAGCCCAATAATCTTCTGAGTTGCATTTTCTTTCCTTGTACTCAAGCTCAGCTGCTGCTCGCCAACCTAAACTTTTAGGAACGAAGTGGAAATACACAAACTGGCTGGGCAGAAAACCCACGATGAAAATGTTGCAAAATCATGTTATTAATCAAGGAGAAAATGGGGTTAAGGTTTACTTTCCTTGCCAATTAAAAAAAAATCTTAAAACTCAACTTGCAAAATTCACCTTTCCAAAACTGTATTTTAGAAATTCAACTTTCTCATGTATTCATCCATATTTTCAGGGCATCTCACTGCAGTACCTACTCCTTTTGAGAACTTTTACCTTTTCTAGGAAGACAAGACCATGATCCCCTCAGTTAAGAATCACTAGTGCCTTAACTACAGAATGAGAAGAACGAGACTGATCACCCTCTGAGTCAGATGGAAGGAGCAATGAAATCACCAGCTGCCCCAGTGACTGTCATAACCCAGGTGAAACGCAGGAAGGGAAACCAGACAGACACTCCTGCATTGGTCATTTGGAATTGTTTACTACATATCATTTAGGTCCTAGCATCCTGCTGGAGCTTCATTAAAAAATCGAGGAGAGCAGAGGAGTCATCTCAATTTGCCATGTTGGACTTTTAGTATTCTATGACTTTCCTGTTTCCACCAAACCAAACAAGGATTTTTCAAAACTTCAGTAATAAAAATGCCTCAAATGCTACTGAGGTTATTTATATCAAAGAAAAAAAGGTTGGTACAGCATGCCTGGACACCACAAAATGTACTTTCTGGCCACCAGGTGGCATCATTGATTAAAAGTTAATCAGTCCCCATCACCATCATCCAACATTAGCAGCACAAAACTAACCAAAACATAGCATGTGCAGTCTTAAGGGCTATGCAAGTTAACTTTGTCCTCATATATGAGACCCAGAGTGAAAGAATGAGGACCCAACAAATACCATACCTTGTTAGAGGTCTAAGCTTTCAATACATGGGCTCCTAGTAAGCCTTACAATCCCTTGATTGCCTAATCAACGAATAATCAACTTAAAGCAGAAAATGATTCAGAGGTACAGTAACCATTTCCTAAAAATGAGTCATCTGTGGGAATCGGGGACTTTTTAATTCAACAGCACCCAGTCAGATTCCTGGACTGTGTGCTCAGAAACGGTTGATGGCAGAGCACAGAGGAAATTAGCATATAGGACGGGGTAACGTTCCAAAGTCAAGTGTTTTGAATTTAAGGACATGTCTTGCTTTGTATTATCTAGATTTCTTCTTTCCTCCCTACATATGTAATGAAATCAGCAACAAAATACAGAATTATGAGATCTAGAGAATAATAAGTCTAGTCAATGAAAGCCTGTTTGCCAAAATTTCAAATGTTAAAAGAAGCCACCTAAAATTATCCTGACTTGTGAAACAGAGTAGAGATTATTTTAAATACCAAAATAAAGATCAAGTATCAGGTTGTAAGACACACTGCTGCCATCTTGAAGGTGGCTTGGCGAAGGGCTCAAGAGCTCTTGTTGGGAGTGAGAAGACAGATTCTTACTTTCTTTGTCCAGCCATGTCTAGCAGAGGTATGTATGTGACTCTGACCATGTCCTGTGGCACTTCTGGGTGTCAGTATCCCCATACATAAAATAAGTAGGCTCGGCCCAGATTGAAAAACTAATGACTCTCATTCTAAAGTATCATGAAGCATACCACGAACATCTCTCTAAAACAACTATTTATTTTGAAGTATTTCCTTCTATTTTTATAAATGCTTGACTTTACTTAATTTTAATAATATATAGAATTTTATAGCACATTTAAAGTATTCTAACCCGCACATTTTTTTTAATACATAGGAGTAGCGAACATGCCACTACAGGGATATATAATATGGGATTTAGGTACTCTATTATTAGACTTAAGTCATTTTTTAGTTATCTTGTTTTGGCTGTTATAAATTGGATGGCCATACATCCTAATTTGCCCATATGATTCTGCCATATACCTGTTGTCCAGGTATTACTATAAATACTGCCCCTTGCACTCTTGAAAGGTACTGTGTTTGAATAATAAATTGTGTGATTATTTTAATTACAAGTAACAGTGGTCAATATCTTGATATATTTGTCTTTTTCTATACTTCACATTTTGGGTGTGTATGTGGAGGGGGCAGAATATCAATGGGAATGAAAAGGTGTTTTTTTTTTAAGTACTTGATATATATCATGAGAAACCTTTCCTAAAAGGATATACCAATTTAAAATATCATTATTTATATATGAAAATACCAGCTTCACTAAACGATTGCCAGTTTTATGTATTGTAGTTTTTTATTGCTAATGTAGTAGGGGGAACTGATAACTTATTTTAATTGATATTTATGATTCAGAGGATCTTAAACATGCCACAGTGTATTTATTATGTATACTTTTTCTGAGTGAATTGTTTGTTCATATTTTTAGTCCAGATACCTATAAAAGTTTTAATATTCTTAGTGAAATAGTATTTTTTCGTATTTGCTACAAATATGTTTTCTGATGTACTGTTTATCTTTTTATTTCAACTATATTTTAAACCTTTATAATGTTTTTATTATATAGAAGAGTTGAAAGGTATCAATATTTTCCTTTATAATTTCTTTACTTTTGGGGGCTTAGAAAATCATCTCTCCTCCTCTCCCTACCCTGAGAGTTTTAATAAATAACCAATTTTATTTTTTCCCTGGTTTTCCTATAGTTTAATGCTTCATATGTAATTTTTTATTTTTTAAGTTAAGACTTTATTTTTTTAGAGCAGTTTTATGTTTAGAGCAGTTGAGGGGAAGGTACAAAGATTTTCCATATACCTTCTGCTTACACACATGCACAGCCTCCCTCAGTATCAACATCACCCACCAGAGTTGGGCATTTATTACAACTGATGAACCTACATCGACACATCATTAGCATCTAGAGCCCATAGTTTACATTACGGCTCACTTTGGTGTACATTCTATGAGTTTGGACAAATATATATAATGAAATGTATCCATCATTATGGTATCATACAGAGTATTTTTACTACCCTAAAAATCCTCTGTGCTCTGCCTATTTATATTTAGCTTTGATTTTATTTTTAGTGTATCCAATAATGTATGAATTTTAATTAGTTTTTCAAATTTTAACAGGTTATTCACCAAATAATCCTTTCTATTGTCTTGCACTTCCTACTTTGTCAACATTAGATTCTTATAAACAATAGTCTATTTCAAGTTACCTCCCTATTCCAATGGCAGAATAATTATTATTATTTTTAATCAATAGGTCTATTTTTGCAACGGTATTACGTGTCTTTAACTGTTGATGTTTTAAAATACGTATTGACTGATGTTTCCCTCTCAGAATATTCTTTAATGATGTACTCTATTTATTACTATACACAAAATCATTTTGATATGTATCGATAAAATTGCAAACTAAGTTAACCTTAATGAGAATATGGAGTGTCAGCAACTAGTTAAAAGCTAAGTTAATGGTTCTATAGTGTCAAGTATCCCTTTAAGCACAAATGCTAAACCATGGGCTTCAGGAGGACCAGGAGCCTGAATTAATTATCCTTATATCCCCCAGCACCTAGAACAAGGTCTGGTGCATATTCAACAAATGTTTCCTTAATTTATGATGGACTAAATGACACTCATTTAGGGTTACCACTTCTTGCTCCATATTTTACTAAGCAGTTGAGATGATACTCTGAGGGTCTAATTAAAAAGTGTTCCAGTCTCCGCTCTAATTCTCCTGCTTCTCAAATATTAGGTCAGTTCTGGCCTCTGAGAATGTGGCCCAGAGATGCCTAAGTTAGAAAAGTGACCTTTCCGGGCTCTCAGGTTCACAGATTCATGTTCTTGGAAAGCTGGCAATGCCTTTCTGTGAATTAAAAAGGCCACTTCTCCTGGGCTGATGCAGCCCCTCGCCAGGGCACACAATATGGCAAGCGGAGCGCTGGCTGGACTTAGAACTCAGCCGGGAGCCCTTGTCAGGGCATAGCCACATGAGGCAGCCCTGGTCTGTCTTACTTTGATAAGTCTGGTCCAGAGGTGGCATGCCCAAAGGACCCACAAACCAAACCTGATGCCAGGCTCGTCCTAGGACAAAATTTTGGATCAGATCTTACAATGGACAGAATCTCCCTTTGGTCCCTTTTTAGCGGGACATGTTGGCTTGGCATATACAGAATGCCCTTAGGGGAGTCAGACCCATAGGAAAGTCAACAAATGTAAACATCCATTATTTTGACTTCATTGAGACTGCTTTTCTTCGTGGATACATTTAAGCCTGCCAGTTTATCAAGTGAGAACCTCACATGTACAAAAATGGCCTTGACGCAGGCAAGTCCCACTTAAGGAACCTCTTATCCAAATTTGGTCCCCACCACCCTAATAATTGAGGTTTGGGGAGATAAGTATATTTTACTACCCAAAGAACTGCTAAGTAAAGAATAAAGCAAATATAAACACCAAAGTGAATTCAAGTTTGACTGAATTTCAGTGTTTTCTCCAATTGGAACAGTTCCCCCTTTTTTTTTTAATGGCCGTGCGGCTTGGGGGATCTTAGTTCCCTGACCAGGGATCAAACCTGTACACCTTCAGTGGAAGGGCAGAGTCCTAAACACTGGACCACGAGGGAATTCCCTGGAACAGTTCCTGATGTGAGCCCATGATTCTGACACATGCTAAGAGGGAAACTCTTTGGCAACAGAGTCAGCTTGCTAGATCTTTGGCAAGGCCCATTTCAGCAATAGAGGCATTCGGTTACTTGCAGGGAATCCAAGTCAAATCTATACTGAGAATTGGAAAATGAATGGCTTTGCAGTAATGTCTATGGGTAGAATTCAGAGGGTCTGCAAACTTGGACAGGCAAAACCAAAATTTCTACTAATCTCTAAGTGAAATACGGAATTTCATTACAAATATAGTCAACAAATCACAGTATTATCAATGACACCAGGGCTTTATCACCATAGAAATCGCATGTTTTTTATATGACATTATGGTTGTTGCAGGCATCTCAAAATATTGCTTACTCTCACCACTACTTCAAAATCACGACAATTATTAGATCCACACCACCTCTTCCTATTTAATGTATTACCTAAAGAAGCACATGTATTACTCTGCACTCTTCAAAATTATTTTAATAACTTTATTTCAGGCCAATTGGTTTCCTCTTAATCTTACGAATTCTATTTTGTAACTTCAAAAATTACTCTGAGAAGAGATCCATAGGATTCACCACATTCCCAGAGGGATTCTGGCATAACCTTAAAAAGGTTAAGAACACTTGTTTTATATAGAAAGTGAGATTACATTTAAAAGCTATAATAGAACAAGCAGATAAAATGTGCTTACCTCTTATATCCTGAAGTCTTTCTGTAGTACTAAAATACTTCATGGACATAATTTATTACATATCACCTCTCAAAATACCTTATTCACAACTACGATTAAAATGAATTGCAACAGAACAAGAGCTGAGCTAATTACAACGGGAATTCTGAATGTTATCACCCTCCCATTTTACATGGACCGAGCTGCTTTGTATCAGGGCCTTTGGGTTCCTCAGAAAATAAATTCTTTGGCTGGTGTCCAGGACAGCCTCACCTTTCATCAAGTTCTGCTCTAGAGAAAGTGTTAGAATGATTTTAGCCTATGGTTTTCAAACAAACACTTGTTAAGCAGAAGTTTGAATTTTCAGAAGCAAAAGTTTCAATTTTCAGTAAGGGATTTTTAAAAGTCATGCATTAATTTGATTCTGATCTTTTGTCAAATCTGCTTATTAGCCTGTTCATAACTCAAATTTATAGCTTCAGAACAGAACAGATGTTTTTAATATCCCATTTTCTACCAACATGGGAAATCCTGGATTTCTAAAACCTAGAGGGAGTTAATGCCATCCCAGACTAAAGGCAAAGATTACAGGAAAAGTAATATAATATGTTGTTAAAGTCACTTATAAATATTTTGAACAAGATCAAAGAAACTACCTGATCCAAATTTAATCAAAGTTCAAAAGCCTTTCTTCCCCTCCGCAAATACAGAAATGGAAAAAATACTTCAGAGGAATTTTTAAATTATATTTTTCATTATATTTTCTCCACTATGATCCCCACTGATTCACCTTGTTTCAACACCAATGTAGTAGCTTTCCACAAATAAAAGGCTTTTCATTGAAAAATTTATAATACATATAACACAAAATAAAGACAAAAACAAACAAACAAACAAAAAAAACACCTAACAAAAAAACACCAACCCTAAAAGGATATATGATAGTCAACCCTGGATGGTAGAAGATGAAGAGGGAATTTTTTTTTATACTATGTAACATATTTTTATAGGCACAAAAGATCCCTTCAAAAAAAAAAAGTGACCCCTACAAAAATAAATCCTCAGAATATTCTCACTCAAACAAGTGACCAGGAGCTTCCCTGGTGGCACAGTGGATAAGACTACGTGTTCCCAATGCAGGGGGCCTGGGTTCGAGCCCTGGTCAGGGAACTAGATCCCACATGCATGCTGCAACTAAGAGTTTGCATGCCGCAACTAAGGAGCCCACCTGCCACAACTAAGGAGCCCACAAGCTGCAACTAAGGAGCCTGCGTGCTGCAACTAAGACCTGGTGCAACCAAATAAATAAATAAATGAACTAATTAATTTAAAAAAATACCAGGGACTTCCCTGGTGGTGCAGTTGTTGAGAATCCGCCTGCCAATGCAGGGGACTCGGGTTTGAGCCCTGCTCCAGGAAGATCCCACATGCCGTGGAGCAACTAAGCCTGTGCGCCACGACTACTGAGCCTGAGCTCTAGAGCCCGCGAGCCACAACTACTGAGCCCGCGTGCCACAACCACTGAAGTCCGTGTGCCCAGAGCCCATGCTCCGCAACAAGAGAAGCCACCGCAAGGAGAAGCCCGTGCACCGCAATGAAGAGCAGCCCCCGCTTGCCGCAACTAGAGAAAGCCCGCATGCAGCAACGAAGACCCAATGCAGCCAAAAATAAAATAAGTAAATAAATAAGTATTAAAAACAAAAACAAAAAAACCCCGGAGGAAAAGAAGTGGGGCATCTGGCTTTTCCTTAAAAAAAAAAAAAGTGACCAGATCAATATAAATTTTAGGAATTGAGAAGAGGAAGAGCTGGGAGGGACCCTGAGGGGTTGGGGTGGCCCCAAAGAGTAGGACTGTAAGCTCCATAAGGGCAGGGACCACCACTGTGTTGTCTGCCAGTGTATACAGGTGCCCAGCTCAGCGCCAGCCTGTATCAATACTGATTGAATGAGTAGGTGATTGATTAATGGAGGTGAGAATCTGGCCTTGAAAGTCAGGTTTCAGCAGAGGGTAAGAAAATGAATGCAGCTAGAACAAAGGAAAATAAGGTTTGGGCAATTCTTTGGTTATATAGAACAGGTTTATAATTGTGGTCTTTATACTGTGGATAAATCATTTTTTTTCTAAAGTAAGATTTAACTTTTTAGAGCAGTTTTACATTTACAGCAAAATTGAGCGGAAGGTATGGAGACTTCCCATACAGCTCCTGCCCCCACAAATGCACAGCCTCCCCTGTCATCAACATACCCCATCAGGGTGATCCATTTGTTACAATGGATGCACCTACACTGACACATCATGATCACCCACAATCCACAGTTTACATTAGAGTTCACTCTTGGTGTTGTACATTCTGTGGGTTTGGATAAATGTGTAATGACATGTATCCATCGTTATGGTAGGATAAGCAGGTTTTCAACTTTCTTAATAAGCAGAATAAAAGTATATCTGTGAAATGATAGAAAACATATACACAGTTATCCCTTGGTATCTGCGGGGGATTAGTTCCAGCACTCCCCTCAGATACCAGAATCTGTGGATGCTCAATTCCCTTATATAAAGTGGTGTAGTACAGTCAGCCCTTCCTATCCATGGGTTCCGAATCTGCTGATACCAAGGGCCAACTGTAGGGTCTCTGCCCCCGGTTCCTTGCACAGAGCTCCCCAAATCTTTGTAATTTTCTGAGAGATAAAAGCACTAGGAGTGGGACTCCCCTGGTGGCGCAGTGGTTAAGAATCTGCCTGCCAATGCAGGGGACATGGGTTCAAGCCCTGGTCCGGGAAGATCCCACATGCCACGGAGCAACTAAGCCTGTGCGCCACAGCTACTGAGCCTGCACTCTAGAGCCCGCGAGCCACAACTACTGAAGCCCGCGTGCCTAGAGCCCATGCTCTGCAACAAGAGAAGCCACCGCAATGAGACGCCCGCACACCTCAACGAAGAGTAGCTCCTGCTCACCGCAACTAGAGAAAGCCCGCGCGCAGCAACGAAGACCCAATGCAGCCTAAATAAATAAATAAATAAATAAATAAATTTATTAAAATATATCATATCAAAAATTCATTTAAAAAAAAAGAGCAGTAGGTGCATCTTTTGTTCTAATATCTGGTCTTTGACCCTAGTTCTGACACAAAGCCGCCTTAGAATTTCCTAAGTGACAGTAGTGTCCTTTGTTATAATGAGGTGACTCTTGGTCGGCTCCTAGATGGGGACTGGTCACCACAAAGACCAAGCCATGATTAAAAGCTTAAAACTTTCAGCCCTACTCTCCATCCTCCAGGAAGGGGAGAGGGGCTAGAAGTGGAGTTAATGATGGGTCATGCTTACGTGATGAAGCCTCTATAAAAACCCCAGAATACAGGGTTTGGTGAGGTTCTAGGGAGCTGGTGTGCCCAGAGAGGGCATGGGAGTTCCAACCACCATACCTTGCCCTAGGTACCTCTTCCATATGAAGTTCATTTTTATCTTTTAGCATACCCTTTTATAATAAACCAGTAAACGTAAACAGGTGTTCCCCTGAGTTCTGTGAGCCATTCTAGCAAACTTTCAAACCCAAGGAGAAAGCCATGGGAACCCAGATTTACGGTCGGTCGGTCAGAAATATAGGTTACAGCCTGGGACTTGCGAATGGCATCTGAAGTTTGGAAGGGTCAGGCTTGTGGAACTGAGCCCACTATCTCCAGGTAGACAGTGTCAGAATTGAATTGAATTATAGGACATGTAGCTGGTGCTGAAGAGAGTCGCTTGGTGTGGGAAAAAAACCTATATATCTGGTGTCAGAAGTGTTGAGTGTGGTAGTGTGAAAGCAAAGTGGAGACATGGGAGAAGTGTGTTTTTTCTATGGTCTTCTTGGAAATGGGCGTGATAAAGGGAGCATGACCAATAGGAAGATATTACCACAACTTGGCATGAGTTTAGAAAGGCCTGGCCTGGAGCATAACAAGGGAAATGGAAAGGGCAGGAAGCAGAAGCAGAGGAAAACTAGTCAGCAGATCTTACGACGGAGGAAAGACAAGGAAAGAGAAGCATTTTAGTCCTTTCCACAGTTTTCTTTCTGGGTAACTGGAAGTGTTTTTACTCTTAAAAGCAATTTATCAATCCATCCATCTGTCAAATGTTCACAGGCATCACTGCGTAGGGATTCTCAACCTCATAAAAAGGAACAACGTTTATTTCCCTAAGCCTTTCAGTTTACTGAGTCCCTGTTATGTGCCAGAATCTATGCAGACACTGGGTTAGGATAAAAAAAGATAGTCTCTACCCTGAACTGATGAGGAGGAAGGAAATAAGCAGTGGTAAAAAATTAATGTTGCTCCTTTAGCAGCATCTGTTCACTTTTTAAAAATTGCTCCCTCACTGCTGCCTCAAGATCCCCCTTTGTCCTAACTTCACATAGGATTTGGGCCCCACACAGATTGAAAGATCTGGCCAGATCCACTGCTCTTAGGTGGCCAAAATAAAGGTAAAATTTACAAGTTTTTCCTGCTTAAATTAAGTAAATCACTTTCTTTACTACTTAAAAAAAAACAATTCTAATCTTAAGCATTTCATTATACAACATATACATTTTCTTTGATCCTATTTTGAGCTGAGCTTAAAAAAATATTACCAAGAATTCAGTTGGAAATTTTTTACTACAATGAAGGAAGAAATAGCCTAAGTAAAATACCCACTAGAAACCCAAATTAGGTCCTGAAGAAAACACTGCAGACAATAGGATGCTTGTTTGAACAGTAGGGGCAGGACTGCTGTATCTGGGGATTTCCACTTACCTTTCTCTAAAGGACTCCAAAAGAAACTATCTTATCTTATCTGTACTTCATCCCTGCATTTCTCAATCTTCCCTTCCCAAGAAGCCAAGGTGGGCACAAACCTACTTATACCAAGCCACGTAGGAATCCTTCCCTTTCTCTGCCTGAAACTCAATAAATCGAAGTTGTCAGGAGTTGCATGAAATAATCTCACTCTTTCTCTCTGTTCCTGTATACTCTGTGCCCCTGGAATTATTCCAAATTCTAAAATGGAAATAAAAGTATCAATACTTCCCTCACAAGGTTGTGTGGAGGATTAAATCATTGAGCTTGTTTATCCAAAGATGAGGATCCAGAGTTAATTCACATGTTTGAATAGATGCAAACGTAAGACTTAAAATCCAACTTCTAAAAATCTAAGTGCGTAGATAGGGGCACTTTGATAACAAAAGTAGAAATATCTTGCAGAGTAGAGAGAAATCAGAACATGACAAAAAGGAGTACTGGAAAATAAGAGTTTTAAATAAAAATACGTATAAAACAAACTTTTGGTACCAACCCCCATATGTCCTTAGGATTATATGACCACAGGTGCTTCAACTAATAGACACTATTTGTGTTGCTGGGGCAAGACACTTCACCTCTCTGGAGGAGAGACTGTCTCTGAAATTCTCTCTCTCAATGTTGTCCTTTAATTAAGCTAAAGATATTTTGGTTAAAGGGATGCTTTAAATGTAGCTTAAAACCAACCAGAATTATTTCCTAAACAGCTTCCAAGCTATCCCAAAGGGACCCAGATATACTGGGGTGCACTAAATTATTAATTATTAATTAAAAGACTCACTCCTTGACCTCAAGGAGTTTATAATCAAATTAAGGAATCAACATTCAAGTCATACAAATATTAGCAAATTCACAAGGCATCAAATAAATATTTACTAAGTCACACTGCACCAATACAAAGGGTTAAGAAGAACTGGAGTAATCAGAGATGGCTTTGGAGGTAATGGAGGACTTCAGGTCAGGTGGAGGAAGGGAAGAATTTGAATCAATGGAAGAAAAGGCATAGAATGAATCGTCGGTTATTGCTTTACAAAGTCTATGTTCTTTCTTTAACTTTAGTCCTGACTTTGTAACCTTGAACAAATAAATCCACAGTTACTAAGGGTCTGCTATATATAAAGTATGGTACATCATTTAAATAATGGAGATTTTCCAAGTTAAGGGTGGGGAGGGCTTTAAGATTAAAGAAGACAAAGCTCAAAACTAACCCCAAGCTCACATCATGTTGGTTATAAAACAAATGAAATCTGTTCTCTTGAAAAGAATTTTTAAAACTTGCCGTTGCTATTTCACCATTAATCAATTAAAATCAAACTCAGTATGAAACCTACATTAAACACATGTGTAACTCTTTTACTTAGATCAGTCACAGTGTGGGAAAAAAAATATTTTTACATGAAAATTTCAGAACCTTGCTCCATCCTTCTCTCATTTGAAACCATAGTCCTTTGCCACTAAAAACAGTACTTAATTCGATAGCTGTAGAAATAGCCTAAGCCATTCAATAGCTCATTTATGATACAGCATTGAATTTATCTAGCAAAAACACAACACATGCATGGGCACTTCCTTTTGCCCTGTGTAGTCTAAATCTCTGCCAAATGCAGAGGAAAGAAAGTACAGATGGACAGGATATCCTCAAATTATTTGGTTTGCCTATGTCATTCCAGAGAGAAATCTAGTGCCTGATTCACAGTTAGACATTCAAATTAAGTAGAAATACCTAGGGTAGCCAGGCCTGGGGCTGAAAGGCAGGCCTTCTTCATCAGCAGTTCACTAGGCAAGCTTGGAAGGTATGAAGGCTTTGCCTAAAGTGAAATCGGGAAATTCTGGCTTTCCAGAATTCACCTACCTCATTCAGTATAGCTCTTGGCTTAAGAGAAAGTGATTAAGGATTAAAGCAGGGGTGCCATTGCTTAAGAACACTAACAGGAACCAAGTACCTCAAAATCTATTTACATAAAATTACAGCTGATTGAATTTAGAGTGGCAGTGGCATTTGAATATTCTTGTGCATTTGGACACAATTCTTCAATTCTTTATTTATTTATCTAGATACTTATCTATCTATCTATCTATTTATTTATTTATTTTGGCCATGCCCTGCAGCATCTATCTAGCTATCCATTTATTTATTTAGGCCATGCCGTGCAGCCTGCAGGATCTTAGTTCCCCAACCAGGGATCAAACCTGTGCCCCCTGCATTGGAAGCGCAGAGTCTTAACCACTGGACCACCAGGGAAGTCCTTGACATAGTTCTTAATGCACATTATATATGTATATTAAGTCACTGCATATCCAATACATTTCAGCAAATACCACAGAGGACCTAGTAGTAGTATGTGTTGGATACTATGCTTGGTACTGAGACTATACTGGCTTTTCGTGATGCCAGACCACTCAATCACTATAAGCCTATTATTTCATCTATATAAATAATATTGTGATATATGCATAGCTATGGTGAAGACTTAAAGACCCAATGAATATAAAGTCCTCAGCACAGTGTGTGCCTTCACTCAAATCATAGCTTTTTCTTTTTTTAACTATTACAGTGGTAAACTAGACACACAGCCCTGTAATCCTGAAGCTCCAGTAGAAGATACAGACAATTACCAGACATAATGACAATCATGATGATGATAAGGATATGGATAATACTAATAACAGCAGCTAATACTTATTTAGAACTTACTATGACCAAGGCACTATTCTAAGCACATAACTCATCAATCAATCCTTATAACAACCCTTTGAAGTAAGTGACTAGACGGCCACGGTAGTTGATATACAAATATGTGGGAGTGACCCTCTAAACCTCATTCTTGAGTGGCTGGGAAAGTACCTTCTTGGAATTAATAATATTAACCAGGTAAAACGACACAGCGTTGTGGGGCTGAGACCGTAAAAGAAGTTCTGAGCAAAAGGAATTAACATGTATGAATGCCTAGAGCAGAGAATGCACACGGATGACCAAAGAACTAAAGAAGTTCAGTGCCGGCAATGTCTACGTGAGGCTGCCAGCAATGTATAAATTCATGTGTTAGGAAAATCTGCTACCGGATAGAAAAAGAGAGGTGTTCTTAGGAAAGGCAGGGTTTCCTAAGAACGACAGGAGTTGCTTGGTTGGTAATGTGCCAGAGAAGCCCACCTGTTAGCAGCAGCCTGTACTGGGGGATCCTCTGAACCGGCTTGAGCAGGTAGTGCTTGAGGGCCAGATTAGCACAGCGTGGGCTCATCTGAAAGGAAAAGGCATCCAAAGTAAACACATGCATTTTCCTAAGAAGCAAGGGACCCAGATCCAAGTGCTCCGGAAGCCGAACTTTAAATAGCCAGCGACTCTGGGATTCATGGAGAAGCTCCCTTCAAGGCACAGCTCCTATGCTGAGTGGGAAATCAGAACCAGCTCACCACGGAGTCTACCCTCTCTTGTAGGTACATCTCTGAAATCACTGACTCACTGGGAAATTCACAGCCCTCTCGCAGAGGGTGGAGGGTGGAGGCTGCAGTCTGCGTTGTAGGCCAATCAGAGGCAGCAGCTACCACTTAGAAAAGCATCTACCAATGTATTCATAACACACACCAACCCAACAACCAAGAAGGAAATGCCTGGCTCCCAAAATAAGATGGCAGAAATAAAACTACTGGGAACTGGATTCAAATAACCATCAGAGCCTATCATCAATATACTCATAATAACAACAGCTGGTGCTGGGGAGAATGCAGAAATTAGGGACAACCTGAAAAGCAGCCTTGCTAAGCAAACCTCGTCTTATAAGCCTGAAGAATGCAAAATTTCTCAGATGAATGGCTACAAAAGACATCCCCCAAATCACACTGTATATGGGAACATTTGATTCCGGAACGCTTTTGACTTGACCACAAGGACATTCGATTCTGCCTACAGTTTTTTTCTTAGTATGTACAACAGATACTGGTGCCCATTCCTGAGTCTCACCTCCTATCTCCAATAAAGGTATTTACTGTGGGGTGACATCAAAATGGCCAAGTGAAAATGTCCCTGCCTCCTAAGATGTCCTGGTGTTCTTACACAGCTCAAGTGGGAAGGAAAGACTTTTTTCAAATATGATGGTTCTATCTTTTTCTAAATATGTACATCCAGGGTCTGGTATGTAGAATAATTATGAGAGTATAATGACAATGCATGTTAAGAAAGCATCGAGGGACTCCCCTGGTGGCACAGTGGTTAAGAATCTGCCTAACAATGCAGGGGACACGGGTTCGAGCCCTGGTCCAGGAAGATCCCACATGCCGCGGAGCAGCTAAGCCCGTGTGACACAACTACCGAGCCTGTGTGCCACAACTACTGAAGCCCACGCGCCTAGAGCCCATACCCCGTAACAAGAGAAGCCCGCGCACCGTAACGAAGAGTAGCCCCCGCTCACCGCAACTAGAGAAAGCTCGTGCGTAGCAAAGAGGACCCAACACAGCCAAAAATAAAAATAAATAAATAAATAAATTTATTTTAAAAAAAGAAAAAAGAAATGAGAAGTAATGAGACATAAGCTTTTAAAAAAAAGAAAGCATCGATCATGCAAGCATCATTAGATATTAGACAGCTAACTTTCTCCGTCATGTTTTCTTTTGCTGCCAAGGCAACAGAACAACTCACTGGACACTGATGAAAACCTGGGTCAATTATCAGTTGCCATAGCTGTATATACCACACTTCCATTCTTAATATCAATAGCATGAAGACTTCAGAAGAAAGGAAAAGAGGGAAGAAAAGACAAATGATTTTAAAGTTTAATTACCGTACAAATTAGAAATCAGCCATATCTTAATACTTCTAAAACTTTTCTAGTTTGCTGTAACTGGAATTCACTAATATTTTTAGTTTCAAAACAGAGAAATGGTAGCAAAACAGAGGACGGTAGCAAAAATACCTCAAATTCTCTAACAACAGCAGCAAAACCTGGGTTTTTCTTGTACTGCTCATCCAACAAAGCTATATTCTTATCAAATTCTTTGATATATGTGGAATACATTTTTAGATATGGTCCCTTCTTTACAAAGATATCAGCAATTCTTTGTTGTTCCGTCCTAAGGATAGAGAAGAGAGAGACAAAAACAGAAAAAGAGTCACTACAGTATCCAAAACATATCCAATGATGAGCAGAGCCCCATTTCCAAGCCATCAACTTACCTTTTTTTCCTCTTCTTGTAAGAAATATCCCCAAATGCCCACCCTTTCCCATTTCCATTATTGCTACCATTACATCTTGCCTGGATTCTGCCAGTCCTCTGACTGGTCTCCCTGCTTTCACCATCTCATGCTTCTGTATAGCCAGAGACTGTTCAGAAAATTCAGATGAACTTTTAAGATAATTTTTTATAAGAGTTAATGATAAAGTATGGACAGGAAAACTCTTTTTAATTATGTTTTATTTTATCATGCTTTTAAAAAATAGCTTTTAATCATTCCTCAGCCCTTAAACTCTGTGTAATTTTATACTTAGGCTGCAGCTAAGTATTAACCACTATTTAGCCTATTTTCCCAACACACAGAAGCAAGATATTTGCAAAACAGGCAGAGGTATTTTCCTGGATTATGTGTAAAGAAAGCTTAGAGGGAAATTGTTATCATGAAAGTAGGTGATACACCATGTTGTTATTTTGGGTTCCCCATGGACTTCAACAATAAATTCAATCCCCCAGACCAAACTCTACACATTTCCAAAGATATCACCAAAGTTTCTGTTACTGTCTAAAGACCAATAAAAGCAGTTAATCTTTGGTATTCTTTTCCTGTTCTAAAATCTACAACATCTACAATGATGTCATATATGTGTAAATTTTCTAAACCAAACAACATATCTTCCTATTATCTCGGTGAATGGTCTCCTTTCCAAAATGCAGAGTTTCCTGGCTTGAAGCTCCAAAAAGATAGATGAGACATTTAAAAATGTTTCCAATGTGAATACATCAACTAAACTCTCCCAATTTCAAAAATCCTGATTATAAAGGTCACCTATAGAAAGTTAAATTGGCTGACTATGGGCCCTTCCTGCTTTTGAGGCAACATTACCAAAGAATTTAAAAATTTAGAGTACCGAGCTAGGTGCAACAGTGAATTTTGGCCATCCAAAGTGATCAATCCACAGGTAACTGCCAAGAAAACTCAATATATTGAAAAAACACAATGTCAGGAACAATGCCTCTCTGTCACATGCAGGGCCCTTATGGCTTCATCTAAACTTGGAAACTGGGAAAGCTGGTCAGTCCATTTTTACCAGTTCAACATTCTTTCCTCCAGTTCCTTCAGGAGATCCCGATTGAGCTCGTACAGCTGAGGCAAGTAGTATAGGATCTGATTTAGGATCCGGTCCTCAATCACTGGTTTCCCAAGTTGCCTGGAAGCATGGGCTACTGCATCCCGGAAATCCTGTTACAGTTCAGAGGAGGAAAAACAATATACATACATATGTAACTTAATAAAAAGCTTTTTCCCCAGTCACTCTCTTCCCTAAAACAATATAAACTGCAAATTGTATTTCCCACGAAGAACTCAAATTGAAAAGTACCCACTTCCTCCTATCCCACTTACTTGGCTAGGACACACACACACACAAAATGGCTGGGGTGGATATTTGGTTTTAAAACAGATTGCGTGATATTTCTCTTAAATCTTTTGGTTTGATCTCCAAACTTAGTAATTATACTAAGGGGGTATCTGGAAATTGTACTGCAACTCTAAGTAGGCCTTAAAATTATTCCAATACTACTATGTGAACAAAATCCATTTATTTTAAAAGTCTCCAGATCTTAATTTTATTTTGGAAGTGTCCCTTTGTCCACTTTCAGTAATTACTTCCCAAATGCTGGAGCATTCTAAGTGAGGCATGTGGAGGGTGGTACATTCTTGATAATCAGAGAATACTGGATCCAAGCCCTTACTCCTAAAATACTGTGTTTGCTTGAGCTAGCTCCATTTTCCTCATCTGTTAAATGGGTTATGAGACTTTAATTAGATACTGCACACAAAGCTTCTTACAATGTATTTGGCACACAGAATCAACAAAACATTTTAACTCTGGACCTTAAACTCTTTCCTCCCTCCCCATAAATTCACCAGAATCTATACTTTTCACAAATAAAAACTTTTCTCATCACATATCACTTTTCCCTGTGAGACTATTTATACCATGTTTTAAGACAGGCCCACCCCACCCCACCCTATCACTCCAGAGGACTTGGAAAGGGTGGGGTTGGAGATGGTACTTCTCTACATTTCACTATATCTTGAGGCCTCCCCCCAGGGGATAAGTAAAACAATGGTGGACTCTGTTCTATAGTCCTGAGGATTCAATAACAAAGATTGTTCCCTCTTAGAAACAGGAGGTTTAATTAAAACTGTAAAGCAAAGGTTGGGTAAAACAGACTCTCTACTAGGCTTTATCTTCTTTCTCCTTTCTAGCTGCTTTCCCTTCAGGAATTCACTGGGCAAATCAAATAAACAAAAAAAGACCCTGATTTCTTCCCTGATCCTTTCAGCACCTACCCCTTACCTACATACATTAACCATTAGTATTTCTTATGCTTCTTGTGAAAGGCAACAACTTCATACCTAATTTAAAAGTACACAAAAAGCTCCTAGAGTAATGAAAATAAAAACAAAAATAAACAAATGGGACCTAATTAAACGTGAAAGCTTCTGCACAGCAAAGGAAACTATAAACAAAACAAAAAGACAACCCACAGAATGGGAGAAAATATTTGCAAACAAAGCAACCGACATGGGATTAATCTCCAAAATATATAAACAGCTCATACAGCTCTATGTCAAAAAAACAATCCAATCAAAAAATGGGCAGAAGATCTAAATAGACGTTTCTCCAAAGAAGACCTACAGATGGCAGAGAGGCACATGAAAAGATGCTCAACATCACTAATTATCGGAGAAATGCAAATCAAAACTGCAGTGAGGTACCACCTCATACTGGTCAGAAAGGCCATGATCAAAAAGTCTACAAACAATAAATGCTAGAAAGGGTGTGGAGAAAAGGGAACCCTCCTACACTGTTGGTGGGAATGTAAATTGGTACAGCCACTCTGGAGAACAGTATGGAGGTTCCTTAAAAAAACTAAAAATAGAACTACCATATGATCCAGCAATCCCACTCCTGGGCATATATGAGAAGAAAACCATACTTCAAAAGGATACATGCACCCCAGTGTTCATTGCAGCACTATTTACAGTAGCCAGGACATGGGGGGGACTTCCCTGGTGGTCCAGTGGTTAAGACGCCACACTTCCATTACAGGGGGCATGGATTCAATCCCTGGCCAGGGAACTAAGATTCCCACAGGCCTTGTGGTGCAGGCAGACACACACACAAAAAAGACATGGAAGCAACCTAAATGTCCATCAACAGATGAATGGATTAAGAAGATGTTTATATATATATATATGTGTGTGTGTGTGTGTGTGTGTACAAATACAATGGGGTATTACTCAGCCATTAAAAATAGAATGAAATAATGTCATTTGCAGCAACATGGATGGACGTAGAGATTTTCATACTAAGTGAAGTCAGACAGAGAAAGACAAATATCATATGATATCACTCATATGTGGAATCTAATTTAAAAAAAAAACAATACAAATGAACTTATTTACAAAACAGAAAGACTTACAGATATCAAAAACAAACCTATGGTGATCAAAGGGGAAATGTGAGGGGGAGGGATAAATCAGGAGCTGGGGATGAACACACACACTACTATATATAAGACAGATGACCAACAAGGACCTAATGTATAGCACAGGGAACTCTACTCAATATTCTGTGATAACCTATACGAGAAAAGAATCTAAAAAAGAATGAATATATGTATATGTAAAAAAAAAAATAAATAAAAGTACACAAAAAGATTCCTCTTCTGGGAATTCCCTGGTGGTCCGGTGGTAAGGACTCCACCTCTGGGCTTCCACTGCAGGGGCATGGGTTCTATCCCTGGTCAGGGAACTAAGATACCACATGCCGCGATCCCACATGCCGTGAGGGATGGCCAAAAAAAAATAAAAAAACGATTCCTCTTCTAAGGTATATTTTAGACAAGTCAAATCCTATGTTCAAGAAGTGCTAATAAACCCTTCACTTAGGCCTCAGTACCTGGGACTAACTTTATCAGCCCAGAACAGTCATATTAACCCAAAGGAACCAACTAGTTAGACCAGTAACTAAAGAACTACTTTGACAACTAATTACTGTAATAAATAAATAAAATAAGAATTCGTTACTTGTATAAACTACAATCCAGAAAACCACACAAAACAGCTCCAGAAACCAAATGGATTTGGGCCAAATTCCATCTCCCAACAGCTTGTTTCTATCAGCATTCACATTTAGTAAGAGAAAATAGAGCCAACTTAACACTTTCGAAAGTCATTAGACTTTCCATCAGGCAGAACTATACAGAATATATTTACATACCACGAATAACATCCTCAATTGTAAATGTATTCAAAGCACAACAGTTAAACATCTTCTATAGCATTTTATTTTTTATTTTACCAGTTTAATGATTAATATAATTTAGACGCAAGAGTTTCCTTGTTCAGCAAAACAAGAAGCACTGCCCTTTCTTCTGGTAGGATAAATGATGAATATGTTTGTCCCTTGGCAGCAGGATGACTTTTATTTTCCAGTTGGAAGGCATTTCCTCAGCCAGGACAGTGACAGCAGACATTAGCTGCTATGTAGCTTAAGGACCCTGTTTGACACAGCTTTTGCTAGACTCTGTATTCCATATGTCTGCCACCATTGCCAAAAAGGAAACTGGTTTATTTAAGACACATTCAACAGACACTAGCCAAATCCACACTGCACTGACCAGTGAGGTGGCCACCTCTAATTGGAGGTCCCTGTCACATACCGGGCAAAACTTTAGTTTTTTTCCAGTACTACTGGGTGATGTCGACAGCTCTAGAGGAATGAATGGGCTATGAAGCCTTTTTTAAAATTATGAGTAGCATGTCAGAATAAAAGAGAAATATAACTATAAGCGCAAAGGAAGAACGTTTAACAAAGACAATAGGAATTTAGAGAGTTCATACCCAGCTATTAAATATTATTCCTAAGACCCAGAGAGTTACATATTCTAAACAAGTACTACCAGGGCCATTGTTAGCCTTCATGGTGGATTTTTGAAAACAGAAAAGAGCATCCCTTCCTCCAGGCCAGTGCAACTCAGACCAAGGGCTCTACTCATAACTGATGGCCTTCTTAACCACACAGCGCAGCCCTGGCCCCAATTCATTCCCTCACCTCGTGGGCTACCATCCCCTGAAAGCCATGTGCAGTGGCCCCAGTGTCAGATGCAACTAATTCACACAGGAACTACACACAATCTCTAACTTCTCAGCTCTTCATGAACCTCAACCATTTCCAAACTCGTGCCACTGGAAGGAGGAAACTTTTTTTTTTTTTTAAATAGAAAAGATGATTACAACATATGTCTGGTTATTTTTCTAAATGCTAACAGCCAGGGTAATTTGGGAAAGTGTGATGACACTTAAGAGCCAGAGGCAAAACTATTTTGAGGCAGAAGAATCTAAATTTACCAACACCCCCTTGACTAAATCAGTGAGGATGCAAGACCACAGGACTGGCACTTTCAATTAGATCCAAAGTATACTTTTTCACACTGGAAAAGGTGGGTAATTAAAATAAAAGAGGTGAGGGGAGCTAGAGTGTAAAAATGTTAGGTAAGTGGGTGAGTTTTTTGATATCAACTACATATACTTCAATCTATTGTTCTAACATAAAACCTACCAAAGATTCTGTATGCAAAACTGAACCACCTACACTCTAGTTTCTGATCACCATCAACTTGGCCTTTTTAGAAACAGAAATGGGCTTCTGGATTAAAAAGCATACCATAATAGTATTCTTAATAATTCCAAGAAAAGCTACAAATAAGAACCAGATCAACTTTAAAAAAACTCAGCTCCTTTGAGGTATTAACATACTAGCCTTACCAGCTCTGATCACTTGGGCAAGAGCAAGCAATAATCAATGCAAATAAAATCAAGTCTGAACATCTAAAGCAACGAAGCACAAAACAGATGGCCTTGTTTGTCAGGTCAGGCTTTATATCTCCAGGACCAAAGAGAAGTAAGTGAGTTAATAACCAGCTGTCCTGACTGGGCTTCCTGACCTTAGGGCGTTACTTAACCACTATGATGACACAGTGAATTACAAAGACTAAATGGACATATGAGCAGACAGGGAGCTCTGCAGGGCTCCCTGCCTACATGAAGGGCATTAAGAATCACTTCATATTAAGCAAAAGCAAAGCAGCTGCTAAGGTCAAAGAGCTTTGAAAAATATACAGAAAGCAGTGTGATACTATGAAGTTAAAGGGGGTGGTGGGAAGGCTCCACGTTAACAATTTGATTTTGTTTTAAAATGAAAATATTTGACCAATGAAGTTACTCCTCCCTCTATGTTCAGACCTGGTGATATCATGTACAATCATCAATGCAAAACTGTATAAAACATGGATGAAACCTATCCTTTGTCTCAAATCTCCAACCCCTGCTTAATAACATTAAGAAATAATCATCATAATATATCCTAAATGATCATCTTTAGAAGATGAAAAACTAGAACTTCTCCAGTTTCCTGGCCCAACTGAAAGAATTCTGAATGCAAGCCAATATACTCAAAGATACACTGTACCCTACACAGCATGGCAGAGATTTCAAGTAACAATTTTTAATCAATTTCTGAACATTCACTTAGTGCAAGGGCTCAAACAGACCAGAGTTCAAAGTCTGGCTTTGCCATTTAATGGGTTTTGCCATTTAGTGGGTTACTTTTGGCAGTTGGCTTACTTTCTTCATTTAAAAAAACAGAAACGACATCTATCTGATAGGGTGGTTATGAGGATTAAAATAGATAATTTGTGTAACATATCATGCTGCGAGGTGCACAGAGAGCACTCAGTAAGGCCATTTATTTAATTAAAGGAGATCTGGTTATCTTAAATGATACATGATTACCATTTAAGATCCACAAGTCCCTGGAAGCTTGGAAAGAGAGCCCTCAAACAGAGGTTTATAAACAGAAGGAAACATTATACCAAACCAAGGTGAGGGAAACAAACACCTCAGCAGCAAGACAAAGGCACTCTTAACAATGAACTTCAGGGACTTCTCTAGCGGTCCAGTGGTTAAGACTCCATGCTCCCAGTACAGGGGGCACGGGTTTGATCCCTGATCGGGGAACTAAGATCACGCATGCCGCAAGCTGTGGTCAAAAATTAAAACAAACAAACAAACCAAAAAAAACAAACCAAAAAAACCAATGAACTTCATACAGTGAAGGGTAGTCCTCACGCGAAGGAAGCTGCTCAGAAGTGAAAGTCTGGTAGCCATGTCAATAGACACTAAAGGCGGATTCTTTATAACTAAAGAACAAACGATACTTAAATGGTTCTCAAACCTGAAAAGACAAGGTGTATTCAGTAGAACAAGATGAAGTCATTTTAAGATGGTAAAAACTGGAGGCTTCTATGAAGAAGTCTTTTATTATTATTTTATTTATTTATTTATTTATTTATTTAATTTATTTTTGGCTGTGTTGGGTCTTCATTGCTGCGCGCAGGCTTTCTCTAGTTGCGGTAAATGGGGGCTACCCTTTGTCGCAGTGCACGGGCTTCTCATTGCGGTGGCTTCTCTTGTTTCACAGCATGGGCTCTAGGCGCACGGGCTTCGGTAGTTGTGGTTCACGGGCTCTAGAGCACAGGCTCAGTAGTTGCGGCACACGGGCTTAGTTGCTCCACGGCATGTGGGATCTTCCCACATCAGGGCTCGAACCCGTGTCCCCTGCATTGGCAGGCAGATTCTTAACCACTGCGCCACCAGGGAAGCCCGAGGAAGTCTTTTATAATGCATTTTTAAAAAAGATATATTCTATTTACTAATAGACATCTGAATGTCCAAGTAGCTTTGCCTCTAACTCTATGGATTTTAATTGGGAGTCTCTCAAATTTTCAAGGTAACGTATATCCCAGTCTAAGGCAATTGGTAGAACAAAGATGCTTCATTACGAGTACCACTTACCTACTACTTAACCAGCCCATCTTTGTTAAAAAGACCTCAAAGTCTCTAATCATTTTCTTTCAAAATATATATTTTAAATCATGCTATTTAGACATTTAAAAAGTAAGCTTATAGATATGTCTATTAAACCAGTCTCCCATCAGAAAGCAAATAAGATAACAAAAGCAAAAAAACACTGTATCATTTGTACTTAATTATATTAGATGTCTAAGGTGTTTTATCTGGAAAATGGCATTTATATACAATATAATAGCAACCTCTGGATTGGACAACTTCTGCTACAAAAGAGGAAAAGAAATATAAACAACTAGAGTTTCACCAAACCAAGTTTTATTCATCAGTTTCCTATCATTCATTTAACATACGAATTTAGTACGATACCAATAAACAAAACAGATAAAAATCCCTGCTTTCATGGAGCTTACTTTCTAACGGAAGAAGAAACGTAGTAGGGTATTTTTCAGGAACAAATTTTATTTTGATTGATTTGAGTAAAAGCTTACTAAGATAACATTAAAACTAAATAGTATGGATTTTAACTGACATAAATACATTCTAAATAACAGCACTTTATCTTGAAGGACCTCCACTTAGCCTGCAGCTAAAACTAATTGGTGCCTAACAGTTTTTTGTATGATCACATTTAACCCTTACACCAACTTTATGTGGTTATTATTATTCCCATTTTCCAGAAGAAAACAAGGTCTTCATTAATTTGCTCAAGAGCACACAGTTAGTGGCAGAAGCAGAATTCTTAACCACTAACCAATTAGTCCCATTCGTTCATTCAATAACATTTACTGGGGGCCTTCCACTGAATAGGAATGATGGGAGACTCTGAAGATACACAATATCTGCCCTCACCTAGCTTACATGTTAGTACAGGAGACCAAAAACAAACAAGTAAACAAACAGATATACAAAACATATGAAGTATCAAGAAGAAAAGAAACAGAGGAAAGTTGAAGAGAAAAGGATGGTCAATGAAGACCTCTCTGAGGAAGTCACATTAAGCCCAGACTGGAAGGATAAAGAAAGAACTAGCTACGAACAAATGAAGGAAGGATGAACATTCCAGGAAACTGCATTGGCAAAATCTCTGAGCAGGAATAACCTTAGCACTGAACTAAGAACTGAAAGGAGGCTGGTATGGCCAGAACATGGTCTGCAAGTGAGAGAATGCCTTTCTCTCTTTCACCAACATTTCACCTCATTACTGAAGGCCAAATCACAGGGCGCCTTACAGGCAGGGGGAACCATAATTTACTATCCAAACTAGATCATTTTTGACAGTAAAAGGGAGCTCTATTAATAATATTATGCTAAGACAATAACCAAGGTGGTCAAAAGCAGACTAGGACAGATGGTCATCCTACTTACAGGACTTGGTAAATAGCATGGTTTTTATTATACAATGCAGTGAGAACCATTTAAAGGGTTTTAAGCAGGGGAGTGACATGATCTAATATATATGTTAAGAAAATCACTCCTAATACATTACATGAAAAAAAATCTTTTAAGGAACAGATTGAAGGGGGGTAAGAATGGACATAGGAAGCCCAGTTAAAAGGCCGGTGCTGTTTTGAGTATGAGATGATATTCTGGACTAGGCTGGTAGCAGTAAAGAGGAAACAGAATCAGCAGGTTTGCTGATAGTTCGGCTGGAGAGGTAAGAGGGAGAAATGAAGAACAAATCCTAGTTTTCTGGCTTTGGCAGCTATATGGATGGCACTACTATATTGAAAAGGGAAAGACTGCCTTTTAAGAATCTCTTTTTTCTTTGGACTCAATAGGGTATTGACTTAGAGACAATGTGTATATTGGACCTTTTTTCAAATCCAGGTCAAAGTTCAAGAGCTCATGGTAGGTACTGCAGAGTGAGGACCATATTACTTACAGTCTTGCTACTGCCTCTGCAGGCCCAATTTTTTCTCACAAACATCAGAAGAATCAAAGCCCTCAGCTAAGTGCACCAATTCTTAGAACCTTAAGTATATTTTAAATCACATAACCTCTACCCAAATCTAATTCCTCCCAATGTAATATGATAAAATTCATTAGATTTAAAAACACTTTTATGAGCTATAGCACCTGGTTCAGCAAATTCAAAACAAAGAAGTGATAGTGAGCTACAGTAACATATTAAAGTGATATATAAAGTGTTAACAAACTACTCTGATACATTAAACTTTTTAAAGTATGGCTACTCTATTGGACAGTGCTGATACTGAACATTTCTGTTTCACAGAAAGATCTATTAATGCTATTCTAGAGTCTCTAATATGGAAGACTATTAATGGGAAATCATATATAACTAAACAATAGCTTCTCCCAAGCCACATGGATACCTGGTTGATTTCCAGAAATACCCACTGGATTATCTAAAGCCTGTTAGATATTTTAAAGCAGTCATATTCTATCATATAACACAGAAGTTAATCCATTTAGAGGAAATCAGATAGCAGGAGCGCTCAGGATTAAAACAATCCACGTGCTACCTTTATGAGGTACTTTTGGTAGAAGAGTAAATATAAGCCTTAACAGCATAGTGGGAGTGCTGGATTGAAACAAGAGATGCTTTTGGCTTCACCCACATTATCCTGGTGACAAACCCCTCCTAGTAATGGCTGAGAGCCTGGTTGTTAAGATACCCGCTAACGCTGGGCTCTAGTGAGTTAACATTTGCACATACCAGACAGGATGTTAACATGAGGTTGGCAGATGATCTACTCTCACTCCTACATTAAAAGCTTAGGAGGTTTTGAAGATGTGCAAATCAAGGTGGGTTATGGATGATTCACTCTGTTCAACATCAGCGGGGAAGAGGCTAAGGCCATCAATCAGATCTGAGATAAGGGAAATATTTTGGTCTAATTGTCTGTTTTTATAGGGCTTATGCTTTGTTCCAAAAATAGGTAAGAACCAGGATATATATATTTTTTAAAATCAAATAAACATACTAGTAAAGCTTTTAATTGCTTCTCTACCCACTGGAATCAGAACCTCCTTCATTAAAATGAAATTTTAATACGGGGGGAAAAGGGCATTTGAAAGGGACAGAATCGTGAAAAGTCTACTGCCTGGTAATATTAAAATGAATACTTCCCATTCATTGATGCTCTACAAGGGAAGAAGAAGAAGAAAATGTAACAGCAATTTGAGACCCTACCGTATATTGCACAATACTAGGTTCTTTCACATACTTTATTCCACTGATTCTTCACAACCTGAGAGATGGGTATTTTTATCCCCATTTTACAAATGAGGAAAGCTAGACCTAACAGGTCAAACTATTTTTTTTTTTTTTTTTGCCCACACCACGCAGCTTGTGGGATCTTAGTTTCCCAACCAGGGATCGAATCTGGGCCCTCGGAAGTGAAAGTGCAGAGTCCTAACCAGTGGACCGCCGGGAAATTCCCCAAACTATTTTCTAAAATTCACATACTTGGTAAGAAATACAATCTACTAAGCCAATGCTTCTCCAAGTGTGGTCTACAAATTGTTATTGGTATGCAAGGTTTGATCAAATCGAACAGTGAAGTTAAACATAGCAATTTTTGCCTCTATAAGTTTACCCATTCACTTGCAGATGCTTAAAATTTCCTTGGAGTGGTACTATTTGTATTTAAACATGTCTATCAGAAAATATGTCCAATAGATACAGTTTGCTCATCCTAGAGATATGTTCTAAGTTTTCCAGAAAAACAGCAGTTTAGCATTTTCTTCTCCCTCTGCAATTGCTTGTACAATAGAGAAGGTTGGGGCATAGCAGTAAATGTATATGGAGTTTATTTTGTTAAGTCATTTATATTTATCAAGCTTATTAATTTTTTTTTTTTGAAAGAATAGAGTTGCTAAGATACTTTTCATATGTGGTTTTCTAAGCAAGCACCTCTTATTAGAGAAAGGTTTTTATTTATTTATTTTATTTTTAGCTGTGTTGGGTCTTCGTTTCTGTGAGAGGGCTCTCTCTTGTTGCGGCGAGCGGGGGCCACTCTTCATCGCGGTGCGCGGGCCTCTCACTATCGCGGCCTCTCTTGTTGCGGAGCACAGGCTCCAGATGCGCAGGCTCAGTAATTGTGGCTCACGGGCCTAGTTGCTCCGCGGCATGTGGGATCTTCCCAGACCAGGGCTCGAACCCGTGTCCCCTGCATTGGCAGGCAGACTCTCAACCACTGCGCCACCAGGGAAGCCCTATCATTAATTTTTGAATTGACAATATGCTTGTCAATAACTCTGGGTGACCAAATATTGCCATATATATATATATATATATATATATATATATATGAATTTTAAAAGGGAACTTTCCAATATAGTCAAGAGTTATATGAGGAGCTATTCATGGGAAAATAACTTCTCAGAACAAATTAGCAATGTTAAGAAATTTTTAAGAAAAAATTGCCAAAGCTAGAGACTTTTCACACAGGAATTAGGCCTCCATGTGTCTACTGGACCAAGTACAGAGTACAAGGGGATCATTTGGTGAATGATCCCACCTTTAAGTATAACCCACTTTTCATGTTTATATATCTATTTAAAAAAAACACTGAAAATCATACTCTTTGCAGAGACATAAATGGGTGTATATTTTGTAAACCTACCGTTTTTCAGCAATTCAGTTTAATATGATGTTAATAATTACCATCTAAGTAAACTTCTTGGATGGTAATTCAATTCACTTCCATTTCTTTTTTTATTGTTTCCTCTACTTCAACCTTCTCATTTGTTAAGTCTTAATATCTTGCCCAAATATAATTAAAATAAAGTAACACTAAAAGCATTTTAACTGCCAATGAGTAATGAAACTTGTGAAAACTTGCAGGTACAAAGGAGTGCATGAGAAAAATGAATATGCAGTCAGACACATAATTGTTTCCCAACAGGTTTGTTCAAGTTCACAATTATAAAAACTGAAAATAGAACTTTAAAAAGTTAGTTGTAAAAATGTCTATTTTAAGTGTCTTTCTAGGAGCTTGTTCAGTTAGAACAGTTTTAAACACTGATCATGACATTCTTTACCCATTGCTGTGCAAAATTCTGCTGTAGCAGACATCTTCTGCAAATGCCCAAGAAGAAATATTATCCTTTCAATAACTCTTTATTATGAAGATAGAAAGTTTAAAGACTTTGGAAATACAGATATAAAGGCTCTATGTTTCAGAAATCATCTGGGTATACTACACATACATGAGATTAATACATTTTAGAAAATTTCTCTCTTCACATATGTGTGAATTTAAAAATATAATCATGTATTAGAAAGCACATACATGTATATACATGTTAATTTAAATATATTTAAGTTAATTATGCTGAACATATTGAGGGACAGGGAAAGATGTAAAAGTGGATAGTCTCAGACTTCAAGAAAATATTAGCAGATACTTACAATATGCAAAAGTTTTAACACGTCCACAAACCTGTAAAAAACAGCAATGAGACATGTTTTAAATGAGTCAATGGGGAAACAAATAGTCTTCTGAATTGGAAACTGGATACCTACACTTTCTCTGAGCTCATGATCTCCTTGGCAATATGATGGACTTTACTTTTCATTCCAGTATCTTCACCCTGTGATAAGAGTGCATTAAGAAAACATGAACTCATAAAAGGATAATGAAGATCAGCTTGGAGCTAGTCAGACGTACATTCAAGCTGATACTTATAAGTTTCAATTAGAACACATTTCATACTATATAATGTCTCAGATGGCAAACGTGGAGGTTTAGATGTGGTTATTAAACCATGATACAGGATTTGCTGAGAGCAATCGGTAATCCTCACCATTATCAACAGTGGACTGATAGACTGCCCCAGGAGCCCCAGAGCCCTGGTGGGGCATACTGTCAATGGTTCAAAACTGAAGCCACACTCTGCAGCCACTGAAGCCTACAGATATCACATGATGTGAGTTCTTGGAGTGCACACAAGTAATTTAAGATTAGGAAAGATTCAATAGGCATGTATAAGAGCACTTCACCCTTAGTAAAGCCACTCTAAGTCAGGCAATTTAAGTGCCATCTGAAAAGCGCTCTTCACGGTCTATACCACACACATGCCAACATTATAGCCACAGGCACTCTCAACTTACTTAAAATCCCTTTTAGAAATATGCTCTTACAGTCAAGGCAGTTTTATTCTAAAGAGCTGAAAACAGTTTATTTTAATATGTATTGTATGGTGTGAAAATTAAAAGCTGTAGTAGGGACAAAAAATGTACACTTTTGAAAAAAAGAGAGGTGATTATGAATGAGGTCTCAATATTTATGCGAGATTATTGTTGTAGTTGTTTTCATTTAAATACTGATAGAGCTGGCTTTGACTCCAGGGCAGTAGAGGAAAGGAGAGGAGTTTCTCTCCATTTCTATTCTGGTGAAAGATCTGAACACTACATTTCCAGAGTGAAGGGCAAGAGAGTAAACAAGGAACAAGCAGTCATAAAATTTCAGGTATTACATGTAAGGTGAAAATTATGACTGCTGCCATTAGAGGAAAGTGCACTGATGTTTCTGTTGAAGAAATGTCAGATCTGGTTTTAGAAAGAGGCCTCTACATTCATGCTGGCATTGGCAATACCAGGACCCAGTTATTCTGTGCTGCACAGAGTGCAGTTGGACAAGGCAATGTCAAAATAAGGGTAAAAAGTGACCATGACAGTCCAGTAGTCAGTCACTAATAAAACGACAGGAAAAAAATAATGGTAGTGACTAATTCTTATTTATTTATTTAGGAAGCGAACTCTCAGAGTATGTCAAAGTTTTACCCAATGTTTAAGTCTCTAAAAATAATAATAGTAACAGTGTGAAATAGTCTTCTTTTCTAAACTGAAATCATGGCTAGGATGCTAGCACATCTGCTTACCTGAGCATCGAGGAAAGGACTATCTTATTTCTTTTTTTTTTTTTTTCTTTTTTTTGTATCCATTTGCTTCCTCACACTGTCAGTCTTTCCCCATCCCCACCAGGATAGAACAGTGCTGCGTGTGGTGGCCACGGGGGTGCCCCGCTCAGACAGCCCGTCAAGGGAACCTGCTGCAGGGAGCCAGGCTGACCGAGAGCCTCTAGCTGCTGCACATTCAGAGTCACCACAGCAAGAACATCAGGCCACGAGTCCCGCAGGCTGCCCCCAGCAAGGATGACCAGGAAAGGGTACTAGAGCCAGGCCCCCCTGCCTGATGCAGACCCCTTGGCAGCCTGATCAAGACTTTCTCAGAACTGCCTTGGCCTGAGGCTGCTCTCCCCCCAGTCCCTCCTCCCCTCTCTCCTAGCACAGGCCACACCTGCAGGGAAGTCAAAGGCTTTTCCTACCACTCCTGCTTCCTCCCTCCCTCCCTCCCTCTTTCCCCTCACAGGCAATTGCCCCAGTAAGTCTCCTGCAAGTCCTGCTGCTGGTCTAACCTTCTTGGCATCTATGCCTAGGACACTGTAGGCAGTCAACAAGTACTGTGTGAACACACAAACCTCTACAAAGAGTGAGGCTGTGGAAAGTACATGAACTTTAAGTTGCAAGGATAGAAGTTTGGGTTCCTGCTCTGCCATATGTTATTTGTAACCTTAGGAAAGTTTCTGAGACCTGAGCCACAGCTTCATCATCTGTAAAATGAAGATAATACCACCTCTGGCAAGGGTTGTCAGTAGGATTAAACGAAATAGTTTACTTAAGTTCCCTAACAAAAAGTTCTCATTAACAACTGTGAGCTCATTCTGCTCCTACCATTTTTTTTTTTCCTAAGTATTTGTTTTATTTTATTTATTCATGGCTGTGTTGGGTCTTCGTTTCTATGCGAGGGCTTCCTCTAGTTGTGGCAAGCGGGGGCCACTCTTCATCGCGGTGCGCGGGCCTCCCACCGTCGCCGCCTCTCCCGTTGCGGAGCACAGGCTCCAGACGCGCATGCTCAGCAGTTGTGGCTCACGGGCCTAGTTGCTCCGCAGCATGTGGGATCCTCCCAGACCAGGGCTCCAACCCGTGTCCCCTGCATTGGCAGGCAGACTCCCAACCACTGCGCCACCAGGGAAGCCCTGCTCCTACCATTTAATGTAGCTACTTCTAAGAATCCTTTACCTTTCCCCTTCACCAAACTAAATACAGCCCCAAATAATCCTATACTCCCACTAGTGAATCCCTTGTTCAATTGAGCCTAACTGATGAATAAACTTTATTTTCATTCTTGACTTGCCTATGAGAGGCTTAGTGTTTATTTTACTAGATTTTAGAAAGTGAAATCTCATTAGAGATAAGTATCTTAATACTCTGAAACTTAAGCTATTTCCCTAAAGCTTTAAGTAAAACATGCTTTAAAACAAACACACCAATATGAAATCTGAAACTGCAGTTCAGTACCAACTTCTTATGCCTGAGATTTTTAGAGCCCCTTTAAAAATTTTTTTAGGGGGACTTCCCTGGTGGTCCAGTGGTTAAGAATCCACCTTTCAATACAGGGGACATGGATTCGATCCCTGGTGGGAACTAAGATCCCACATGGCGCAGGGCAACTAAGCCCCAGCACCGCAACTACAGAGCCCATGTGCTCTGGAGCTTGCACACGACAACTAGAGAGGAGCCCACGCACCGCAAGGAAAGATCCCACGTGCCGCAGCTAAGACCTGACACAGCCAAAAATAAATAAATAAATAAAAGTTTTTAGGACTTCCCTGGCAGTCCAGCGGTTAAGACTCCACGCTTCCATTGCAGGGGACACAGGACCCATCCCTGGTCGGGAGCTAATATCCCACATGCTGTGTGGCCTGGCTCAGCCAAAAAAAAAAAAATTTTTTTTTTAAGTTTGTAGCCTTCTGGATTATGGTGTTTTCCAAGAAGATACAGTACACAGTGACTTTGTGTAGATTTCAATTTAGCAGTTTTTAGAAAATGACTTAAGCATGATAATGTATGCACTTGAATATGCATCCTATTTTAAAAAGCCTCCAGGCGGATAAACTAAATTAGTGGTAGTCACTCACAGCGGGGCAGGATTAGGAGGTGTGAGGATGAGGGAATCTTTTGTATGCTTCAGTTTTTACAGGACTGGCTACGTAAGTTGCAGGTCTGATGCAAAGTGAAATGTAGGCATCTTGTTCAAAATTATTAAGAATATCAAGATTGTGACAGTAGAGCATTAAACGAAGTGAGGGCCCTGTGTGACTGTACAGGTTGCTGGCTCATGACGCCGCCCCCAAGCCTTTATGATTTTTATTAACCTTATTTTTTATTGAGGTATAGTTGATTTACAATATTATATTAGCTTCAGGTGTACAACATAGTGATTCAAAATTTTTATAGATTATACTCAATTTAAAGGAATTATAAAATATTGGCTATATCCCCTGTGCTGTGCAATATATCCTTGTAGCTTATTTATTTTGTACATAGTAGTTTGTGCCTCTTAATCCCCTACCCCTATCTTGCCTTACTTCATTATTTGGAAAAAAAATTGTTTTTACCTGCTTCCAGAATTTCAGTGTCAGAACCAATGTATAAAAATAGATGCAGTTTAATGAAAGGATGCTCAACATCACTAATCATTAGAGAAATGCAAATCAAAACTACAATGAGGTATCACCTCACACCAGTCAGAATGACCATCATCAAAAAATCTACAAACAATAAATGCTGGAGAGGGTGTGGAGAAAAGGGAACCCTCTTGCACTGTTGGTAGGAATGTAAATTGATACAGCCACTATGGAGAACAGTATGGAGGTTCCTTAAAAAACTAAAAATAGAACTTCCATACGACCCAGCAATCCCACTACTGGGCATATACCCTGAGAAAACCATAATTCAAAAAGAGTCATATACCACAATATTCACTGCAGCACTATTTACAATAGCCAGGACATGGAAGCAACCTAAGTGTCCATCAACAGATGAATGGATAAAGAAGATGTGGCACATATATACAATGGAATATTACTCAGCCATAAAAAGAAATGAAATTGAGTTGTTTGTAGTGAGGTGGATAGACCTAGAGCCTGTCATACAGAGTGAAGTAAGTCAGAAAGAGAAAAACAAATACCGTATGCTAACACATATATATGGAATCTAAAAAAAAAAAAAAAAAAAAAAGGTTCTGAAGAACCTAGGGGCAGGACAGGAATAAAGATGCAGATGTAAAGAATGGACTTGAGGATATGGGGAGGGGGAAGGGTAAACTGGGACGAAGTGAGAGAGTGGCATTGACATATATATACTACCAAATGTAAAATAGATAGATAGTGGGAAGCAGCCGCATAGCACAGGGAGATCAGCTCGGTGCTCTGTGTCCACCTAGAGGGGTGGAATAGGGAGGGTGGGAGGGAGATGCAAGAGGGAGGAGAAATAGGGATATATGCATATGTATAAGCTGATTCACTTTGTTATACAGCAGAAACTAACACACCATTGTAAAGCAATTATACTCCAATAAAGATGTTAAGAAAAAGTTATTATTAAAAAGAAATAGATGCAGTTTAACAATGAATGAAGCTCTTCTGAAAATTACAGTTTAATGATTTTTTAAAGTATGTCTGTTTATGTTCTGTATACATTAAAACACTTTTATTAACTTAAAGCATTGGTGACATTTAAATGAGTAAATAGGAAGAGGATTCCTCAAGGTTTTACACCATGTTAAAATTTAGGTTTTTTTAATTATAATCATTTCTATTCTCATAAGAAGTCACACAGATATAGATATAAGAAATATAAGAACTTTATTTTTAGATTCTTTTTTTTAGTGTATCGAAAACCACTGAATCGAACATGGTAGTAGAAGTCCTGGAAGTGAAGGAGATGAAACACAAGGAATATATAAAGTGAGAATTGGACCAAGAGCAGAATCCCAAAGAACACCCATTTAAAACAGGGATTTGCCAAGCTTCAAAGTTGATTATTAGCAGAGTTGGGACGAGAACACAGATTTCCCAATATCTAACCCAGAAATTCTATTACACACTGAATCTCTCTTCATTATCTGCTGCTAATCATGGCATGTCCCTACAAACATTCACTGCTAAACATATACCCACGTATATCTCCTCTCCTCTCCCCTCAAGATTTTACAATCCAAACATTCTGCAATATTTGGTTTAAATCTTTTTATGAAACAAATTATTATATATAACATTTAAGTTCCCCTCCTTCTCCAGGAGTAAACACTAACCTCACAGTGTGCATTTGTCGCTTCCATGTTTTCATATTTTACTACAGAAGAATTTACATATAACATCAAGAAATCCTAACCCTCCATCAGAATATAGGTATCGTCATCCAAAAAATATTCAAAGTAAGCTATGAAATCAACTACTTACAAAAATAATCTTATTTTTTTTTTTGGCCGTGCCGCACGTCATGCGGGATCTTAGTTTCTTGACCAGGGATTGAACCCGTGCCCCTGCATTGGAAGCACGCAGTCTTAACCACTAGACTGCCAGGGATGTCCCCAAAAATAATCTTTAAAGAACAATCAGTTATTAATTCAGAGTGAGTAACAGTCTGGTCTAATTAGCCGTGCTACTTGACTTTAGCTCTATTTTTTAAAGGGACAATTAGATAGATGAATTTGACCCCTATCCCCCATTCATTCCTCTTTTCTAAGACAGGTTGTTGAATGATTGCTACTAAAACGTTGGATAAGTTCTGCTCAACTGAACAACTCCATTCACTTACCTTTTAAATGACATGTAGATAACATTCCTCAGGAAGCAGTCCTAAGCACAGCCTGATCTTAAAGACCATGTATCAGTCATGCACTAATAACCATGACTATGTATGCCATACACGTATACACACACAGATAACTGTTATTTTGAAAAATATTTTAGCAAATCAATGCTTTCTAACTATTATAATGATTTCTCTATGTCATCTGTAGCTAGGAAGGAAGTTTAAGATTTGTAAAATACAGTATGTCTTTTAAAAATTAGAAAGCCAGAAGAACTGCGTTAAAAATTAAAAACAGAAACCTAAACCACCGAAAGAACTGAAGCCTTGGTACTGCACGCTCCATTTTCAAATGACGTGAGGTTCCTTAAAGGTCAAGAGGAGGTTTTATTACTAGCTCTAAATAAATCTAGGCACACTACAGGCGCTGAAACATTTAATAAGTAGAACCACTTAAAATGTGTATCAGCTCTATCCAAAATTTTCAAGTAGATGTACTTTATTTTTGGCATGTACCTTTTATTTCCTTTCCTCTTTTTATCACTCTCCCCTTGTTAAGACTCTACTCTGAACCTTTTTTTTTCCCCCCTCTTCAGGACCTTGCTCTGCCGGGGCCTGGGTTAAAGAGAATTGTGCAGAGTGACTCCATAATAATGTTATCCCTAGGCAGATATTATAGCAGGGGACAACAATACTTTAACTTAGGAGAACAACTATGGTGGGCCTGACATTCCTCCTCTGTAAAATTAGAGTGTTGAACTTTCAACCTTAAAATTCTGATATTTAAACATTAAATATCTCAGATCTCAGGTGTTGCATGGCAAGTCAGTGAGACAAAGGGTGACAGTGATTCAGAGGCAGCACTGGGAATGGTGACTATAAAGTATGTGTTTCTTTTCTAGAAGCTGAGATTATAAATTTTGGGGAAAAAATGGTAGGTACTGGCATAAAGACAGATGTGTAGATCAATAGGAAAAAAATTGAGAGAAGTAAACCCTTAAATTTATGGTCAATGGATTTTTTTTAACTTCTTTTTTTAATGTATTTATTTATTTATTTGGTTGCCCTGGGTCTTAGTTGTGGCTTGCAGGCTCCTTAGTTGTGGCATGTGAACTCTTAGTTGTGGCATGCATGTGGGATCTAGTTTCCCAACCAGGGATCGAACCTGGGCTCCCTGCATTGGAAGCACGGAGTCTTAACCACTGCGCCACCAGGGAAGTCCCTGGTCAATGGATTTTTGACAAAGTTGTCAAGGCAATTCAATGGAAAGATAGTTGGGGTTTTTTTCTTTATTTTCAACAAATGGTTGAAAATTGCTGGAACAACTGGATATCCACAAGCAAAAAGATGAATTTATACTCTACCTGACACCATATACAAAAATTAACTGAAAATTTATCATAGAGTTAAATGTAAGAGCTAAAGTTATAAAGCTTCTAGAAGAAAATCTTGGGCTTCCCTGGTGGTGCAGTGGTTGAGAATCCGCCTGTCAATGCAGGGGACACGGGTTCGAGCCCTGGTCTGGGAAGATCCCACATGCCGCGTAGCAACTGGGCCTGTGAGCCACAACTACTGAGCCTGCGCGTCTGGAGCCAGTGCTCTGCAACAAGAGAGGCCGCGATAGTGAGAGGCCCGCGCACCGCGATGAAGAGTGGCCCCCGCTCGCCGCAACTAGAGGAAGCCCACGCACAGAGGCGAAGACCCAACACAGCCAAAAATAAATAAATAAATAAATAAATTTATAAAAAAAAAAAAAAAAGAAAATCTTTGTGACTTTGGTTTAGGCTAACAGTTTTTACATACAACACCAAAAGCATGATCCATAAAAAAAAATATATTGATAGACTGAACGTCATATGTTAAAATTTTTTATGCTTCAAAAGACACCATAAAGAAAATAAAAAGAGGACTTCCCTGGTGGTGCAGTGGTTAAGAATCCGCCTGCCAATGCAGGGGATACGGATTCGAGCCCTGGTCCAGGAAGATCCCACATGCTGCGGAGCAACTAAGCCTGTGCGCCACAACTACTGAGCCCACGCACCGCAACTACTAAAGCCCGTGCACCTAGACCCCGAGCTCTGCAACAAGAGAAGCCACCGCAGTGAAAAGCCCGCACACTGCAATGAAGAGTAGCCCCCACTTGCCGCAACTAGAGAAAGCCCACGCAGCAACAAAGACCTGACACAGCCAAAAATAAAATAAATAAAATAAATTTAAAAAAAAAAAGAAAAGAAAAAGATAAGCCATAGGTGAGAAAAAATACTTGCAAATCATGAATTTTGTATCCAGAATACATAAAAAATTCTTATAATTCAATAAAACTCTGTTAAAAATGGGTAAAAGCAGTGAATAGACATTTCACTAAAAAAGATATAAGAAGAGCCAATAACTATATGAAAGATGTTTAACATAATTAGTCATCAGGGAAATGCATTAAAACCACAATGAGATATCACTTCATACCCACAGAATGGTATAATCAGAATTCAGAAAATAACGAGTATTGGTGAGGATATGGAGAAACTGGAACCTCATGGTAGCCCTTACTCACATATTGTGATTTAGGGTTTTAGCTGTCTCCTAATATCACTGAAGGCAGAGTTTATATTTCTTATCCTCCTTGTTATTCTGAGATCATTCCCAAAAGGAAGAATGTACCATTTTTACTCCATCATTTAAAAATCTGACATTAGTAATTCAATATCCATAATTTGATAGCAAGGTTAGTAGTAGAAAACAGCTCCACCGTCAGCTAATTCATTGCTCTACAGCTGTCTGAAAACATTACTGATCTCTAGAACCACCAGGCACCTCTTAAATTTCAGATTCCTAGGTAACTGTCTTGGAAATTCTGATTTCATAGTTCTGAAACGGGGCATGAAAGTAGATGTTAGAAGAGGAGATTAAAGATAAATAAGAAATAGCTCCAGCCTTCAAGAAGTGAACAAGGGATCAAACCATATATACAAATAACTATACATAAGGACAACTATGAAATGTGTTGATATCTTGAAGGAGGGAAGGATCATAATCACGGAGTGGTGTAATTATAATCAGGAAACGATTCATAAAGAATAAAGCATTTTAGGGGCAGAACAGGAATAAAGACACAGATGTAGAGAATGGACTTGAGGACACGGGGAGGGGGAAGGGTATGCTGGGACTAAGTGAGAGACTGGCATGGACTTACATACACTACCAAATGTAAAACAGATAGCTAGTGGGAAGCAGCCACATAGCACAGGGAGATCAGCTCGGTGCTTTGTGTCCACCTAGAGGGGTGGGATAGGGAGAGTGGGAGGGAGAAGCAAGAGGCAGGAGATATGGGGATATATGTATATGTATAGCTGATTCCCTTTGTTATAAAGCAGAAACTAACACACCATTGTAAAGCAATTATACTCCAATAAAGATGTTAAAAAAAAAAAAAAAAGAATAAAGCATTTGATGGCCTTCAGTCACTCGTTGCTAGGTACTGTATATACCTACTGACCAAAGCCAGAAACCTGGACTCTACTTTCTTCTCCACACTCTATGATCACAATTAAGTTATCAAGCCCTGTTGATTTGTGCTTCTGAATATTTTATTAATCCTTTCCTCTCCTTCCATATTGCCTCCTTATTTCTTGCCTACATTACTGCAGTAACCTAAGTAGCTTCCTTGCTCTAGATTTACCCCACTGTAACCCATTCTCTCCACGGCCACCAGAGTACTAGTTTCTAAAATGCAAATATAATCACATTAGCTCTCAGGTTGAGCTACATTAGCAGCTCCCTATCACCTATGGGCAACAAAGACTGAACTTTCTTTGCTATGTTTAGAAGACACTCCACAATGTGTCTAGTTATCTCCACTAGTTTCATTCCTACTCCTCCACACTGTGTATCCAGCCAAATTGCAACCACCACGTTGCAACTCCAAGTGTGCTCTGCCTTTACATGTCTGTCCTTCTGCTTCAACATCTCTCCTCACCACCTCCCCCTCTCCCAAAGATTTCTGCTTGTCATATTTCAACTCATCCTTTAAGGTGACAGGCACTCAAAGGATTCCTCCTTTATGAAGCCTGCCTTGATATTCTCTCCCTACCATCCCCAAATGACAAGATTATTCTCTTTTTTTAAAAAATTTTTTTTGGCCGCACCGCTCAGCATGCGGGATCTTAGTTCCCCAACCAGGGATTGAACCCACGCCCCTTGCAGTGGAACTGCAGAGTCTTTAACTGCTGGACTACCAGGGAAGTCCCAAGATTATTCTCTTATTAGTGGAGAATTTTTAGGGCTTAACCCAGTGGATTGTGTTTATTTGCTGACACGTCTGAATTCTCTCTAGTCTGTAATCTTATTCACCCTTGCCCCCTTCTGTGCAGACCGCAGAGCCTGGTTCACCATGCACTTAAGATGCCTGAATAAGCAAGTGTACAAGGGTGGCTGCCACCTTCTCAGAATCTAAGACCAGAGCACATTGCTTTTGAATATGTGTTGAGTAACATGAATATGTAAACTGAAACAAACAAAAAGCTCATTATAGCTACTTCATCATGTAAAAGAGTAGGGTGTTGGACTAGACGATTAAGGCCTTTTGCAATTCTAAAATTCTAGGAGTCTGTGTATTCTATTGTCTACTTTACCTTTTAAAGTAGGAAGACTACAGAGCTAGAGAGGGACAGTCACTATCAGAAAATGATTCAGTGGATTACAACCATTTTCAAAATAGACAGAAAGTCAAAGATAACCAAAAACCAAAACAAAATAAAAAGCTCTATATTAACTTCAACTTGTAAGAACAAGGATTCCGACCCAAGTCAAACAATGATGTAAAACTGCGAGAGAGAGGCCTTATTTGGTATCTTAACTTTTCAGTTAATGAAAGTCCTCACTTAAATTACAACGCATTTCAAAGGAGACTGCCTGTTAAATAAATGCATCTACCCAAAGTATACAGTCATGGAAGTTGAAACATGGGCCACAAATGAAATTACTTTGTCAAGGCCATAAAATAATTCAAACAAATTCCAAAACAGAACCTTTGATCTGAAATCCAGTTTTATGTTCCGATCTCCTGATAACAGCCCAGACCCAGCTTTGTAAATTCTTAACTCTGTTCTCTTCTTTTCATATTTGTTCACTACAAGTAAAATTCAGTGAAATTTATCCATTACTTTTAAACAGAATTCATAAAAGGCCTCTGCTATATTACTCAAGAGTTCTACTAAAAAGCAAAAAACTGAACCAGATCTGCCTGAGAAACATCTCCTTATCATCAAATTATCCCCAAAATGAGGTGACACATGATTAACTTCTAAAAAACAATATTCTCTTAGGTTTTCGCCTCTCTTCGTGAGGGTATATATCAGACGAGCTATTTCACAAAGAAAATTTGGGGGTAAAAAAGGCAGGGAAGTCAATATTTAGGAGGGGTGAACAGTGGTGAATATTCTAACCACAATGAAGTAGAATGAATAGATCTCATTTTTAAACAATCATTTATTAAGCACTGAAAGTAAAGACCAAAAAATATAAAATTAAAAACTTGGAGGAAAAAAAAAAAATTAGCATGGCTATTCACCCCCACCCCAAATATGTTCCATCAACATCAGTCAGATTCTGGGGACTTCCCTGGTGGTCCAGTGGCTAAGACTCCGTGCTCCCAATGCAGGGGGCCCGGGTTCGATTCCTGGTCAGGGAACTAGATCCTGCATGCCGCAACTAGAAGCCCGCATGCCACAACTAAAGATCCCTCAGGCTGCAACTAAAGATCCCGCAGGGTGCAACTAAAAGATCCCACGCACCACAACTAAAGTTCCCGCATGCCTCAACTAAAGATCCTGCGTGCTGCAACTAAGACCCAGCGCAGCCAAATAAATAAATAAATATTTAAAAACAAACAAAAAAAATCATTCAGATTCTGGGGCTTATACCAAGTTATTAGCAGAGACAGATTTTGGTTAAAAACCTCAGTTCAGGAGGTTCCAAGGCAAGTTACTTAACCTGTTTTTAAAACTCCTTTTCTTCATGTGAAAAGGAGAAAAACAGTACATATGTTAGATCTATACCCTAGGATGATTTTGAAGATTAAATGTAATAACCTGCACATAGATAAGCACAGGCACACAGGTGTGGTGCAGCGGTAATTTTCTTCCTTTAATGGTGGTACTTTTATCTTTCCAGGAATAACTTTTTGAACATCAGCTTGCTTTTCCTTCACAAAGTTAAGACAAGGGCACAGCAGCACATGTTCTTTCTTTTCTCCTCCTACTAAGACTGAGTCTGGCACTTTCATGAGGGAATGTTACTGGCATCTAGACACGTATCAGTGATATGCCCATTATATGTCCATGGAATACGGTACCTGTTATGGTTTGAATTATGTCCCTCCAAAATAAATGTTCAAGTCCTAACCCCCAGGACCTCAGAATGTGACCTTATTTGGAAACAGGGTTGTTTCACATGTAATCAGTAAGTTCAAATGAGGTCATATTGGATTATGGTGGGTACCTAATCTAATCTGATTATTGTCCTTATAAGAAGAGGAGACACAGCCACACACACATGAAGGGAGCACACCATGTGACGATGGAGGCAGAGTTTGAAGTGCTGTAGCTATAAGCCAAGGAACTCCAAGGATTGCTGGCAAACCACAAGGAAGAAGAAAGAAAAGATTCTCCCTTACAGGTTTCAGAGAGAGCATAGCCTTGCCAACATGTTGATTTTGGAATTCTGACCTCCAGAACTGTTAAACAATAAATTTCTGTTTTCAAGTCACTCGGTTTGTGGTACTTTGTGACGACTTCCCTAGGAAACTAATACAACCTACCACAAACACAATTATAGAAGTATATTATACATTTTTAAAAAAAATTTATTTATTTTATTTATTTATTTTTGCCTGCATTGGGCCTTCGTTGCTGTGCAAGGGCTTTCTCTAGTTGCGGCTAGCGGGGGCTACTCTTGGTTGTGGTGTGCAGGCTTCTCGTTGTGGTGGCTTCTCTTGTTGCGGAGCACGGGCTCTAGGGTGCACGGGCTTCAGTAGTTGTGGCACGCAGGCTCAGTAGTTGTGGCTCGTGGGCTCTAGAGCGCACGGGCTTAGTTGCTCCGTGGCATGTGGGATCTTCCCGGACCAGGGCTCGAACCCATGCCCCCTGCATTGGCAGGCAGATTCTTAACCACTGCGCCACCAGGGAAGCCCTATACATGTTTAATGTGCATAAACTTTCTTGACTTACGAAGTGTTTTGGCAACTATTATCCTGTTTGAGCCTCAGAACATTATTGTCCCATTGTATAAATTGAGAAATTGAAAATCAAAGAAGTTATAAAAGAAGGTCTCTTCCTATGCTTCTACACCAAAGACTTCTTCTTTTAGAAACTGCTATCACCTTCTTTCCTTGAGTTATTAGTTGGCTAAAGCCACATTTGTGGCCCATCCTGGGCTGATGTACATAGGACTACATGATATGCATGACTCTGTACTAATCTTCCACTTAGCACTATCATTTCCCCTTTATCAGGATTTTTAATTTTCTTTAACAACTTTATTGAGATATAATTTGCATTCCATACAATATATTTTTGCACTTTTAAAATGTATAATTCAATGGTTTTTAATATATTCAGGGTTGTGCAACCATCACCGCAATCTAACTTTAGAACATTTTCATCACCCCCCAAAAGAAACTAGTGGTTACTCCCAACTCCACGATCCAATACTTTACAGCATAGAGATGAAGTCTTGCAAGTAATAAATAACAAAAAGTCATTGAGTTCTTACCATGTGCTAGACAGTATTCCAAGACTGTACACGTATCAACTAATTTAGTTGTCACAATTCTATGAGATAAGTACTATGTTTTTCCCCCTTTCCCAAAATAAGCACTATCTTTTTCTTCATAACATGGGGCTCTTTAGCCTAAAGAGGTTAAATAATTTGCCCAAGGTTACTCAGACCATAGGTGGTGGCACTAGAATTTAAAACTAGACAATTACACAACATGTGCCATTCATTTAAGGTTGAAAATGAGTTTAAACAAAGCAAAAATATATTAAGCAGGAAGCATAATGGTTTGATAATTATGACATAGGAGTTAAGTGACATGGATTTTCTCTATGGCTTGATATGCTTGCTATATGAATCCTTTCAAATTCCATCCTCCTGTAACATTTTTAACACATTCTGGGGATATTGCTGATATACTAATTTTTTCCATTGTAATTATTTATTTATTCAAAGAATTATAATTTAAAATGAAATAGATACTCATATCAAACTAGACAAACAATATAATGAACCCCCATGTATCTGTGACACATCTTAACTAATTACCAGTACATGGACAATCCTGCTTCATGTATACAGAAAACACACACATACTGGATTATTTCAAAGCAAATCCTGATGTACTACTGACAGCAATCTTTATTCTATCCCTAAAAAGATTTGATTGAGTCTGAAATGCATCTAATGCCTTTCTTTCCAGTATAATCACTGGCAGTTCAAGGAGCAATCCTAAAAGGGGTTTTTGTTTTCAAAAGAAAACCAATGGACATTACCAAAAATAATTTCTCAAAAATTACTAAATAATCTCTAAGCGATACATTCTTGGAAATATGAAAACATCTCAGGCACCACATTATAGCAGGAATTAAATTTAAACTAGAAAGAGGTTTTATAAGTTTTAAAAAACTAAAACTAAACTAAAAAACTAAGCAGGGATTTTATGCCTATCAGGTTAATAAATATTACTTCTGAGTGTCCTGAGAGGCCAACAAAAACAAAAGTAGAAATATTTAAATACCAACAACATACTTGTTTATCTTCCAGCAGGTCAGGCTCCCCTTTACTAGAAGCAGAGCTGACATTGTCTTCATCAGAACTGTTGATGACTTCCTCTTCATCTGAAGGAAGGTCACTAAGATGAAGGTCCAAATCATTGTGTCCCTCCTGGGATGCTCCAGAACTGCTGCAATAGAAAGCATCTCATTAGTCACCTTTGAGAACAAGGAATGCTACCAAAAACAAATCGTGTGATGTAAGCAAGGCACATGTAAGGGATTTGGAGGGATGAAAAGAGATCAACGAAACTCTCCCTTCCCTTTCCCTATCTCAGTTGTCAAAAACCCAAGTTACTTTTGGGTTTAAAATGGATCATCTTGAAAAACATGTATTTTTACAAAAAACTAGTGAATGTAACATGAAAGAAGCAGACTCACAGATACAGAGAACAAACTAGTGGTTACTAGTGGCGGGGGCAGGTACAATATATTGGGTGTAAGATAGACTCAAATGTATTATACAACATGGGGAGTATAGCCAAATGTTTTGTAGTAACTGTAGATGGAAAGTGACCTTTAAAAATTATATAAATTTTAAAAATTAAAAAAACCCAACATGTATTTCTGTGATAGGAAGGTGGGTAAGGAGCAAGTTTCCCAGCTGCCCCCATCCTATCCCTTAACTCTAGACAATCAGGTCTCTACTAGCACAAACCAAAAAGCCTCACAGGAGGTGAGCTGGGTTACCAACCATGTTCATGTTCCAACATTAGAAGAGGTGCTGCTTCTTTGGGCCTCAGTGGTTTGCTTTTGTTTTTTTTTAAAAGCAAGTAACAAATCTACAAGGACTGGGAGGTAATGATGATGATCATAATGTACTATTGTGGACATGTGCCCACCTCTCTGGATATCACCAACTGCCTTTCATGTAACCACATCACAAGACATGGGAAGGAATGAGGATGGGCACAAATTCTCCAGCTTACTCCAGACCTGCTAAATCAGAAACCCCAGAGGTGCAGGGCCCCTAAGGGATACAGGCTAAAGTTTGAAAACCCCTGTACCAGGCCATTTACCAACTGCTTCTCGCCAGCCTGTCATCAACAACATTTCTCAGATCTAACATTTTTTAGATCTCTTGAATCTAAAAACCACTGCTGCAGTCCAATCTGTGGGGGGAAATTCCATAGGAAAGTTCCCAAGAAAGGCAACAGAAATAATTCTTTCTAGCTTTAGTTGTAAAGAGTCAGGAACAAATTGCCTGTAGCAACTGCTTTCCTATCTGCAGTCAACAAGAATACCTGCAGAGGACTTCCCTGGTGGCGCTGTGGTTAATAATCCGCCTGCCAATGCAGGGGACACAGGTTTGAGCCCTGGGCTGGGAAGATCCCACATGCTGCGGAGCAACGAAGCCCATGTACCACAACTACTGAGCCTGCGCTCTAGAGCCCATGAGCCACAACTACTGAGCCCACGTGCCACAACTACTGAAGCCCACGTGCCTAGAGCCTGTGCTCCACAACAAGAGAAGCCACTGCAATGAGAAGCCCGTGCACCGCAACGAAGAGTAGCCCCCGCTCGCCGCAACTAGAGAAAGCCCGTTCGCAGCAAAAAAGACCCAATGCAGCCAAAAAGAAAGAAAGAAAGAATACCTGCAGAATAGAAGAGTCAGGAAAAGATCCATAGAAAATCGTCAGGGGAAATACTCAGGCAGAATAAAGAGACAGTTGCATTTCACTCTGGCAGGTTCCTTTCCCAGGTCATGGGCAGGTCACTCAACTGCCAAGCTTCCTACAAGTTATGAGAATTTCTACTGGGAATCTTAAAAGCTGAAGATAAATTTTCTTCCAGTTCCTGATTACACATTGTAGGATACAGACTTGCCTCAGAAGCCATTCCTGGAGCCCGACAGTTACACAAACCAGTTGGATGGAGGCAGAATGCCAAAAGGAACACTTCCTTCTGCTAAAGATGGGGTTTCCTATTACTCAGTGGCTGGGGGTCTCAGGGAATCATATCACAGCCTCAGTTAGGTGGGTGCATATCTTATCATAGCTCCCCATGACAAGAAGACTCACCCCTGGGGTGGGGTGGGGGGTGGAGAACAGAAGCTTTCTAGTCAAATCACTGGCAAGATTCACTTGTCTCTGGGTGCAGGGATAGGAGCCCAACCCAGCTGGGAAATTAGTTGATTTAGATGACTGACAGTAAATGAGTTAGGATGTACAGACTGCAGGATTCATCCATATAAATAGAAGAAAATATACCTTCAACCTGTTTTTATCTTAATTCTTTATCTCTTCAACTCTAAAGAGATACTCTGAAACTCTGCTACTCAAAACATATTCAATCTATTAGCAGCTTCAGCATCACCAGGAAGCTTTTTAGAAAAATAAAACCTCAGTCCCTGCCCCACCCCACTGAATCAGAATCTGGTTGTAACAAAACCCCAGTAATTTGATTTTTTGGATCAGCCCATCTGTGAGCTCTTTTGGACTCAACAGTGTAAAAATTTCGAATAATCAGTAATAGGGCTGTGGCACCTGTGAGGAAATGTAGGTTTATTTTGTCTAAAGAGCGCTCAGAGGTGTTTCCTAGATCAACATTCAGAGAGCTATTATTAAGAAGATAGTAACCAGTTAGTTGCCACATCCATTTAGGGATATAAATGTTTACAAAAGTTAACAGTTAAGAACAAGGGGACAAATAAATAAATAAATAAGCTTTAAATATTAAAAACATGGATCAAAACATACCACCATAAAACTTTGGGAGATTTTAGTTCTGAAAATTGCTTACCTACAGAAAACCTTCCCTGACTGCCCCCTCCCTATCACAAATTAGTTTACCTGGTTTTTCTCGATCCTACGTGATCTTACTCGGTGGTATATTTGTTTCTCTCATGAAAATGTAAACTCCCAAGGACAAGGAAATTCTCTTTTTCAGTTGAATCCCCAGCATACTACTTGATATGTAATAGGCACTCAACAAATTTTTACTGAATGAACAAAATGATATTAGAAACCAATGTGTATTAAATTTCAGAACTTCCAATAGTATATATGGTAGTGGTGATCACAAAGAAAGGTTTGGGGGGAATATTGGAAAAACTGTATGGTTTAAAGGAGAAGGGACATCTGGACATAATAATCAATGGTGTAGAAGTGGGAATGTTGGTATTCACAAAACAAACAAAAAAAAACCATTTTGGCTACAAGCGGAATCTCCTGTAATTAACGGAAAACAAGCTTGGAGAAGACGACAGGTGCCAGGCTGTCAAGGAGCATGAACAATAGCTAAGAAGTTTATACTCATTTTGTAGGCCTTCAACGAGGAGACTCAAATCTTCCAGTAGACCTCAAAGATTTCCTTACTATACCTCCAAGCTTGTCACTACCATACTTCTTTCTTGTTAGTGCCAACAGAGAAGAGAAGGGCACCTCTTCGGTCAGTCAAGCTTTGTAAGCACAGCACCTTCCCCCCACACCGCCAACCAGAGGAAAGGATATCCTTGTTTATTAGCATCAGTGAGATCACCTTGATGATCTCACAGCTTAAGTCGAAGCTAAAGGAGCTCCCCACATACCTGAATGGTAAACAGTAGAAACCAATTATGATTTCTGAAGCTTAGGAGGGAGGAAAGTGAGTACAGCAAAATGGGGTTTTAGGAGTATTAATCTTGTAACCCAAAACCAATGAACTAAGGGTGAAATGGAGGTAGGCACAGTGACAGAAGTGGAGGAAGATCTAGGAGTTAATTTCAATAGTGCAGGCAGCCTGAGCCAGAGTGGCTACATCAGGAATTGAGAGGAAGGGCTGTATGTAAGAAGAAGAAAAATCACCAGAGCTAGGGTAAAGAGGAGGGGGAGAAACTCGAGTCTTCCTTCGAAGTTTCGTGAACAGTCACCAGCAAAATGAGGGTGACATCAATCGAAACAGAAATGTCAACAAAGGATCTGATTTTAAAGAAAAGATAATGGGGTCAGCAGCAAAATCAGGAAAGACGGTACCTAGTATCCACATACATGTTCACCTCTAAATGATTAAACAGAAAAAACCTGTTGATTAATCTATTTTCCCATATAACCGTGAACCACTTTCAAAGCCATATAATAATTTTAGATTCCTGATAATGAAACATGGATTCCTTACCTATGCCGCTCCTCCATTCCTTACACTTCCTTCCCACTGTCAGAAGATAAATCCTAATACAGTCTACTTTTAGGGTTAAAGGAACAGGACATAGTGTTTCCTCCACACTTTCCTGCCCAGTTGTTACATAATTTGATAACTGAAGTAGAGAACAGTAAGCTGCAACAACAACCAGAAAGAGTCAAAACCGGGCTCTCCTTCCCCAGCCCATCCTTTCCAAGTCAGATTTGCTTCTAACAGGGAAGAAGTCTGGTTTCTAGAAAATAATTTTTTTTTTTCCAAGTACACGGGGATAAAAACAGAGACAAGTAAAGCCAGAAGTAAATTTCTACTCATTAGGCAACTGTTCCTTCAAATCCACATGCCAAGGATCCTTGCATTTGGAGTGATGATTATTTACTGCCATCACTTTTTTAAAAAATTACTTATGTTATTATCTTTTGAAAAAGATTTAATTTTAGAGAGGGAGGACAGCAGAAGCAAGATAAACTACAATCCTGCAGCCTGTGGAACAAAAACCACATTCACAGAAAGATAGACAAGATGAAAAGGTAGACGACTTTGTACCAGATGAAGGAACAAGATAAAACCCCAGAAAAACAACTAAATAAAGTGGAGATAGGCAACCTTCCAGAAAAAGAATTCAGAATAATGATAGTGAAGATGATACAGGACCTCGGAATAAGAATGGAGGCAAAGAGGGCTTCCCTGGTGGCGCAGTGGTTGAGAGTCTGCCTGCCAATGCAGGGGACACGGGTTCGAGCCCTGATCTGGGAAGATCCCACATGCCACGGAGCAACTGGGCCCGTGAGCCACAATTACTGAGCCTGCGCGTCTGGAGCCTGTGCTCTGCAACAAGAGAGGCCGCGATAGTGAGAGGCCCGCGCACTGCGATGAAGAGTGGCCCCTGCTTGCCACAACTAGAGAAAGCCCTCGCACAGAAACGAAGACCCAACACAGCCATAAATTAATTAATTAATTAATTTAAAAAAAAAAAAGAGGTCTAACCTCATTTAAAAAAAAAAAAAAAGAATGGAGGCAAAGATCGAGAAGACGCAAGGAATGTTTAACAAAGACCTAGAAGAATTAAAGAACAAACAAACAGAGATGAACAATACAATAACTGAAATGAAAACTACACTAGAAGGAATCAATAGCAGAGTAACTGAGGCAGAAGAACGGATAAGTGACCTGGAAGACAGAATGGTGGAATTCACTGCTGCTGAACAGACTAAAGAAAAAAGAATGAAAAGAAATGAAGACAGCCTAAGAGACCTCTGGGACAACATTAAACACAACAACATTCGCATTATAGGGGTCTCAGAAGGAGAACAGAGAGAGAAAGGACCAGATAAAATATTTGAAGAGATTATAGTCGAAAACTTCCCTAAGATGGGAAAGGAAACAGCCACCCAAGTCCAGGAAGCGCAGAGAGTCCCATACAGGATAAACCCAAGGAGAAACACGCCGAGACACACAGTAAGCAAATTGGCAAAAATTAAAGACAAAGAAAAATTATTGAAAGCAGCAAGGGAAAAATGACAAATAACATACAAGGGAACTGCCATAAGGTTAACAGCTGATTTCTCAGCAGAAACTCTACAAGCCAGAAGGGAGTGGCATGATATACTTAAAGTGATGAAAGGGAAGAACCTACAACCAAGATTACTCTACCCAGCAAGGATCTCATTTAGATTTGATGGAGAAATCAAAAGCTTCACAGACAAGCAAAAGCTAAGAGAATTCAGCACCACCAAACCAGCTCTACAACAAGTGCTAAAGGAACTTCTCTAAGTGGGAAACACAACAGAAGAAAAGGACCTACAAAAACAAACCCAAAACAATTAAGAAAATGGTCATAGGAACATACATATCGATAATTACCTTAAACGTGAACGGATTACAGGCTCCAACCAAAAGACACAGGCTTGCTGAATGGATACAAAAACGAGACCCATATATATGCTGTCTACAAGAGACCCACTTCAGACCTAGGGACACATACAGACTGAAAGTGAGGGGATGGAAAAAGATATTCCATGCAAATGGAAATCAAAAGAAAGCTGAAGTAGCTATACTCATACCAGATAAAGTAGACTTTAAATAAAGAATGTTACAAAAGACAAGGAAGGACACTACATAATGATCAAGGGATCAATCCAAGAAGAAGATATAACAATTATAAATATATATGCACCCAACATAGGAGTACCTCAATACATAAGGCAACTGCTAACAGCTATAAAAGAGTAACACAATAATAGTGGGGGACTTTAACACCTCACTTACACCAATGGACAGATCATCCAAAATGAAAATAAATAAGGAAACAGAAGCTTTGAATGACACAATAGACCAGATAGATTTAGTTGATATTTATAGGATATTCCATCCAAAAACAGCAGATTACACTTTCTTCTCTATTGCGCACGGAACATTCTCCAGGATAGATCACATCTTGGGTCACAAATCAAGCCTCAGTAAATTTAAGAAAATTGAAATCATATCAAGCATCTTTTCTGACCACAACGCTATGAGATTAGAAATGAATTACAGGGAAAAAAAGGTGAAAAGCACAAACACATGGAGGCTAAACAATATGTTACTAAATGACCAAGAGATCACTGAAGAAATCAAAGAGGAAATCAAAAAATACCTAGAGACAAATGACAATGAAAACACGACGATCCAAAACCTATGGGATGCAGCAAAAGCAGTTCTAAGAGGGAAGTTTATAGCTATACAAGCCTACCTAAAGAAACAAGAAAAATCTCAAGTAAACAATCTAACCTTACACCTAAAGGAACTAGAGAAAGAAGAACAAACAAAACCCAAAGTTAGCAGAAGGAAAGAAATCATAAAGATCAGAGCAGAAATAAAGGAAATAGAAACAAAGAAAACAATAGCAAAGATCAATAAAACTAAAAGCTGGTTCTTTGAGAAGATAAACAAAATTGATAAGCCATTAGCCAGACTCATCAAGAAAAAGAGGGAGAGGACTCAAATCAATAAAATCAGAAATGAAAAAGGAGAAGTTACAACAGACACCGCGGAAATACAAAGCATCCTAAGAGACTACTACAAGCAACTCTATGCCAATAAAATGGACAACCTGGAAGAAATGGACAAATTCTTAGAAAGGTATAACCTTCCAAGACTGAACCAGGAAGAAACAGAAAATATGAACAGACCAATCACAAGCAATGAAATTGAAACTGTGATTAAAAATCTTCCAACAAACAAAAGTCCAGAACCAGATGGCTTCACAGCTGAATTCTATCAAACATTTAGAGAAGAGCTAACACCCATCCTTCTCAAACTCTTCCAAAAAATTGCAGAGGAAGGAACACTCCCAAACTCATTCTATGAGGCCACCATCACCCTGATACCAAAACCAGACAAAGATACTACAAAAAAAGAAAATTACAGACCAATATCACTCATGAATATAGATGCAAAAATCCTCAACAAAATACTAGCAAACAGAAACATTAAAAGGATCATACACCACGATCAAGTGGCATTTATCCCAGGGATGCAAGGATTCTTCAATATATGCAAATCAATCAATGTGATACACCATATTAACAAATTGAAGAATAAAAACCATATGATCATCTCAATAGATGCAGAGAAAGCTTTTGACAAAATTCAACACCCATTTATGATAAAAACTCTCCAGAAAGTGGGCATAGAGGGAACCTACCTCAACATAATAAAGGCCATATACGACAAACCCACAGCAAACATCATTCTCAATGGTGAAAAACTGAAAGCATTTCCTCTAAGATCAGGAAGGAGACAAGGATGTCCACTCTCACCACTATTATTCAACATAGTTTTGGAAGTCCTAGCCACAGCAATCAGAGAAGAAAAAGAAATAAATGGAATGCAAATTGGAAAAGAAGAAGTAAAACTGTCACTGTTTGCAGATGACATGATACTATATATAGAGAATCCTAAAAATGCCACCAGAAAACTACTAGAGCTAATCAATGAATTTGGTAAAGTTGCAGGATACAAAATTAATGCACAGAAATCTCTTGCATTTCTATACACTAATGATGAAAAATCTGAAAGAGAAATTACGGAAACACTCCCATTTACCATGGCAACAAAAAGAATAAAATACCTAGGAATAAACCTACCCAGGGAGACAAAAGACCTGTATGCAGAAAACTATAAGACACTGACGAAAGAAATTAAAGATGATACCAACAGATGGAGAGATATACCGTGTTATTGGATTGGAAGAATCAATATTGTGAAAATGACTATACTACCCAAAGCAATCTACAGACTCAATGCAATCCCTATCAAATTACCAATGGCATTTTTTATGGAACTAGAACAAATCATCTTAAAATTTGTATGGAGACACAAAAGACCCCGAAAAGCCAAAGCAGTCTTGAGGGAAAAAAATGAAGCTGGAGGAATCAGACTCTCTGACTTCAGACTATACTACAAAGCTACAGTAATCAAGACAATATGGTACTGGCACAAAAACAGAAACATAGATCAATGGAACAAGATAGAAAGCCCAGAGATAAACCCACGCACCTATGGTCAACTAATCTATGACAAAGGAGGCAAAGATATACAATGGAGAAAAGACAGTCTCTTCAGTAAGTGATACTGGGAAAACTGGACAGCTACATGTAAAAGAATGAAATTAGGATACTCCTTAACACCATACACAAAAATGAACTCAAAATGGATTCCAGATCTAAATGTAAGAGTGGACACTATAAAACTCTTAGAGGAAAAATAGGAAGAACACTCTTTGACATAAATCACAGCAAGATCTTTTTTGATCCACCTCCTAGAGTAATGGAAATAAACACAAAAATAAACAAATGGGACCTAATGAAACTTAAAAGCTTTTGCACAGCAAAGGAAACCATAAACAAGACGAAAAGACAACCCTCAGAATAGGAGAAAATATTTGCAAACGTATCAACGGACAAAGGATCAATCTCCAAAATATATAAACAGCTCATTCAGCTCAATATTAAAGAAACAAACAACCTAATCCCAAAATGGGCAGAAGACCTAAATAGACATTTCTCCAAAGAAGACATACAGATGGCCAAGAAGCACATGAAAAGATGCTCAACATCACTAATTATTAGAGAAATGCAAATCAAAACTACAATGAGATATCATCTCACACTGGTCAGATTGGCCATCATCAAAAATTCTAGAAACAATAAATGCTGGAGAGGGTGTGGAGGAAAGGGAACACTCTTGCACTGTTGGTGGGAATGTAAATTGATACAGCCACTATGGAGAACAGTATGGAGGTTCCTTAAAAAACTACAAATAGAACTACCATACGACCCAGCAATCCCACTACTGGGCATATACCCAGAGAAAACCGTAATTCAAAAAGACACATGCACCCCGATGTTCACTGCAGCACTATTTACAATAGCCAGGTCATGGAAGCAACCTAAATGCCCATCGACAGACGAATGGATAAAGAAGTTGTGGTACATATATACAACGGAATATTACTCAGCCATAAAAAGGAACGAAATTGAGTCATTTGTTGAGATGTGGATGGATCTAGAGACTGTCACACAGAGTGAAGTAAGTCAGAAAGAGGAAAACAAATATCGTATATTAACGCATGTATGTGGAACCTAGAAAAATCGTACAGATGAACCGGTTTGCAGGGCAGAAGTTGAGACACAGATGTAGAGAACAAACGTATGGACACCAAGGGGGGAAAACTGCGGTGGGGTGGGGATGGTGGTGTGCTGAATTGGGCGATTGGGATTTACATGTATACACTGTTGTGTATAAAACTGATGACTGATTAAAAAAAAAATTTTTATTTTATTTATTTTTGGCTGCTTTGGGTCTTCCCTGCTGCGCGCGGGCTTTCTCTAGCTGCAGTGAGAGGGGGCTACTCTTCGTTGCGGTGCACGGGCCTCTCATTGCAGTGGCTTCTCTTGTTGCAGGGCGCGGGTTCTAGGCGCACCGGCTTTAGTAGTTGCGGCACGTGGGCTCAGTAGTTGTGGCATGCAGGTTTAGCTGCTCTATGGCATGTGGGATCTTCCCAGACTAGGGATCGAACCGATGTCCCCTGCACTGCCGGGCGGATTCCCAACCACTGCGCCACCAGGGAAGTCCCAAAAATTACTTATGTTATTTTCTATATATAAACAGCACATCTTATACTGGAAGTACATCAAATTTCTCTTTCAAGTAAGATGTCACATCAAGGATGATCTCATTTTCAAAAGAAATTGTCTTTTAAAAAATACTTAATTAATCCATTTCCTCGAAGAGTTTTTAGGAACATAAAACCTGCACAGTGCCAAGCCAGGCATAAAAGTTGCCAGGGTTCACCACCGAAACATCCTTGTGAAACTCTATTAAATTAAAGAGTCCAGCAAGGGGAGGAAAGAGGCCAAGGATGGCACAGAAAGGAAATGGGGAGCAAAGTTAACTGAAGAATGCGTTCAAAGCACTGAAGCCTGTTCTCAGTTGTTGACAAATCCAGTTATCTTTTTCCTTTCTTGCTTGTGATTTTATTCTGAGCCCCGTAAACAAAGAATACTCCATGTAATTCCTCCCAAATGTGAAGAAAGAAGTTCATTCCAGTATTCTCACCTTCAAAGTTTCTTTCTCATTTCCAAGTCACAACATATAAATCTAAACTTCTGTCATCTCTCTCCGCCTCTTCTTTCTACTCCTGGACCAAACTGAACAGAACCTGCTAGTCCTCAGGATGTCAAAATTCTTTTGCAAATGCTGTCTCATTATGACTTGGTGATTACGTGTTTCCTTTGGCTGCTTTCATATTTATCACAGAATGAGTGGGAAAAACTACCAAGGAAAACTTGAAGGATGAACAACACTACGTGGAAAAATTAGCAAAAAAATTTAAAAATAAGTTATGTATTATAATATGCCAAGTATATAAAATAGGTTTACAATTTTCACTGGAAAATTGTTTCTATTTAATTTCCCCAGAAAACTTTTTACTCTTTTACTTCAATTCCCTTATGGAATTGCAGATTCCAGTGTCAGGTTGAAAACCATGCATCAAATCAACAAAAAACAATTTAAAAACCATTCCTCTTCTTATTTTCAGGTCCTCTTCTCAATTATGCAGTACATGTGGAATTTTCTCTACCCCCTACTCACATGATTTTCCTGGGAACTACCCCTAAAATAAGCAAGTTTTCTCTCTACTTCTTTCAGGAAACATGGCACAACTTGGGAATCAGCCCTACACGGGCATTTTCATCCTCTAATAAAGCAAGACTCATATATTCATGTCATGTTTTTACGTTTTCCAAACGCAGGATTTTGCATAATTATTATTATTAATTTTTAATTTATTTTTACTTTATTTATTTTATTCTTGGCTGCGTTGGGTCTTTGTTGCTGCACATGGGCTTTCTCTAGTGGTGGTGGGTGGGGGCTACTCTTCTTTGTGGTGTGTGGGCTTCTCAATGAGGTGGCTTCTCTTGTTGTGGAGCACGGGCTCTAGGCGCGCAGGCTTCAGTAGTTGTGGCATGCGGGCTCAGTAGTTGTGGCTCGTGGGCTCTAGAGTGCAGGCTCAGTTGTGGTGCACAGGCTTAGTTGTTCCGTGGCATGTGGGATCTTCCCGGACCAGGGCTCGAACCCATGTCCCCTGCATTGGCAGGAGGCTTCTTAACCACTGCGCCACCAGGGAAGCCCGCACAATTATGTTAAGTCCATGCAGAGCCAGGGTGACAGAACATAAAAGCCAAGAAAGAACACAGAGTCTGAAACAAACTTATCTGACTTCAACAAAAATCAGGTTTATCAAGTGTGACCCTCTGTGCTGAGAGGTAAACCAAATCATCTGATAGGTCTTCTCCATTACTAACTGCTTTGACTAAAAATAAACACTGATGCTTCCATAATATGTAAGGCTATAGATGGCTGATGTTATGACAGCTTAAGAGCAGAAATCCCCACCCCCCTTCCCCTCCACCCCCTCACCCCAGTATCTGAGAGTGCCTAAAGTTTAGGGCAAACTTTAATTTAAAAAATTAATGATTTTATTATCTTGATTTCAGTAAAAAAATATATAATTTAACATATATTAACTTTTTGGAATTAAACATTTTGATTAATAACCACAGAATAGGGACTTCCCTGGCTGTCCAGTGGTTAAGACTTCGCCTTCCAATGCAGGGTGTACAGGTTCGATCCCTGGTCGGGGAGCTAAGATCCCACATGCCCCGCAGCCAAAAAACCAAAACATAAAACAGAAGCAATATTGTAATAAATTCAAAGACTTTAAAAAAAATGGTCCACACTAAAAAAAAAAAAAAAAAATAACCACACAATACAAATAAATAAAATCACTAAAATAAGGGATAGCACAGCAGGAATTTGTTACCAAAAAGAAGTGTAAAAACAAAAACAAAAACTTGCAGTGTAAAATGTACACAATTAGTGTTTTTACTCATTGGTTCATTAATTTTAGAGGTGTTAACCACCAAGCCTTTAAAACTAGCAAGCTGCAGTTCTATGGCTTCAAAAAAAGAAAACACAGAAAAATATCCCGTATCCCCTGAAATATAGACTAGAGGATTATTTAAAAACTGGCTTTGGAAAAAAACAAAACAAATAAAAACAGCAACAACAACAACAAAAAACCTGGCTTTGGGTGACTCTGTAGGAAGGAAAACCAGGCTTTAGTGATGAACTTTGAAAAACAGGCCTGCTTCATTTTACAGGGGCAACTTCTACCCTTATAAATACCATTACCATCCCCTTCCCCAGAAATGCATTTATTACTAGGATTCTTAAAATTGTACTCTACTGACAAAAACAAAATCAGATAAGTACCTGAAGCTGCTATTTAAAATACAGTCATCGAAGAACAACTCTGAAAACTGGTTAACAACCAAATGGAATTCAAAATTCCTTAAAGTAGAAGAGAACCTACCCAGATGTTCACACCCACTTTATGTAAGCAGATTTTAGAGTCAGTAAGGTTTAAGGACAAAGAAGCAGTTTTAAAAGGAGTTTCCATCAATGGCCATTAATAGGAGACTGGTTAAATAAATTGGGCACATCCATACAATGAACTACTAAACAGCTGTTTAAAAAATGAAATAGGTCTATGTACCAAGATACAGGTTGCTCTCCAAGAATACTGCTAGATTAAAAAGAAGTCAAGGCACACAGCAGTGTGTATCCATCTGTGTAAAAAGGAAAAACACACATATATAAGTGTGCATGTGTGTATATACATATATATGTATGCATATAAAATGTAGACACACAGGCAGGCAAACACAAATATGCTGATAGATATCTCTAGAAAGAGTCAGAAGAAACTGATTACAATGGTTGCCTCTGAGACTATGGTCTGAGATAAGACAGAGACTTCATTATTTACCCTTTGGTGCTTTTACAATAAAAACATTTCTATTTACTTTTTCAAAGACAACACACACACACATATCCCACAAACTCAGAAACTTTGAAAAGTTTTATAAAAGATGGTTCAGAGCACCGACTCTTTAGAGATAGCTTATTTCTTCACAGGGAGATGAGAATTATATTTAGAAAAAAAAAAAGAAAGAAAGAAAAGGAAGTAAGGAAGAAAAAGAGAAACTCCTGTTCCTTTCTCCCCACACCCCAGGTTTAGATTTCTGCACATTTTTTTTTTTTTTTTTTTTTGGCCGTGCCACAGTGCTGTCAGGGTTGTAGGAGAATTTCTGGCCTGGATCTTAATTCCCCGACCAGGGATTGAACCCGTGTCCTCTGCAGTGGAAGCACAGAGTCTTAACCACTGGACCGCCAGGGAAGTCCCAGATGTCTGCACATTTTCAAGATTGCCTTTATTTTTTCCCTTTAACTACTTCTTACGTGGGAAAGTTACATAGACTATGCCTTCCCTTACAGCCTGTAGGGGCTTATTTAGGAAAGCCATTAGCATGAGTCTCTAGATAATAGGTAGGAAGACTGACCTTCTGGCTAGCCAGTTGATAGCTTTAAAAAGAGAAAAAGAGGTTGTAAAGGGATTGTTCAACAGTCTGTAGGGGCCACAGAGTAACCACACAACTGTTGAGGAGACCACAGTAAACAGCACTATACTATTAGGCATCTCCCGCAGTGCTGTCTGGATTGTGGGAGAACTCCTGGCCTGTAAGGATCATGCCCTCCAGGGTTCCTGGTCCAATCTTAAGGACAAAGAAGGAGCCCAAGGCCAATCACAATCCAACAGACCCTCCTGCCCCTCAGGCTCAGCTGGGAGGTATCTGGTTAGAGCCTGAGCTGTTCCTAGCCACAGTGGAATAAATTGTTATAAACATGCCTACTGAAACAAGGACTAGCTAAAATAAGTACCAAACATTTAATTACCAGCAATTTTGCTTTCTTAAGGGGGTTGAGGAATGATTCTTTAAAATGCTCTTCAAGAAATATAGATAGAAATTTGTAATACAAATAGAAAAGCATTCTACTGAGCTAAGAATTGCCTCCAAGTAAAATGTATAGCAGGTTCCCAATCCAGTTTTCTCATTGTGGCAAAGATGGTATTTATTTCGTTGAAAAATTTTAAAAATGTTTAAATAAAGTTAGAGATATTGACCCAACATCATTTCTTCTCTCTACCTCCTCATTATGTAATGTGTAACTCATTAGTACCAGACCAAATAAAGGCCACTAGAAATAATGAGGTTGGGATGAATACACGCAGGCACTTCATATTTAGACACACACACACACACACACACACATTTATTGTACCTATATACACATATTTTCACATATATTTTATAATATTTAATATATATAAAACTACTATGCCATTTATTTCAATAAATATTTATTGTGGACTTATTATGCATCATTTTTTAGGGGTTAGATGAAGATAATCTAATAGAATTAGTCATAGATAATGTTCAAACTGTAAATGCTATTGGTTGCTTTTCTTTTCACCTGCTAATTGAAACTGTCTTAAACTGATACAGGCAAAAGGAATCAGTATAACCACAGTAAGTAGGGTAAAGGCAGGGACCATTTTCTAAAAAGAGAACTAAAAGTAAGTGCATGCTAAATGCTAAAGGCAGTGCACAGGCACTAAGCACTACAGAACCAGAGAAAGAAGTAGCCCATGCAGACTGGGGCAGTCAGAGAGATGGCAGGGTACAGGCACTTGGGAGAGAGGACTCCAGTGAATGAAAGGAGGAGCAAAGGCCTCCTAAGTGGAGAGGACTGGAGAGGAAATACTGTGAGCAAAGGCTTGGAGGTAGGAATGGAAGTGATGTGGAGGGTGATGAGGGGCGAGAGGTGAGTGCATTTCTGTGTGATGAGAAGTTGGAGATTCACTAGTTAGAAAGAGGTTCCTACTGCTAACATGGCTGGCAAGCAGGCAAGACAGAAGAGACATCATCCATCCATGAAGGGAGCTGGGAATCCAAACCCAACCTCTCCCCTTGGCTTTATCAAGTTCTAACACTAGAGCAGGGAACCTAGCGGGGGAGTCAGGCTAGGGGAGTGAGAGTGGGTGGCGAGTAGGAAGAGATGAACAGCTCACCCTCTGACTACCATCTCTAACAGGGTGGCCATGTGTTTCTGTGTCAATCATTGTGTCAATCATCACACACCACATTGCTTCTGCTAATGTCTCTTCATCATAATCCTAAGTCACTGAAAAGGTGATGAGACTTTTGGAAAATATGACCAGGCCCTCTGCCCATGCTCTTGATTGTGACTCAGTATGAAACCACTATGGTGTTCTGCCTTGACATCTGGGGAAAACCAAGAGGGTCCAACGGGCCAAACTACAAGTTGCTCTTCCCGCTCTGCTCCCTCAGATAAGGTCCCCAAGCCAAACAACCTTCTTTACCACAGGGACTGCTCTGGCTTACCCCTGAGTAGAGGATTTTAATTCCTTGCCAATGTGTGGAATTAGTCAAACTAGTCAATCATATCCTCCCCTGGAAACCAAGGGTCACCTCACCCTCTTGATACTACAAAGTCTGCCTACTACAGCCCCTGGTGGTTCCCTCTGTCCCCAAGTGCAACCTCCATGTGGCCCTGTGTGGCATGCTATGTCCTCCTCCCCTAAGGTGTGTGTGACTGACAAACTGCTATCAATCTCATCTGTCCAGTGTCATGTGTTTGACCATCCTCGACCCTCCCTCACCAACAGAGTGAATAGGACATAATTAAAACAACCACCAAAGAGGGTGCCATTTTCTGGGATCCTTAAGTACAAAGCAGGTGCACTGGTGGTTTCTAATAGGATTATCCTGAGAAATCACATCGAAGGGTATATGAACTTAGCTTCATGAATACCTAATTATACTTTTCATATACATCTATACAGACTCTGCCTGGATAAACTCAAGCCATTTTCAAGTTAAAGGTATTACTGTTATGTGTTACAGAAATATGACATAGTCCATGTTACACAAAATTAAATGTTACATTACATACAGACTCCACTATAATAAAATAGTGGGGAATTAACAAGGAAACCAGTAGTTAAACCAAAAGGACATCTGCTTAGAGTCCTAGATCTTATTTTATCCAAGCCTACTTGAATGTTCCCATTTCTAACAGGAACCACAACCTGTAATTCGGATTTCCCACTGACATGGGGGAAAAAGATAGTAGGCTTCTTGGGAGCCCATAAGTAGCTAGAGAGGGGAAGGTTAAACTATCGCTCATGAATAAATCAGTCCACTTCCTTATTTAAAACCATATGTGGGGACTTCCCTGGTGGCACAGTGGTTAATAATCTGTCTGTCAGTGTAGGGGACACGGGTTTGAGCCCTGGTCCGGGAAGATCCCACATGCCGCGGAGCAACTAAGCCCGGGTGCCACAACTACCAAGCCTGCACTCTAGAGCCCGTGAGCCACAACTACTGAGCCCAAGCGCTCTAGGGCCCATGCTCCACAACAAGAGAAGCCACCGCAATGAGAAGCCTGCGCACTGCAACAAAGAGTAGCCCCTGCTCGCCACAACTAGAGAAAGCCCGCGCGCAGCAATGAAGACCCAACACAGCCAAAAAAAAAATAAATAAATTTAAAATAAATAAATAAAACCATACGTGAACAATTCTATTTACCATTTCTCTTCCTCAGACACTATCCACAAAATAACTGTCTTAAAGGTCTACTCTATACCAGCTATGAATCATCAACAACTGCAAAGACCCATATGGAACCCATTTCTTTCTCAGAGTACACTGGGAATACAGGTCCATTTTTTCAAGACTGAGAGGCTGCAGACAGCATCAGGAAAGGACAGGCATTTTGTCCTCCACTCTTAGCATCAGTGTATCTTTCCACTAGTTACACTGTTGACCAGCCCCTTGCTTATCTTTAGCTCCCTTGATTGGAAAAATAAATCACAACATTTCTATCAAACTTGTTACCCAATCTTCTAAAGCTGGAGTCAGAGAAAATGGAAGGGAAGTAAAAATAAACATGCATTCAAGAAGTGAGATAAACAGATTCACTTCTAACAGGGTCACAAACATTTCATCATAGTTTCAAACATTTCTAGAAGTAGATGCTAGAAATGCTCTGCTTTGGAGCAAAACTGCCTGTTTGAATCTTAGCTCAGCCACTTACTAGCTAAGTGAAACTGACTCTTAACCTCACTATGCCTTCGTTTCCTCATCCATAAAATGGGGATAATCATAATGCCTACCTGACAGGGCTTTATGAGGATTAAATGAATTAATACAAATAATGCTCTAACAATGCCTAAGACACAGAAAGCTCACTTGCCGTGTGTACTCTCTTTCTCCTCATATATATATTTAGGGGGTCCTCTCTAATATTAAAAAAAATAAATTAGTATTCTAGACACTTAAAAGTCTAGACTTGTAGCAAAAAGGACAGCAGAGAGAAGCTTCTGCATTATCAGTCATGTGAAAAAGCTCATCACCAGCGCACACTTCTGAGTAAAGAACTCCTGCAGTGAGATCATGTGAGCTGTGGCTTTGCAGGTCACTCCTGGGCTTCCATGTTTAATTTCACTGCTTCTTTGTGGTAGCTTACTACCTGTACAGTTAAGATCCAAAGCTCAGAATAATAATGGTTTCACGCCTATCACAATACAGTCTCCGGTTTATAAAAGAATTTCCATCACCAACATAAATGACTTAAAGGTATCCTGCTAGGTCTCAAGATACTTTTTAAAGTATCTTTCTAAAAGCTAGCTTTGGAATTCCCTGGTGGTCCAGTGGTTAAGACTCTGCGCTTCCACTGCTGGAGGCATGGGTTCGATCCCTGGTCGGGGAACTAAGATCCCGCATGCCACGCGGCCAAATAAATAAATAAATAGCTTCATCCCTCTTTGGTACATAATGATCACAATGATGGCAACCTCAAAGACCAAACAGGCTGAAATGACCTATGAATGACATAAGAAGCAAGTGTCATTTATGGAACAAACTTGCTGATTTCTTTGCTAATATGAACTTCACTTTGCAATGTAAAGCCAAGTACCTGTACAGACTTTCATATGGGACTAAATAGCAGAAAGAGTCTACTAGACACCCTTCAAAACACACCTCTGCTCTGAGCCACTAGCTAAAAGCACAAAAAAAGAAGAGAGGAGGGAAGTAAGGAGAAATTAAGATACCAGGAAAGAGGGGAAGATGAGAAAAATAAGGAGCAGGTTAGAAAGACAAAGTGTCATCCACTCCTCCATCTGTGATGTGTGTTACCCTGGCCATTTACTGAGCTCCTGGTGGGTTAGGCTTGGTTTTAGGTACTGAGGTGACAGGCAAGAAGGAAGACACTGTTCCTGCCAAGAGGGAAATAGGACTGACAGCCTCTGCCTTTCTCACATACCTCCAAGATAACAATAGCCTCCTAGGGACAGAGATGAACTACCCCTAAACTTTCCATTTATCCTAAAACTTTCCATATTAAAAAGCAAACAAACAAACAAAACCTTCTTCTCTCAACTGGAATGTAGAGGGACAATGAGAGGGAAAGGAGGGAGCATTTTACTTCTCACTTTATGTATATTTGACTTTTTTTTTTTTTAAAAAGGATTCTATATAACTTTTATAATTAAAAAATAATATGTAAAGGATTGAAAACCCCCATTCTCCCTTCTCCAAGCTTACTTATCTGAATTATTTCAAGCATTCCTCATAAACAGTATTTTTTTTTAATACTTAGGAAGGAAAGGTCAAAGGCAAGAGAAAGGATGGGCTGGAGACAGTCATCCTCATCTGGACCTCCACCAAAATGCAAAAAAAAAATCAGACCATGCTGACATGTGGATTACGACAATGATTTTTAGTGTGTTTCCTGTAGACAGCTTATAAATGAACACACTTCTAACCTTCTATAGTGTCTAGTGTTTCCCCATCAGGGAAAAAGATAAGTTCCCTGTAAGGCAAACCCAGTGAAGAAAGAATGTTTTTACCTTAGCATCAGGTACGTATAGTGAAATGGAGGCTTCTATAAACTCCAACACCTCTGTTCATACTCAGATTTTACTCATGGATCCACCCACAGAGCATTAGCAGAAAGGCCAGCAGAAATATTTACTGGGGCCAAAATTTCAATGAGTAGGCAGAGAAGACATTAATTTGTTGAGTATAGAATATCCTACAAAAATACTTTGTTTCTTAACAGTGAAAGGGCTCAATATGAATTAAAGTGGCTTAGAATTCCTACCATCGAGGGTCAATCTAATGAAGCCACATTCCAGAAAATGGCTAAGATCTCATTTTAGCCTACAGTATGAAAGCATCAACAGTTATTCAAGTAACTGGGTATAAAAACATACTTAATCTCACTTTACCATCAAAAAAACTCTTGAACCTATTAGAGCTGATGTATTTTCTTATTTTTATAGAATTTAAATTTTGTCCTACAAAAAGATTTCATGCATTTTTATTAAGATGAAAACCCATTTCTTTGATAGTCAGAAAACTTTAACCCTCTAGATCTTCATTTTACATTCTTCACTAAAACCTTCATACCAGTTTTCATTTTAAGACTTCTTTTTATAATCCCTCAAATATGGTTCCCAGCACACAGTCAACGTGCAGTAAGTACCTGTTAACTAGAAACAGTACGTAATACATTGAGGAAAGATGTAATCTATTAAATAGCTTTCACAGGTTATCTGTGCAAATTCATAAGCATATTTTACCTAGCTTCTTAACAGCTAAGATATAGGATTTTACCTGTTACAGAGTGAGAATTCTAAAAGATAAAGGTAAGGAGTTTCCTTAAGTTAATACTTTTCTAAAAGATTTCATAACTTTCTTAGGTAAGACTCTTACATCTTTCCCATCTGGATACCCAACTAGTCCATACTGGGATTCATAACACACTTTACTTGGAGACAGTGGAGCAAAGAGTCTGAAATAATATATTCCAGCAGATAGATGTTCAAATCCTGAGACAATTTTATGAATAATTCACCTCATAAGGGAAAACATGTTTTCTGTAACCAAACCGTTTGAGCATTTCCCCATATATATCAATATAAAAACTGCATTAAAAAATATACAAATTGAAAAAAAACCACATTCACAGAAAGATAGACAAGATGAAAAGGCAGAGGGCTATACACCAGATGAAGGAACAAGATAAACCCCAGAAAAACAACTAAAGTGGAGATAGGCAACCTTCCAGAAAAAGAATTCAGAATAATGATAGTGAAGATGATCCAGGACCTCGGAATAAGAATGGAGGCAAAGATCGAGAAGATGCAAGAAATGTTTAACAAAGACCTAGAAGAATTAAAGAACAAACAAACAGAGATGAACAATACAATAACTGAAATGAAAACTACACTAGAAGGAATCAATAGCAGAATAACTGAGGCAGAAGAACGGATAAATGACCTGGAAGACAGAATGGTGGAATTCACTGCTGCTGAACAGACTAAAGAAAAAAGAATGAAAAGAAATGAAGACAGCCTAAGAGACCTCTGGGACAACATTAAACGCAACAACATTCGCATTATAGGGGTCCCAGAAGGAGAAGAGAGAGAGAAAGGACCAGATAAAATATCTGAAGAGATTATAGTCGAAAACTTCCCTAACATGGGAAAGGAAATAGCCACCCAAGTCCAGGAAGCGCAGAGAGTCCCATACAGGATAAACCCAAGGAGGAACACGCCAGACACATATTAATCAAATTGGCAAAACTTAAAGACAAAGAAAAAGTATTGAAAGCAGCAAGGGAAAAACGACAAATAACATACAAGGGAACTCCCATAAGGTTAACAGCTGATTTCTCAGCAGAAACTCTATAAGCCAGAAGGGAGTGGCATGATATACTTAAAGTGATGAAAGGGAAGAACCTACAACCAAGATTACTCTACCCAGCAAGGATCTCATTCAGATTTGATGGAGAAATCAAAAGCTTTACAGACAAGCAAAAGCTAAGAGAATTCAGCACCACCAAACCAGCTCTACAACAAATGCTAAAGGAACTTCTCTAAGTGGGAAACACAACAGAAGAAAAGGACCTACAAAAACAAACCCAAAACAATTAAGAAAATGGTCACAGGAACACACATATCGATAATTACCTTAAACGTGAATGGATTAAATGCTCCAACCAAAAGACACAGGCTTGTTGAATGGATACAAAAACAAGACCCATATATATGCTGTCTACAAGAGACCCACTTCAGACCTAGGGACACATACAGACTGAAAGTGAGGGGATGGAAAAAGATATTCCATGCAAATGGAAATCAAAAGAAAGTTGGAGTAGCTACACTCATATCAGATAAAATAGACTTTAAAATAATGTTACAAGAGACAAGGAAGGACACTACATAATGATCAAGGGATCAATCCAAGAAGAAGATATAACAATTATAAATATATATGCACCCAACATAGGAGTACCTCAATATATAAGGCAACTGCTAACAGCTATAAAAGAGGAAATCGACAGTAACACAATAATAGTGGGGGACTTTAACACCTCACTTACACCAATGGACAGATCATCCAAAATGAAAATAAATAAGGAAACAGAAGCTTTAAATGACACAATAGACCAGATAGATTTAGTTGATATTTATAGGATATTCCATCCAAAAACAGCAGATTACACTTTCTTCTCTATTGCGCACGGAACATTCTCCAGGATAGGTCACATCTTGGGTCACAAATCAAGCCTCAGTAAATTTAAGAAAATTGAAATCATATCAAGCATCTTTTCTGACCACAACGCTATGAGATTAGAAATGAATTACAGGGAAAAAAACGTAAAAAACACAAACACATGGAGGCTAAACAATATGTTACTAAATAACCAAGAGATCACTGAAGAAATCAAAGAGGAAATCAAAAAATACCTAGAGACAAATGACAATGAAAACACAATGATCCAAAACCTATGGGATGCAGCAAAAGCAGTTCTAAGAGGGAAGTTTATAGCTATACAAGCCTACCTAAAGAAACAAGAAAAATCTCAAGTAAACAATCTAACCTTACACCTAAAGGAACTAGAGAAGTAAGAACAAACAAAACCCAAAGTTAGCAGAAGGAAAGAAATCATAAAGATCAGAGCAGAAATAAAGGAAATAGAAACAAAGAAAACAATAGCAAAGATCAATAAAACTAAAAGCTGGTTCTTTGAGAAGATAAACAAAATTGATAAGCCATTAGCCAGACTCATCAAGAAAAAGAGGGAGAGGACTCAAATCAATAAAATTAGAAATGAAAAAGGAGAAGTTACAACAGACACCGAGGAAATACAAAGCATCCTAAGAGACTAATACAAGCAACTCTATGCCAATAAAATGGACAACCTGGAAGAAATGGACAAATTCTTAGAAAGGTATAACCTTCCAAGACTGAACCAGGAAGAAACAGAAAATATGAACAGACCAATCACAAGCAATGAAATTGAAACTGTGATTAAAAATCTTCCAACAAACAAAAGTCCAGAACCAGATGGCTTCACAGCTGAATTCTATCAAACATTTAGAGAAGAGCTAACACCCATCCTTCTCAAACTCTTCCAAAAAATTGCAGAGGAAGGAACACTCCCAAACTCATTCTATGAGGCCACCATCACCCTGATACCAAAACCAGACAAAGATACTACAAAAAAAGAAAATTACAGACCAATATCACTCATGAATATAGATGCAAAAATCCTCAACAAAATACTAGCAAACAGAATCCAACAACACATTAAAAGGATCATACACCACGATCAAGTGGGATTTATCCCAGGGATGCAAGGATTCTTCAATATACGCAAATCAATCAATGTGATACACCATATTAACAAATTGAAGAATAAAAACCATATGATCATCTCAATAGATGCAGAGAAAGCTTTTGACAAAATTCAACACCCATTTATGATAAAAACTCTCCAGAAAGTGGGCATAGAGGGAACCTACCTCAACATAATAAAGGCCTTATATGACAAACCCACAGCAAACATCATTCTCAATGGTGAAAAACTGAAAGCATTTCCTCTAAGATCAGGAAGGAGACAAGGATGTCCACTCTCACCACTATTATTCAACATAGTTTTGGAAGTCCTAGCCACAGCAATCAGAGAAGAAAAAGAAATAAATGGAATGCAAATTGGAAAAGAAGAAGTAAAACTGTCACTGTTTGCAGATGACATGATACTATATATAGAGAATCCTAAAAATGCCACCAGAAAACTACTAGAGCTAATCAATGAATTTGGTAAAGTTGCAGGATACAAAATTAATGCACAGAAATCTCTTGCATTCCTATACACTAATGATGAAAAATCTGAAAGAGAAATTATGGAAACACTCCCATTTACCATGGCAACAAAAAGAATAAAATACCTAGGAATAAACCTACCTAGGGAGACAAAAGACCTGTATGCAGAAAACTATAAGACACTGATGAAAGAAATTAAAAATGATACCAACAGATGGAGAGATATACCATGTTCTTGGATTGGAAGAATCAATATTGTGAAAATGACTACACTGCCCAAAGCAATCTACAGATTCAATGCAATCCCTATCAAATTACCAATGGCATTTTTTACGGAACTAGAACAAATCATCTTAAAATTTGTATGGAGACACAAAAGACCCCGAATAGCCAAAGCAGTCTTGAGGGGAAAAAACGGAGCTGGAGGAATCAGACTCTCTGACTTCAGACTATACTACAAAGCTACAGTAATCAAGACAATATGGTACTGGCACAAAAACAGAAACATAGATCAATGGAACAAGATAGAAAGCCCAGAGATAAACCCACGCACCTATGGTCAACTAATCTATGACAAAGGAGGCAAAGATATACAATGGAGAAAAGACAGCCTCTTCAATAAGTGTTGCTGGGAAAACTGGACAGCTACATGTAAAAGAATGAAATTAGAATACTCCCTAACACCATACACAAAAATAAACTCAAAGGGTTTAGAGACCTAAATGTAAGCCCAGACACTATAAAACTCTTAGAGGAAAACATAGGAAGAACACTCTTTGACATAAATCACAGCAAGATCTTTTTTGATCCACCTCCTAGAGTAATGGAAATAAAAACAAAAATAAACAAATGGGACCTAATGAAACTTCAAAGCTTTTGCACAGCAAAGGAAACCATAAACAAGACGAAAAGACAACCCTCAGAATGGGAGAAAATATTTGCAAATGAATCAACGGACAAAGGATTAATCTCCAAAGTATACAAACAACTCATTCAGCTCAATATTAAAGAAACAAACAACCCAATCCAAAAATGGGCAGAAGACCTAAATAGACATTTCTCCAAAGAAGACATACAGATGGCCAAGAAGCACATGAAAAGATGCTCAACATCACTAATTATTAGAGAAATGCAAATCAAAACTACAATGAGGTATCACCTCACACCAGATAGAATGGGCATCATTAGAAAATCTACAAACAACAAATGCTGGAGAGGGTGTGGAGAAAAGGGAACCCTCTTGCACTGTTGGTGGGTATGTAAATTGATACAGCCACTATGGAGAGCAGTATGGAGGTTCCTTAAAAAACTAAAAATAGATTTACCATATGATCCAGCAATCCCATCCAGCAATTTCATCTAAGAAGAGTTTTATAAAACTTTGATTTTTTTAGTGATACAATTGTCTGAATAGCATATGAAGATCTTACTACTGGGCGTATACCCAGAGAAAACCATAATTCAAAAAGACACATGCACCCCAATGTTCATTGCAGCACTATTTACAATAGCCAGGTCATGGAAGCAACCTAAATGCCCATCGACAGATGAATGGATAAATAAGTTGTGGTACATATATACAATGGAATATTACTCAGCCATAAAAAGGAACAAAATTGAGTCATTTGTTGAGACGTGGATGGATCTAGAGACTGTCATACAGAGTGAAGTAAGTCAGAAAGAGAAAAACAAATATCGTATATTAACGCATGTATGTGGAACCTAGAAAAATGGTACAGATGAGCCGGTTTGCAGGGCAGAAGTTGAGACACAGATGTAGAGAACAGACATATGGACACCGAGGGGGGAAAACTGTGGTGGGGTGGGGATGGTGGTGTGCTGAATTGGGCGATTGGGATTGACATGTATACACTGATTTGTATAAAATTGATGACTAATAAGAACGTGCAGTATAAACAAACAAACAAACAAAAAAGAAAACATAGAATAACAAATAAGACTGTTAAACTCATAGTAGTTATTATAAAACAAATTATTGTCACTAATAACAAAAGTAAATTTTCAAAAAAAAACAAAAATGGTCCACACTAAAAAAAAAAGTATGGACACCAAGGGGGGAAAACTGCGGTGGGGTGGGGATGGTGGTGTGCTGAATTGGGCGATTGGGATTGACATGTACACAGTGATGTGTATAAAATTGATGACTGATTAAAAAAATTAAAAAAAAAAAATATACAAATCAATTTTCACCGCAAAGTAAAGGAGCTGTTATAGTGGAGGACTACTGGACTGAATGTCAATATTATGACATAGTATGAGTGTGTTTCATGTTCGGTAATTGCAATCATTGTCGCTTTTGTTGTGGTCATCCATTTACAATCCTTTTTCTCTTGTAAAAGTAAAATACAGTGTGTGTGTTTGAAAAAATAAATAAATAAATAAGCAAAGATTAATATAAATAAATAAATAAAAATAAAAACCTTATTTTCTAGCAAATATGGATGCCTTACATTCTGCCTCTGATTTTTTAGGCCAGAAAGACTGTGGGTTTTATCTGTTTTTATTTTTTCAGGATTTTATCCTTTACACAATACACTGACTTTAGCCAGCACTCAAGCTAACACTGGAAAAATGTGTAACCACTTCCAAGTATTGACTTGCCTTCAGAATCTTCCTGCCTTTGGATAGTTTTTGTAAGTTTGTGTGTGTGCATTTTTCTTTAAGCTTATATTTGCTATCTGTGGCATAGCTGGGTCTGGTAGGAACTACTTAACCGGGTAATAAGCAAAAGTCTTTATCCTTTTACTTGTGACCTATCTGAGTTTTAAAATTTTAAGTAAATTTTGTGTGGACAGCTCTTAAAAACAAAAAAACAAAAAAACAAAAAACTGCATCAGGCCCTTTACCAGGCTCTTGACTTTGGGATATCTTAATACATTTTTGCTACCTCCAAAGGTACCTACAGACTGCCCAGATTTTTTTACTTTCAGTTTTACATGTAAGACACAGGGACAGTTCTTTCATCTAAGAAGAGTTTTATAAAACTTTGATTTTTTTAGTGATACAATTGTCTCTGTTTTCTGAATAGCATATGAAGATCTTAAGATCTGTACTACTTAAGAAATTGTTAAAAACTGCTTTTGATTGACATGGGAATTTAGACTCCATGGCTTCTTTCTGCAGGTTTGATAAAAGGACTAGTGGAATGAGAGTTGGAATGTTTCCTGTGTCACCAATCCATCACATGGAAGGGTGCTCACTACGTAATTAATAAAGACAGATGCATGTGAGGCCTTTTAACTCCACTTGTCTTCTCCAAGGAAGCTTTGTTTTAGTGAACAGCAGTAATTCTCCAAATCAGTGTAATTGCTTTCCAAAATTAACAGGTGTTTCCTGTGCATTCTGGAAGCCTGGTTTACTCAAAATGCAGCTGGATTCTGACCTCACGCAAGTAAAAGCAATATATAACCTGACAACTATTTACTCAGATGTGACCACCTATGGTCACCTGGCTTGTGCCAGGAATGTGCTGGGGCCAAGGATACAAATGTGCTTATAATCTCTTACACTATTTATTCTTATATTTCATGTACCTCATGTTTCCTCTTTTGGAGGGAGTGGTAAGAGTAAGGTTAATAAAGCTCTGGTAGAAGGATAAGTTAGTGTTGTGCAATCATTGAACAAGGAAAGGTGTGCCTTGTACTGCTTAGTATACAGTCAATACAACAAATGTTAGCTATTACTTTTATAATGCTACAAACAGGATATGCCAGGCAATATGCTATGGAAGGGAGTGGCAACACAAGTATCCACAAATTCACTTGCTCATTCAGTCCTTCAATAAACATTTACTATGTGCCTACTGTATGCCAAGCACTGTTCTAGGCACTGGGGATAAAGCAATGTAACAAAATTAAGTGCCTCTCATGTGGAGAAAAGGGAACCCTCCTACACTGTTGGTGGGAATGTAAATTGGTACAGCCACTATGGAGAATAGTATGGAGGTTCCTTAAAAAACTAAAAATAGAGTCACCATATGATGCAGAAATCCTACTCCTGGGGATATATCCAGAGAAAACCATAATTTGAAAAGATACATGCACCCCAATGTTCACAGCAGCACTATTTACAATAGCCGAGACATGAAAGCAAACTAAGTGCCCATCAACAGACGAGTGGATAAAGATGTGGTGTGTATATATATACACACACACATATACACCCAATGGAATATTACTCAGCCATAAAAAAGAATGAAATAATGCCACTTGCAGAAACACGGACGGACCTAGAGATTATCATACTAAGTGAAGTAAGTTAGACAAAGACAAATGTCATATGATATCACTTATATGTGGAATCTAAAAAAATATACAAATGAACTTATTTCCAAAACAGAAACAGATTCACAGACACAGAAAACAAACTTATGGTTACCACTGGGGAAATGGGACTGGGGGGTGGGGAGGGCTAAATTAGGAATTTGGGATTAACAGATACACACTACTATATATAAAAGAGATAAACAACAAGGATTTACTGTATAGCACAGGGAACTATATTCAGTATCTTGTAATAAACTATAATGGAAAAGAATCTGAAAAAATATATATATTTAAATGAATCACTTTGCTGTATACCTGAAACTAATAAAACATTGTAAATCAACTATACTTCAATAAAAAAAATTAAGCGCCTTTCATTCATGTAGGTCACATTCTAGTAGGTGAGACAGATGAGCAAATAAACAAACAGATATTACTGACAGGAATAGGAAGTACTGGAAAGAAAAACAGAACTGAGTAGCTGGATAAGTAGACAGGTGGAAGTAGAGGTATTTTGTTACCTTTCCTACTTTGGAAAGGGAGACCGCCTTGAAAGGTAGCTTTTGAATAAGGTCTACAGGGTTGAGAGATAATCTGTCTGGGGGAAAGGGTATGTCAGGTAGTAGAACAAAACTATGAAAAGGAATAGGGTGTTTAGGAATGTTGGTCAGTCTTATATAAATGGGTAAGATCATGAGATTAGAAAGGCCAGACCACAAAAAGTCTTATATACTAAGCTAGGGAGTTTGAATTTTATCATCCAGGGAATAGGCCACTAAATGATGCTTAATTACAAAATAATTCTTTAAAACACAAAACCAGCATTCTCATTAGAAAATGGGCAGAAGAAACAGATTTCACCTTAGAAGAAATACAAATAGCAAATATGCACATGAAAAGATAATTAACATCATTAGCCATTAAGGAAATGCAAATTGCACCATAATGGGATGTCACTACACACCTATCAGAATGGCTACAATAAAAAAGTGACAAACACCAAGTGCTGGCGAGGATACAGAGATACTGGATCACTCACACATTGCTGGTGGGAAAGTAAAATGACATAGCTACTCTGGAAAACAATTTGGCAGCTTCTTAAAAACTAAACATACAGTTACCATATAACCCACAATTGTACTTCTGGGCATTGATCCCAGAGAAATGAAAATATATGTTCTCACAAAAACCTTTACATGAATGTCCATTATAGCTTTATTTGTAAGAGCCAAACAGTGGAAATGGCCCTTTAACTGGATGTCCTTTAACTGGAATATTACTCAACAATAGAAAGGAAAGAGCTATCGATGCAATGCAACACCATGGATGAGTCTCCAAGGAATTATGCTAAATGAAAAAAGCCAATCCCAAAGGGTTACATACTGTATGATTCTATTATGTATAACATTTTTGAAATGAGTATTGATTGCCAAGGATTGGGGAGTGAGGTAGGTGGGAGGTGGGTGTGGTTATAAAAGGGCAACAAGGAGCTTTGTGGCGATGGGATTGTATGGTATCTTGACTGTGATTGTGTATATACAAACCTACACACCTGATAAAATTATATAGAACTAAATACATATATACACACTGAGTACAAGTAAAACTGAGCATATTTAAGTAAGGTCAGTGGATTGTATCTATGTTAATATCCTGGTTGTGCTATTTTACTATAGTTGGGCAAAATGTTCCCAGTAAGGGAATCTTGCTAAAGTATAGCTAGTTTTTCTCTGTACCATTTCTTACAACTGCATGTGAATCTACAGTTATATCAATAGCAATTTCAATTAAAAAACAGTAAACCAGATTGTAAATTCCTTGTGGATAGGAAATTAATGTCCTTAATTTCTCTGACTTCTAGTCTGATTCCACCTCACTCCTGCAATTTCCAAATGCTGAGACCAGCCTGAGAGAAGGGCATAATAAGAGGTAACAGTAACTATTTGGTTTCTGGTTTATCCAAAGGAAAATTAAGTTTATCAATTTCTATAAAAGTAAAAATCTATATTTTACTAAACTTCTCCATATAAATTCTATAAAATGAAATCTAAAAACCCAACTCTCTCTAAAGTCACTGATTAGCCACTAGGGAATAAAATCACTTGAAAATATCCCTCTAGCAGTTAAAATGTCACTTATGTTTACATGAGAACCAGATGCCTTTGAAAGCAACTGTCTTTAGGTAGGAGTCTTTGGGCATCAGAGTCATGGAAAAGTGGCAGATTGATGCCATGGGATTTCAGCTGGCTCTTAGAACAAAAGCCTTCAAAGCAGTACCACTCCACTGTCCCTTTTCCATCTTCTGTTTTAGCATAAAACATGGGGAAGAGGAGAGGCAGCAAACACGTGATGTAGAGCAGTGAAACATGTATGTATCTACGTTTGTAGACTAAAAACTTGATTTACATGCCTTTGACAATGAAACATCCTGATGATGAAGCCAATTGTGTAGCTATTTCTGGGTAGATTTTTAATTTGGATTAAATTGAGAGAAAAAAACTTAAAATTCATTAAACATTAGAATTATAGGATATTGAACATGAAATACAGTTTGAGTACTTTCATATACACATATCTACCTTTAACAGCCAAGTAGAGGTTTTACCAGGCTTGCTTCAGAGAAGTCTGTTATAAAATAAGTACTGTAATTATTTTATGCCAACACAGTATTAAAATCTCCAGCAGGATGTGCACAGAAGGAATTTAAATGTTTTCTATAATATGATTTATAGCATTATTTGCTTAAAATGAAGACTAGCCAGGTTTAGTTGAGCCTAGACAGGATGAACATAGATGCTGAATTAAAAAGTCACAAAGAGGCATCTCAATCAGTTTCCCCTTGGAGGTAGATTCTGCCAGCCTGCAGGTGGAGAGGGTCAGTGATTGTGACCCGTGTCAGCGGTCCCAGCAATGTTGGAAATGCTTTATCTAAGAATTTCTTTCAACCTACAGCCCAACTGAATGTGCTCCCTCGCCCAGTTTCCAGGTCTTATACTTTCATAACTCAAAAGGCTCCAGAAATCCTACCTCCTCTAATCTTCAACTAGGGAGAGTGTATCACCTGCCTCTTTGGGGAAAAAACCCTACCATTCACTTAAATCTAATTTTTCATTAAGATAATAAGGATATTATGTTATCATAAGAGGTATTTCAGCCCTACAAAATTATTTACTTTGGGGAATCCATAAATAGTAATTAATATTAAACTACAGTGCTTTAGAGTTCAGAAAGTACTTGACAGAAAATGAAATGAGGAACTGGGATAACAGATAAAAAAGCAAGTGTCAGGTAAATCAGTGGGGAAATATGAGACATGCATAATTCTTTTCTGTGTCATTGATGTCCACATGCAACTGGTAAATGACAGAAACCATTTTAACTTTTGAATAGTAACCACTACTAACTTGACCAAATGCAAACATGGCATGATTACTTCCATTTTCAACGACTGAAGTATCTATTTCCTAACGATAAAACCTTTCCAATTCACGAGCTCTTTTTGCATGAAAAGAGCCTCTGAAACTGCTCATTAAATTCTATACATATCACTGCAGGTGTCCCCGTGTCTTCCCTCTAGACAGTGAACAAATTGGGGACAGTAATATTTTTTCAATCATGGTCCCCTGGGTAGACAGAACTCTGTAATATGAACATGTTCTGATTTAAAATCATTATGTCTCAGGATCAGAAAACTTGGTTCCAGGCTCAGTTTATCTAAATATCAGCTGTGTGCCCCTGGGCAAGTTACTAAACCTCATTAAAGTCTTAGTTTCCTCATCTGTAATAGAAGATATTATCTATCTTATAGGATAATAGGGACTAAATAATTCTTGTGAGAGCTCCTAGCATGTCAGAAATACGGAGTAAATAGTAGCTGTTACTATTAAACATGGAATCCATGCTATCTGATGTTAACAGCATTTCTTATCCTTGATATTGTCTGATAAATAAAGTTTCGGTGAAGTGGGGAAAAAACTGGATTGATGGTGAGAATCAGAGAGTTGAAGGGAAGAAATACTAATATACTAACATATATTAGCAGCATCAGATATTTGTTGGCTGAAAGTTTCCGCTTAGTTTGAACACTCAACCTCCCTGAAATCACCGTTTAAAAAATAGGAGTCATATAATCCTATGCTCATATGCAGCTGTGCGGCAGCCCTCCTTCCTGATAGGGGGAACAATATCTGTCATAGCAGGAGAAAAAAAGCAATGGTACAAGCAATCCTGAAACTTTTTGCAACTAAGATCAGTTGAGTTTTCTAAATCTTGCAGTCTCTGTAATGCTTCCACAGCAGCGTTAGAAGTGGCAACGTGGTATTTTGAAGCACCAGGTTGGAGCCATGGTTTTGCAATTTCCCATCTCTGTGGTGTGGGCAAAGTCAACAAGTCTTGCTGTGCTTGGTCTTATCAGTGAATGAGGAGGCTGGGTTGAATGATTTGTAATGACTCCTTTAGTTTTAAACTTTAATGATTCTATGACTACATTTGATCTAAAGCCATTAAAAGACATACTTTCCAAATTTTTCAAACTACCCCAAAGGCCCTCATTTAAATGTCTTCACCCCAACTTTTGCTAACAAATAAATCATACCTGGACTAGTGAACGATCTCATTGTTTACCCCTCCTTCCCCTCTCCGGAGTCCTTCCCGCAACCTAACAGCGTTAGAGAGGAACTGTGCTTCATTCTCCTGTTTCTAATAGTGGAGCTATTGAAAGAAAAATTAAGTAGTGAAAAAACTACTCATTTAAATTGAAATCTGTTTACTTATGACTGTAGATACATCTAAAGACCAACAGAAAGAGGGAAAAAAACAGTTACCAGTTACTCCTTATTTATTCATTATATCTTCTTTCCTGGATTTGAAATTACAGTTGCCATGCAATTCAAATCAGAACTGCCTATCAGATTAAGGGGGGAAAAAAAAAACAAAACCACAAAACAAAAACCAAGCTATTCTAAGTTTATTAAAAACCAAGTCTATACTTTAATTCCTAATGTTTCAAGTGATAATAACATATGCCAAAGTATATCAACTGTTATAAATATGTTACCAAGAAACTGACTTTAAAAAAATACATGATCTAAGTAAAACAAAGTTTTCAACAGAATCCACAGGAGCTAAAAGAACAAGCAGTTACATCATTTCAAACAGAAAAAGGCTAAATGTGTTTGTTTTCCTTTTATTTTTTATCCAAACATTCAGGGGAAACTGACTTGCTTTGTTCAGTGTTTATTATTTTACCTTTCCTGAAGCAGAAACCAAAACACTTTGATAAATGGGATAGTCTGGTAAACAGACCCTTGAACGGTTAGGGCTCAGAACCACTAATCCAGTTGCATTCCCATCTTTGCCCCTTTTCCCTGAAGTCACTACCACTATGCTTCAGTTTCTTTATATATAAAAGGGTAATAATACCTAATACAGCCTTACTCCAATTCACACTTACATGGAACCAGAATGGATCTATAATACATGCAAATAAGAAGGGATGAGAAAACTGAATGAAAACTGCGGAAGACAGCTGTCCTTTCTGGAAATACTATCACAGTACTTTACTCCATGGATAGTCTATTTTACAGACCCAATTTTTATAGCCCCGGTGATAGGCTGTCTTTGCCTGATGTCAAAACTACTTGCAAATACTCTTTTCCCTCCACAGATCCACAATTACCAGACCCAGACCAAACCACCAAAGTAGTTTTTCCATACCACCCAGAAGAAATTCGGCAGTTCCATTCTTGAACTTAACTTTTAAACTCAGTCTTTAATAAAAAGGTCAGCACTGCTTTGTAGCTTCCCACACCCAAAAGTACCATGACTCGACCTTCTCTTTGTACCTAATATAGTTTCAAGAAAGTATTAAAATAAACAGGCTCATATAAACATGTCTATTTTTTAAATAAAGGGCTTTCCCTAAATACCAAATTAATCTATGCAACTCCAGGAAAAGATGATGCATTTAAAAGAAATGTCTGGGAGAACACAGAAAGCTTACCAAAGTATCGTACAAGCACAGGCATTACTTATGAATACCTGAAATATGAATATACTCATCCCCTTATGTCTGAACAGGAGCCTGCATCTGGAATTCCCCTGAACCACCTGGAGGACTAGTGAGCCAAAGGTCATCTTCTCCACCTCTTCATCCTGTTCCCTCCTCCCTTAATATTTTCCTCATCAACACATTAACCTTTTCCTCTTTGGATACATCAGCATTTAAGAGTCATAAAAACGATTTATTTAACTTTATTGTTCTGTTTTAATGCTATTGTCCCAGTCTCACTTCCTGTTACTTTCCATTGCATTTTTCATATACTAACGATGCTCTTGTGGGCTGGCTGGGAACCCAACTCCTACTCTGGTTATTTCTACTGCAAAAATTCATTAGGTTCCAAACATCCTACTAATATGATTAATCCGTTCACAGAGTGATGGATTGTCTGATTATCTTTATCTATCAGGTCCTTACAGGAATTAAAATGCTCAGGAAAAGAATGAAGGCCCTCTTTGTCATCCTTCCCACATCTGCCCTTTCCCAAAAAGTTCATGTTGGGAACATTTCTCCAGAAAATAGGTCAGAATCTCATTTTGCAAAGCAATTTCTATCTCACTGATATAATTTTTTTTTATAGTAATCTTTTATTTATTTTTATTTATTTTTGGCTGTGTTGGGTCTTCGTTTCTGTGCAAGGGCTTTCTCTAGTTGCGGCAAGCGGGGGCCACTCTTCATCGCGGTGCGCGGGCCTCTTCACTATCGCGGCCTCTCTTGTTGCGGAGCACAGGCTCCAGACGCGCAGGCTCAGTAGTTGTGGCTCACGGGCCTAGTTGCTCCGCGGCATGTGGGATCTTCCCAGACCAGGGCTCGAACCCGTGTCCCCTGCATTGGCAGGCGGATTCTCAACCACTGCGCCACCAGGGAAGCCCACTGATATAATTTTTTTTCAAGATTAAATCAAAGCCTTTATTAAACATCCCTCCTTCAAACCACCTGCATTTAAACCTATACCCCTCTCCCGACTTGCGAACTGTTAGGGCTATGTGTGTGTCATTGTCACCTGGAGGGTTAGATCCAGTTGGACCACGCAATGCTGACAAGCCACGCCAAGATACACCACACTGGGCAGATCTCCATGGTCCTGTGCCCCAGCTCCACCTCCTTGTTCAGTGTTTTCATTTTTGAAAATCACTGATACAACTTTTAATTGCAATTTTATGAAAACAAAATGAGAACCTTGGCTAAATTTTTAAAATACATATTTGATTTTTACTATTCAAAATTTAATAAAAACCTAGCAGTGGAAAACCAATCAATTATCTCAAAAAATAATGCCACCTTTTTTCTCCCAAATGTGCAAATATAAGCTATCTCAAAACAATGTGTTTTTACCAAGGAAGACAGGATGCATGTGTGTGTGTGTGTGTGTACACACAATCACAATGTAGGATGTTTGTTTTTCCATCTCTGGCTAAAAATATGCACTCTAAAAGTATAAAGTGACGTTCTATCACTTAAAAACATATATATTTGATAAAATATCACTTATTCTGTTTTGGCAAGAATGAGACCAAAGTAATATAGTTGGACAAAATACTGCACTTTAACTAATTCCTAATACATATTTAAAAGGAAAAAAGAAAAGCTTTACTGCCAAGAAATAAAAACCCACAGTTTCAAATGTAGGGTAAGTATGTAAACAAATAGATTTGCCAAACCTGTGTGGCTATGGTTCCAACACAAGAAACACAGAGTTAAAGAGCCATACAAATGTTTGATATTTCCTGAGCTGATGCTGAAAATAACTTACAGGAAAGGGCTGCTGTTGAGACACATGAGTCCCAACCCTCACCCTCTAACTGTGCTTAATCTCACTGGTGCTATGACAACCATGGAAATGCTTGTTAGGGTTATTAATTTATACTTTCATCATTATATTAAAATCCAACAATACTACTAGATGGTACATGCAACCCAAGAGAGATAGCTTCTAGACTGTGTCTGAAGAATTATAACACAAATGCCATAATGGGATTTGAGACTTGAAATACCATTCGGCAGCTCTTTAAGCCCAGTTTTGTGTTTAAAATAGGGAGAAAACCAACAATGAAACTGCTCTTATTCAGGTTAGAAAATGACCTCCTAAATGCCAAATCCCATCATGTCCATTTTATAAGCCTTAGGTCAAGTGTCACCATCTCTGTGAAGTCATACACCCTGCCTGGGATATAACTCAGACAAAGCTTGGATTACCAAAACCATGTTGCCCTATAACTGAGCCACCTCACTGGGCAGAAACTCCTAGGGAGTAGCACCCCCTTCCACCTTTGAATGCACAGTGCTTGACACAGGGTCAGCCTTGTGCAGTAAATAAACTGCGGACTTGCTACGTTACCCAGGAAAACCCAATTACCACACATTTTCTTCGAAGTGCTTGTAATAAGAACAAACTAAAACAACAGAGGAAAAACCTGGAATGTTTCCAGGGAAAATTTTTCTTGGTTATAGAATCAAGAAATCCGCTACACTTTTAAGAGGAAAATTCCAATGTTTGGGCACGAATACTCTGCAATTTGTCCCTCTTTAATATCAGAAGCCCAAACTTGAGGAACTTCCTTATGGAAATCACACTTCTTAAATAATAGTAGTAAATGAGCACTCATCACCTGCATGCCAGTGACAGAAAAAGGCCCACTGTCTGATAGTTGTTTTAGATTTATTATGTCTGAAACATATCAAGGAAGAGGGTAACTATACCCCAAACGTACTGGAATACTCCAAAGTGGCTCACAATCTTACTTCAGACAAAACTGCTTCTGAGAACCCAGAGCAATGGCCCAATGATGACTTACCTGGGAATACCTAAAGCTATGTTTCTTTGGCTTTACCCTCCTTCACCTTGAGATTTGGCCATTCAGCCTTCCTAGTGCCACTCCTTACCATCCAGGCCCCCTCCCTCAGTTTCTTCCACTCAGGAGAAAGGAGACTGGGGAGGGTGAAAGGGGAGGGATAGGAATAATAAAGAAGAAAGGAGGGAAAGCAAATCCACTGCATCCTAATTCCCAACCACCCAGCCCTTCCCTTCTCCTTATCACTCGCAGTGCCTTCAGTGCCTTACAGTCTTTCTCACTGCAAGCCCAGCCCCCAATTTCCTCATTTTTCCTTAGTCACCTCACCCTTTCCACAAACCCTGTAGCCTCAGAAGCAGCAGATTTGCTCCACTGACATCCCGGTGCTCAACTCCACCCTGGCCAACTCTCCTGCATCAGCACAAAGCACAGAGAGGAAGAATTTTCCTGGGAAGAGGGAAGGGGAAGCCAGTGCAGTAATGGTTAATATAATTGGGGGACTAAACTGGGACCTTTACCACCATTTCCACAACTGTTTCTTTGGAAAACACACTCTGAGTTCCAAATTATCATGAACTTTTAGAACACAATCCTTTTTGGAATTGGGGGCTGCCTGCAATTCTTTCCTGATAAGTTATAAACACGTTGTTATAAATTTGTAAATGTTAAGTAGTTGGATTCATGAAACATCTATACTCTAAAGAAGGTGACCATATGGGCTACCCCAAGCTTGGCAAATGTCTGTTTACTAATCCAGAATCTTCTTGGTTATATATGTAGACTCGGTAAAACTAGTGAGTCTCTGAACCAGTCCCCTCTGCAAGATCCAAAACCTCTTCCCCAAGGCCTAAGAAACTGTTAAAGACACTCTCTTGATTCACTTCAGCAGAAGAATCTTAAACAGGGTTCATCTGTGTTTTTTCTTATCATTTTAGAAAACTAGGGTGTTGGATTTTGAGTTAATTACTCTAAAACACATATCTATATTTTCAACAGCCATATTCCCAAACAGGATTCCACTTGGATCCACTCAGCTCACGTGAAACAGATGCCCCACTTCTCATTTACCTTACTTTGGGGTGGCCAGGTGTCCTCCTCATGAAGGCTTGAATTTTGCTTTCTCTTTCTACGTGATGTTGTTTACAAAAGGTACAACCTCCCAGGCAAAACCGTTAGTATAGCCCTATGACTGAAGGCTTTTGATTCAGCTGGCACATTTTAGGAATCTCAAGGCTGTTTAGGCCTCCCTGCTCCAGGCCTAAACAAAAATCTCCATGGAAAGCAAAATTCAAAAGCAGAGCTCACCCACTCCTCACCAGGCTGCCCTACTTGACAGCTTCAACCTGTCCAAAGCCGCCCTCAGTTTCCTGTAGCCTTGAGAAAGAACCCTCCTTATGAATGCCATCCAGCTGCACCGGCTGGCTGCGAACATTAACCCCTTCCATGCTGGTTCCCCCCACCCGAGCAGCAGTGCCCTAAAGGCATAAGAACAAGTTCTAGAAGTTTACAGCTTGTGTTAGAGATAATGACAAACCCTTCAGATTAAGCCTGAGGGCCAACAGGAAACTTACACTAAGGGCCAAACCTCCAATTTCAAGGAAAAACTCCATCTTAGCTAAGGATAGTAGTATGTCACAAAGAAGCCAAATTCATTCCTTACATACACACACACACACAAAATAATACACAAAAACTTGTTAAAAGGAGGGCAGTACCAACAAAATTGTCCCATGGTGAGAAGAGCAGGCATGAAAATAGACTTTTTTTTTTTTTTTTAAGTTGGATACTTAACTCCACTCTCCATTGAAATGTTTATGCCAAGGGAGAGGCTTTTGCCTAGGTACTAACATTCAGAGAGTAGACAGTTGTAAACAGAATGGAGTCAGATATGAGAAAAGGAAGTAAGATAAGGAAGGTAAAGTCTTTCATGGGTTAAAGGAGGAAGGGCAGAGAGGACTGAGTAAAGAAAAGTGCTAGGAGACCATCTGAAAGTTAAAAGAACAATTTACTTGATGCGATTTTTGCCTAATAATTTGATTTATTCAATTCACCCAATACTCCTTTTTTTTTTGAGCCCCTACTATGTGCCACATGTGTTACTATTTCTACAGAAGTCCTATTTTAAGACCTAAGCACTCAAAGGCTTGAAGTTAGTAACCTAAGAATATGAAGACTTCAAAAAGGGTCTGTGTACTTCGTGTTAAACACAAAACACTTTAAGTACAATGCCAAGGCTCCCTTTGTGACTACGGAGAGAGAAGAAAGCTGCTCCCACAGTTACCTCCTTTGCCTCTCTTTCACTCATTCTCTCATATACTCAACCAACATCTACTGATTCCTACTAAGCCCCTTGCTTGGCCTTATGCAGGACAAAAAGATATGACCAGAACTCTTGGAGCTTAAAACCGAATACCAATCAGACAATTCTACCTACTATCTAGGTCAAAACAGACCTAGATAAAGGATACCACAGCATAACTCGGAAGTCAGAATAGGAAATAAACACTTCCCACTAAGTAAGTGTAGAAGCTTCACGATGCAAAGGATTGCTGAGCAGGACCATCAAGAATGTGCAAGGTTTCAGTTAAGACAGATGAAGTAGGTACACCAGAGGTAGGAAGTACACATACAAAAGTGAGAAAGGACAGTAATTATGTTTTTCCTGCATTTGTCCTATGTCCATCTGAAGTTAATTAGCCTTCAACAAGTAAAATAACTAACCCTCAAAGAGTAGTGAATTTTGCAAATTTAGAGGTTTTACCTGACAAGGGCAACATAGGTAAACACAGATTTCAAAAACTTCACAGATTTCTTACACCTCGCAAATAAACCTCATTGAATTGGCCAATTTCCTCCCGTAGGTTCTTGCTATGACTTCCAAGTTGGTGCTTTAGAGGAAATGGGATGTCTCTGTTCTAGGTGTTCCTTGTAGTACCTATACTACTACTACTACTGGTTCAAATTCTTTGAATCAGCTACTAAAATAAGTCAACTACTTAAAGGCTGCATTGCAAACACCCATCCCGACTATATGATAAAAAGAGACTGCACTTTGGAAACAATTTAATATACGCTTAACTAAACCACTCCCTCAGGAAGTGATTTTTTTCCCACGTATGAGATCTTAACCTACCTCACAGGGCTGCTGAAGGTTAATTTCAGTGATGCAAGCAAAAGGGTAGTGTCTGTCTGACACCTAAGTGTTACCTGGAATGCTGATGTCTGGGTTCAAGTTGCAGCTTGGAGCCATCTGGAGCTTCATATGGCTCTTCTACCTCATACACATTTGCATCAGTGTCCTCCATGCTGCTGGAATTCTGCCATTCCAGCTCTGGAGTTTTCCCCACAGTCATAATAAATGGCAAGTTCTCATACTCTGGTATTTCCTCATAATGGCGTATATTTTCATACTCCGGTGCACAGCCGCTTATAACAGATTTGCAAGGTGCCTGCAAGGATGACTCCCTGGAGAGCAGTTGGTCATCCAAAGACTCAGCTCTTGGTCCATTAGCTGCACTGGTCTGGCCCCGCGACTTCTTCCTCTTCTTTTGGGATTCCAGGCTATAGTTATCTGACGAATATGCCTTAATGGGTTTATTTCTCTTTTCTTCTACCAACAAGCCATGCCAATCACTTTCACTCCCCTTTCTCTCCCCACCCGCAAGGCTGCCTGAGGTTGTGTCTCCGAGTTGGCTACTCTTGGACCAAAATTTCTGGAAGTCACTCTTCATGAAACAGATGGACAGCTTCATGTTGAGCAACTTCTTTAAAGAGTTCTTCTTTTGAGAGTCTTTGCAAGGCTTAGTGCACCTTTCTACATCCACAGCAGATAATGATTTTGCTCTAGGCTTGGTCAGGGCAGTGGGAGGCTCACTGTTTGAGGATATGGTAACAGACTTTAAGGATTCTGGGTTCCCTGAAAAGGGTATAATAGGATGAGGTAATTTCCACACTGGCTTCTCTGAAGCCCGTTTAGGCATATCAAAGGAGGACGACACACCACGGTTTTGGGCACATAAATGCTGAAGGTGATTTCTTTCTAAACCCTTCTCTGAACTTTTTTCTTCGTTTGAGGGATAAGAACTTTTCTCCACAAGCTCCTCTGAGGCAGCCTTTTTAAGCACTCCTGCAGAAGGCAAGCTGTGTCTTTGAGGTTTTTTGGGGACAATTCTTGAGGAACTTTCATCTTTTATCATAGATTCCTTTTGCAGTTGAGGGGCAGACACTCCCGGGTTACAGGCAGTAGGCAAATGTTCGGTGCAGGTTAATCTGAGCTGCTTGGGCAGGCTCATAGATAGAGTACTGCATCTTATAAAACTGGTCCTTTTGTCCACAGCAGGTGACATACTAGAACCATCTCCTGTCTTGTCAGAACTCAAATTAGAGTCTGTCTCTAAAGGAGATGCCATATTTTCAAAGGAAGATGTTTCAGGACACAGAGCTTTTTGTGAGTTGATTAAGTTTTGTCTGTCACCGCTGAAGTCCACATTCAATTCACTTTTATTTCCTGGCTTCACTTTGTCCACCTGTTCTTGGTTACACAAAACATTCCGATGAAAAACACTGATTTTATTGTTTTTCAAACTATCTTCAGAAAGACAAGGAGAGCTACTATTTACATTCTCTGGTTCTTCAGTACTTTCACTAGGAGTATCTATATGTTTCTGGCGTAATAGGCGTGCAGCACGTGTCTTTCTGGGCTTGGGAGTTGGAAATTTGGGGGTGTATGGCACTAAGTGAATTTCCAAGGGACCAAGGTCTTTGACTTCTGATTTCTTAATATCTCTATCTGAAGATAAAAAAGTACTCCTTTTACCATTTTCTAGAGCTTCTTGTTCAGATGAATGAAAGTAAGTGTTGCTTTTTTCACTGTCACCCTGACTAGTTTCAAAATTTTGAAATTCATCACTAGGAAGTTGTAGGTGGCAATGGTGATGATCAGAAACTTTTTCGAAGCTGGACAGGGAAGGTGACAAATCTGCAAATTCAATTCTGAATTGTCTGTTGGAATTACAGCCATCACTCATTTCTGGACTGTCTGTGAATCTGTGCTTCTGTGGAAAAATAAAAGGTGACGTTCGTTGTGTTAAAACATCTTTGAGCTTCTCTTCCAGGATGCTTGCCTTTAAAACTACTTCACTCTGGCTCTTGACCTTTTCATCATTAGAATCACATTTACGCTGAGTTTTTATAGCTGAAGAGGACTCACCAATTTTATTATTTTCTAAATTTTCATGCATTTCCAGGGGCCCTAAGACAAGCTGCTTGACACACAAATTCTCTCTATTTCCAAGCTTATGGTTACACTCAGAACGGCAGGAACACATTGGTAAAATATAATCACTGCTCTGATGCCCTCTGTTTTTGCAACTAGAGTTGTCAATGCTTTCAGGGAATTCCTGTTTATGCTCTTCCAGGTTCACGATGATTTTCCTTGATGGTGACTGCCTGATGTCTTGAACGGGTGAGGCCTTCAGAACTTTTGGTTTCGGAGCTATTGCTGGTTTGGTTTTCTTTGTTGACTGTGGAACACTAGAAACCACGATCTCAGGTTTAGGTGCAACAGGAGGTGGAGCTGGCTTATTATTTGCCACCACAAACTTTGGCTTGGGGGCCACTGGTGGCTTCTTAATCTCTAGAAAGGAAAAAAAATCTGATAACCAAAAAACCAAAGCACAAGATAAATGATTAAATTTGATAACATTTTTACTTTTGACAATATGCTGAACTTGCATTTTACTAGGTAGTTTATATTATATTATACAGAGTCTATTATTACTCTTGAAAATTCCTTAAATTGCCCTTCAGTTCCAGTACACACAGCTTTGGATATATTGTACATTGCTTAATAAGTCCAATACAGTTTTTCTTCTAACTCTGGAATGGATTACCATATCTTCAGGCAACACTAAATGAAATACAGTAACTGGCTTCTGCTTGAGATCCGTATGTAGGAGAAGGCACTTCAGTTCATTTGCTGAGTGCTAAGAGTTGAATCTGCCTAAGGTTTATGTAGGATGCAACTCTAAGCTTCTCATGTGAATAAGCATTACATATTCTTCTATCTCAATGACATACAGTAGAATTGTATGAATGCCCTTTATCAATGACCTATCTCACTAGAACCACAAACTAACCTAAAAAGGAATACAGAAATCAGAAATTTTCCAAACTGAAAAGTAATGATACTGTAATATTTGAGGCTCTTGATAAGGTTGGTATTTTTTCTGTGCAGGGGTTGTCAAATGGGAATTTTCATTATAATCCTTCACTGAGCTTTATTTTTAAAAAGTCACATGCCTACACTCTACCCCAGGTGATTATGCTGTGTACCCTTCATTTATAACCACTATTCTAGTGCATTTAAAAGATGACCATAATTCCTATTGTAGCAATTCTTTCTTGGCATTATGTAAAAAGGACTCAATGAGCACCTATTACACTGTGCTAGATTTGCAAAGATCTGCTACTAACCTACAGGAACCTAAACAAAAGCTTCACACAAAAGACCTATAAAATGAAGTTACACAGAGTCTGAACATCCTCATTTTTTAACGTTCTTTTATGTTTTTCTACCTATACTATCACTTATCACCCCGTCATATTTCCCAAGACAAGGTAAAACATATTTTATCTTATACTTCTTATACTTATGTTTGTTCCTCCAACAGGATCTAACGCTTAATGAAAACTTAGTGAAAAACATAAACATAAACCTTTCAAAATATCATCTGCTGGACATTGTTTAAGTACTTGAATACACAGAGGCTTCGATTCTTCACTTGGTGAGGAGTTTCTTTTCAACAAAGGAAATTAGTCACAACACTCCAACCCGGGAAGATATTACAGGGACATGAGTAGGGAGGAAAAAAAAAAAAAAGAGTAGGGTGCTCTACTTCCTTTTACCAACCAAGGAAGAATTTCTCAAACCCCTAATACTCTGTGTTCAACCAAGATCACCTGACGACAGATGCCTTCTCATTCAATTCCTCAGGATAATGTTATAATAAAAAAGATATTAAGTATTTCCAAAATGACTTAATACAAATTCCCAATACCATGCAATTTCAGTTGTGTTCAATAAGCATGTTATTATTGTTTTCTTAGGTAGAAAAAATTTTAAAACCATTCAAAGCCTAATGATAAAGCTTGGTGTAATGGTCTATTAAATTAAACTCCTAACCTATAAAGTCTTAAGAGAAAGTATGAATGCCCTAGGCCTCTTACCTCCCATCTTACTCAAGATAAGGAAAACAGACAGACCATCACATTGATTTCATTTCTGTAAGCATTCTGAAAACATCCTACCTCTGGGCATTTTGAAGGAATTAAAAAAAAAAAAAAGAAATCAGTTCTGTAACATGGAAAGAGTTCTGGAGATGGGCTGCACAGCAGTATGAATATACTTAACGCTACTGAACTGTACACTTAAAAATAGTATAGATGGTAAATTTATGTTAGGTGTATTTTACCACAACTAAAAAAAACAAACAAAAAAAACCCCTGTCTCATTAATCTTTTACTTTCTAAATCTTAGAGCCTTTTCAGAAGCTTCAGGGTCATTTACCCAACCAATTTTTGCTATTTTAGTTCAATCATTTTTCATAAATCTCTATTCTTAGTGTCCTAGAAATTCAATTAACTATATGAATTATGGTCGATTACCAACAGATATAGCGCAGCATTATGTACCTAACTGCCTCAACACATACTCACTGAATTAAATAAAGAGGCCAATAACATAACTGGGTGTGCCTCTGTGGAGAATTGGTTGCCTCAGTTTCCTTACTTGCAAATGAGGGAGCTGAACAGCTCTCTAAAGCCTAAATGATTCTGAGATGATAACTTCAGGAGATATCTGCTTCAGGAGAACCCTTAGATTCTCTAGCCGCTTTGTCCTGTGTGATTTTTCTTTGGTGTACCTCCCTCTGTCTTCACCACTAGAAGGCAAGCTCCAGGGGGGCAGGTACTTTGTCTCTTTGCTGTATCCCCAATGCTAAACATAGGGCCTGGGAACAGTCAGAGCTGCCACATAGGCATAGTCTTTACTATGTCTCAATAACAAGATATTTCTTTAAAAAGAAATCAATATCCACTTAAATGTAGAATATTTTGAAAAGTTAGCAGGAATCAACTTCAATAGGATTACTGAATAAGTTCTTTTTTTTAATTTATTTAATTAATTAATTTATTTATGGCTGCACTGGGTCTTTGTTGCTGCGCACAGGTTTTCTCTAGTTGCGGCGAGTGGAGGTTACTCTTCTTAGTGGTGCGCGGGCTTCTCATTGCGGTGACTTCTCTTGTTGTGGAGCACGGGCTCTAGGCGCACGGGCTTCAGTAGTTGTGGTGAATGCGGGCTCAGTAGTTGTGGCTTGTGGGCTCTAGAGCGCAGGCTCAGTAGCTGTGGCGCACAGGCTGAGTTGCTCCACAGCATGTGGGATCTTCCCGGACCAGGGCTTGAACCAGCGTCCCCTGCATTGGCAGGTGGATTCTCAACCACTGCGCCACCAGGGAAGTCCCTAAGTTCTTAATTATTAGTAGGAACAAGTGTTCAACTAAGTCACTAGAATAGCAATATTTGAAGTCCTTCATTATTATTATTTTTTTAATTTTAAAATTATTTATTTTTTAGTGGCTCTATTTTGAAAGAAACACAGCTCAAAAACTAACGAGCCTTTATATTATGGTCTGCTCCAATGTCAAACTCTTGAAATAAGTGCACGATGTTTGGAAATGGATCCAGCACCTTTGGATCTTAATACTGTATCAACAGTCAGACCCAAAGCTTTTTAGAGCATAGCAGCAAATCTTTTATTTACACAGCTGTTTGGCTCCAGGGAAAATAAGGTAAGAAAGTAAAGCACTAGGTACCATTTTACTAACAATTACAAACACACTCATCGTCTGCTACACACAGATGGTGGCGGTCCACATGCAACACTTTCTTAGCTATTGGACCAGCCAAAAAGCAGAGCACAGCACATATACACCGAGACCTGTACATGTTCAAAAATATATGAAATATATTTCTATAATTATCTCTCCTTTTTTCATATACTGATTAGAATAATTCTAAAATCTCTATTGTGGGCCTACTCTTTCACAGACACAGAAAAACAAAGCAAGCTCTTCTTCAGGATACATATAACTTAGATGTTCTACATTTTTCTTATTGCCTTAAATTAAGCCAACCATCCCAAATACCACAGATTAGATTCAGTGTAAACAAACATCCCCTCCCCCAACTGCAAATAACATTCCTAAAGTTTTAATGAATTCTGAATACTGTTCCAAAGAGCATCATAAACAGCTTGTAAGAATGATGAACACATAATTTTATAAGAATAGGATGCAAATAAAACCCCAGTTCTTTTCCATATTCTCCATTTAGACATGAGAAAAAATAATAAATCTTAACAGATGGGCGAATAAAAAAGTAGTTAATGCTTCTCAGCAAGCCATGCTAAAAACCAACTAACTCAGCTAAACACAGGAAGTGTCCCTCTTTTAAAACACCACAAAAATGTCTGTGGACTTAATTATAAAGTTGATAAAATATAAAAATAGTTTGCATTATTCGAGGGTCATTCAAATGAAAGAATAATAAAATTCCAGACTGAGACCTAGATCCGGTTTACATATCTAAATGTAGAATTAAATGCTTCTGTATAGGTTCATTATAAACTGTTAGGACTGGAACTGAAAACTGATACATATAAGGTATGAATTTTAAATGTGTTTGACACTGGAGGGGAGAGTTAAAATTGGCTGGAAGGATTTTAAAATCTCCAACCACTTTAAATTGAAATTAAATTAGACTTGTTCCTTAATAAAACTTAAAGTGAGGCACAGAAATTTAGGATGAAAATAATTCACCTCAAGTAAGTAGAAAGCCTCCCTTTGGTAAGGAAAAGAGAGTTTATAAATAACATAATTCCCAGTACACGATGACATATCTCCTGTACACACATACAGCATCAAAAAGGAAAGATCCACATCTTCCTCAGGAATACTACTATGGGAACACTTCACCCCTTGCTTTCTTATTCCTATTGGCTAAACTTCTTGCCTCATTAGTTGTAATCTGATTACACCTAGCCGTACAACCTCCAATATATCTAGGCTTTAGAAAGAATACAAACCAGAATATGTAGAGTGCTGTTTGACAGTTGCAAGATGCAGGAATTTAAAATAAATGCCAAGAAAAGCTAAGAAAATTTAATCTGATACTTACATGCTGGTTCTAGAAGTAACTGTGGTGAAGCTTTACACTATTTTACTATAAAATGTCTAATGAAAGTTTATTTATTACAACGTGGGCAAAAATGTTCCTTAATACTGAATACATTATTAAGTTCTGGCTTAAAAATTAACCTATGTTCTTATAAGTGAATTTAACACCACTTCAGTAATTATTTTGGAAAATAGGAACTGTTCCTTCAGAATGTTTAGAAATACAACGTCCAGAATTCTTCAAAGTCTACACAAAGGTAATACAACAGGCTTTGCCATTTGGATAAAGGGAAACGACGACAGGATGCAGACAGAAAATAAGGCTTTGTCTACACTAACCAGGTAGAAATAGGGGGAAAAATCCATAAAAAATTGGATGAAGATGAACCAAAACCTTGGCATCGGCAATTCTACTCCTCTGCTCCTCAGGTAACCAGGGGAAAACCACCGAAACAGGAGTAAAAATGTCTAAACCTCTTTACTTAGTAAGGGTCAGGGTTTCCAGTCGACATTAGGGGTTAAAGCCACTCAGCCTAGTCGCCGAGTTAAACACTCCGGGAACACTGCCCTTTCCTAGAATAACTGATTTCTTAACATGGGAATCTAAACTATTTTCATACGCAAAGGCAAAGTCGCTCAAATTTTAAGAGAGAAGAGTAAACGCCCTCTTTACATTTCCCGTTTCACCTGGCGCTAATAGACCCCAACACGGTCTTCTTTTAAAAGGAGGTCCCAAGAGACACCCGATTTCCAAAGAGCCCCTCTTGGCATGAAGGGACGAAAAAATCCGGCAGCAGACACCGTCTCCTCCGCACAGTCCTGAGGAAAGGTAGAGAGAATATCGCTAACCCATCCCTGAGGACAAAGTTGCTCCGAGGCCAAGACCTGCAGCGCTCGCTACAAACTTTCCAGCGGCAGCGCGAGCGCCGTCACTTACCGGCGGCAGAAGTCATGATTCCCCCGTGTAGCTCGCTTCCCCGCTCGCCCCCCTCAATCCCCGCTCCCCTTACAGTCCATTGTTTCAAGAGTTTGGGCAGAAGAGAAAAGCCCCGGCAGAGCCCACATTCCGTCCCGCGGCCCCGAGACGCAACCCCAGCGCCGCACAAAGGACGCGGCCGGCTCCGGGGACCCGGCGGCGCTCCCGGGCGCGAGCCGCCGGCGACGGGCAGGCGGGCACGAGCGCCGCCCAGCCGAGCTCCCGGCAGACGGCCACGCGCGCACACGAGCAGCGCTCACCGCGGCTTCGCCGGCGCGCGCCCTTCTCCAGCTCCAAAAAAAAATCGGAGCTCCAGGCGCCCCCTGCTAGTCGCGGCCGTAAAAGGCGGACAAAAGCCCCAGCCTCCTCCAATCAGAGGGCCCGAGTTTCAGCCCGTTCCCGCCCCTCCCGCCCACACGTTCAAGCTCAGCGCCAATGAGCGGGCCTGAAAAAGGGGCGTGAGCTGCGAGGCATGCTGGGAATTGTAGTTTTCTGGACTCACGGGACCTGCAGAAGCAGACGCCTGGGTGCATGCAGCCGGTTCTCCCGCCTTCATTTCCCATCGTGCTGAGGCGGGTGGCATGGCGGAGAAGGATGACACCGGATTTTGACGAAGAGGTGGTATTTGAGGTAAGGGGAAAATGGCGGTGCGTGTGAGTTGCCTTTGTTTGAGAAGGACGAGTGAGAAGGCGAGGAGGCCGGGCGAGAGGCCGATCCCGGGGAGAGGAATCGGGTGACGCTCCTGCCGGCCTCGGTCACCGAATCTCGGCAATTTCCGGGCCTAATGTTGGACGCAGCCTGACAGGTGTAGCCTGAGGCGCTCTCGCCGCGCCTGGCCTCTGCCTCGGGCCCTCCCAGAATTCCCAGCCAGGCCGGTGGACTAGAGCCCTGCTTGTTCCTACTCACCCGTACGATTTAGCCTCCCCCTTTTTCGTCCTCGATTTGTTCGGGTCAGTATCCAGAAATGCCCTAGGTCACAGTTCGCGGTCGAGGCGTGGCCCTCGGAATGGAGGCAGCAGGTGCTAGTTTTTGTTTTTGTTTTTGTTTTTTTATACCGTGGTTTAAGATCTGTGTGTGGGACCTACTGTGGGTGATTTGGGCCGCGGTATCTCAGCATCTAATTCTTTTGTCCTTTGCTCTTGCGCTAGGTGTAGCTAGTTCTTCTGATTCGAGGCTCGGGTGTGAGTGCTTTTGTGTGAGACTATTTTAAGACGTTCTCTGCCATCTTGAATGAAAACAAAAACAAAAAAACAGTCTAGTGTTTTTGTTGCCATTTGTCTATCCGACACAGGTGAAAAGTCACACCCCTGTATAAGGCATGTATGTATACTTTACTAAAATCCATTCATCCGACAAGATTTTTAAGAAATTTAAGAAAAGAAACGGCTCATTCCATACCATCAGAGAGCTACGCAATAAATAGTACAGAATGGTAAATGTTGAAATATATACAAACTGTCATTGGAGGATTGATTTGGAAACCGCCGTCTGTTCTTGTGGCCTCGGAGACACTACACCCAGTAAATGGATATTGGAGGTGGATCTTGAACTGTGAATATGTTTAGAGAGATGGAAGGGAGAAAATGCATTATAAGGAAAGAGAACAGAGTATGCCAAGGTTGGGAGGTGTGAAAGTACCTGGTGTAGATTTTTCAGGGACTTGAGTGTGGAGTGACGCTATATAAAGTGGTTTGATGGGGCTGGAATGTAGAAGTAGTGGAAGATAGGGCTCTTTTACCAAAAGGAAGTGCCTGGATTTGAGGAGGTCAGTAAGGAAGGCAAGCGCCTGAGTTCTGGAAAAGAGAGAAGAAATAATTGAATAATGGCTTGGACAGATACTTCTAAGGTAAAATCGAGGAAACAGTTACAAGATTGAATGTGGGAGATGAAGAAGAGACAAAAATCTATGTTGCTTAGATTGCTAGAGAGAGGGAACTGGGTGGATACTTTTTTACCCTATTCTTAGATATCTGAGTATAATAGTAATACATGCTCAAAGAACATTTCATTGTAGAAAACAAGCCACAAAATTAAAATCACTCATTTTCCTACCACTCACAGATGGCCATTAACATCATAGTATGTGTTCTTACAGACTTTTTTTCTACTCAAATGTATGTTTGATATTTTTTAAACACAAAAAATATACCACATAGAGTTTTATATGTATTTTTCAGTGAGTCTTTTCCTATTCATTACTCTTTGAAAACAATAACATAATATCCAATCATGTATGTGTATCATAATATAACTATTTTCCCATTCTTGGATAGTTATATTGTTCCAAAATACAATTGTAATCAGCACTGACATAAGTCCATCTTTTACTGCATCTCTGATTTTTCCTTAGAGTAATTTCTAGAAGGAAAACTAGTGGGTCAAAGGATATGAACATTTTTTAAGACTTATGCAGAAAGGTTATACCTATTCAAGTTTCCATTAGGAGTATTTTCACCAAATCCTCAGCAACAACCTTATTAGTTTCCTTTAATCTTTGTTAATTTTATAGGAAAAATAGCATTCTGTTGTTCTAATTTACATTTTGTGCATTTACTGGAAACATTTTTATTTCTTTCTTGAGCATTTTTTTGTATTTTTTGCTCATTTTACTATTGGATGTAGCTTCTTATGACTTGCATACGTTTTACTTTTCTTTGTTTTTTTTTTGTTTGTTTTTTTTTTTATGTGAACCCGGTGTAAAGTCTTTATTGAATTTGTTGCAATATTGCTTCTGTTTTCTGTTTTGGTTTTCTGGCTGTGAGGCATGTGGGATCTTAGCTCCCTGACCAGGGATCGAACCTGCACCCCCTGCATTGGAAGGTGAAGTCTCAACCACTGGACTGCCAGGGAAGTCCCTTGCATACGTTTTTTCATATGTTACTTAACCTTACCATACTTGTAGAAATTTTTTTTAGTTTGTAGTTTAATTTATTTGCTTTTTGTCACATCCGTTAATTTTTATTGCAGCATGATATTCATAAGAAAAGTGCACAAATCATAAATGTGCAGATTGATGAATTTTCACATGTTGAATACATCCATGTAACCAGTACCCATGTTAAGAAACTGGACGTCAACCAGCACACCAGAAACTCCCTCTTACTCCCTTTCAGTCACTCTCCCCACCCCAAAGATAACCACAATTCAGACTTGTAATAACTAACTTAGATTCCTTTTGTCTATTTTTATAGTTTACACACTGGGCAATTCCATTTGTATATGCTCTTTTTGCTCTGACTTTTTGCTCTCTGGTTTTGTTTGTTAGATTCATCCATATGGTCATGTGAGCATTTTTTATTTCTCTGTAGTATTCCATGTGAATGCATGACCATTTTTAAATCCACTCTACTATTAATGGTCTTCGGGTGATTTCCAGTTTGAGACTATTATGAATAGTGCTAGTGTGAACCTTTTAGTATATATGTCTTATTGAACATATTTCTGTTGAGTATATACTTAGACGTGGAATTGCTAAGTCATAGGAAATATATACATTCACCTGTGTAGATATTGCCAAACATTATTCCAAAGTGGTTGTACCAATTTATATTCCTACCAGCAGTACAAGAGAGGTCCAGTTGCTCTACAGCCTCACCAATACTTGCTAATTTCAGTTTCTCTTTTTACCATTCTGGTAGGTGTGTACGGGTATCTCCTCTTGGCTTTAATTTGCATTTCCCTGATAAGGAAAGAGGGAGTCTTTTTATATGTTTAAAGACCACTTGTGTATCCACTTTAGTGAAGCCAATTCAAGTTTGTTGCATATTTTCCTTTTGGATTATCTCTTCTTGTTACTGATTTGAAGGAGTTCTTTACATATACTGGATATAAGTCCTTTGTTGGATCTGTGTACCTCAAATATCTCAGGAGGTGTGTGGCACTCTCTTAATAGTGTCTTTCAATGAACAGAAGCTCTTAACTTTATCATAATCCAAGTAAACCTTTTTCTTTTATGGTTAGTGCCTTTAAAGAAATATTTGCCTGCTCTAAGGTGACAAAGATTATTTTCTCTAAAAGCTTTATTTTACCTTTTGCTTCTAGATCTGCTATCCATCTGGAACTGATTTTTGTATGGTATCAAGTAAAGGTCAATATGTTTTTTTCCCACGGATGTCTAGTTAACCTGGCATTTTTTCTTTTTTTTTTTTTTAAGAAAGAACTTCCATCTTCAGGAAACAACTTTATTTATTTATTTATAAATTTATTTATTTATTCATTTTATTTTTGGCTGTGTTGGGTCTTCGTTGCTGCGCGCCAGCTTTCTGTAGTTGCGGCGAGCGGGGGCTACTCTTCGTTGCGGTGCACGGGCTTCTCATTGTGGTGGCTTCTCTTGTTGTGGAGCACGGGCTCTGGGCGCACGGGCTTCAGTAGCTGTGGCACGTGGGCTCAGTAGTTGTGGCTCGCAGGCTCTAGAGCGCAGGCTCAGTAGTTGTGGTGCACGGGCTTAGTTGCTCCGAGGCATGTGGGATCTTCCCAGACCAGGGCTTGAACCCGTGTCCCCTGCATTGGCAGGCAGATTCTTAACCACTGTGCCACCAGGGAAGTCCTAACCTGGCATTTTCTGAACAGACCATCCTTTCCTCGCTGAACTACAATGTTGCCTTTGTCATAAATCAGGATACCTTGTATGTGTGGCCTTGTTTTTGGGTATTCTCTTTTCCATTGGTTAATTTGATCATTCTTGTGCCTATACCACATTGTTTTAATTACTGTAACTTTATAATACATATTAGTGTCTGACAGAATAAAACCATCCAGCTTTATTTTCCTTCAAGATTGCTTTGGCTGTTTTTAGCCCTTTGTATTTCTGAATGAATTTTAGAATCAGCCTGTCATTTTCACTTTAGAAAAAGGAACCTACCAAGATTTGATTGGAATTGCTTTGAATCTATGGATTAATTTGGAGAGACCTGACATCTTTACAGTATTGAATCTTCCAATAGCATTTTTATTGCTTGCCTCATAAATGAGTCAAGCAGCTTCCCATTACTTTCTGTGCTCTAGGACTGATTTTACAAACTGGGAATACAGGGGAGGAAGAACAATTTTCCCTCTACCCTTCGAGTTCTTGGCTGAGACCCCTGTCATAAAAGATAGATTAACAAGAGAAAAACAAAAGTTTATTAACATTGTTAGGAAACAAAATTCAACTGGCATAAATTTAAAAGATCTTACTGGCTTTCTTCAACGATTCATGAATTAGGCAGCATCCCATCCAGCAGACGGAAAGGATCTTCTTCCCAGGATCTGTAAAAAATGAAAGACTTTTGTAGGCAGAAGGGAGTGGGACAAGGAAGTTAGGCTAGCAGAGAGTGGATTGGTCAATCCCAATCTCCCAATTCATCCCACCACCACCACCCACCCCTGCCACTTTGCCCCCTTGGTGTCCATACATTTGTTCTCTGCATCTGTGTCTCTGTTTCTGCCTTGCAAACCAGTTCATCTGTACCATTTTTCTAGGTTCCACATATATGCGTTAATATACGATATTTTTCTCTTTCTGACTTACTTCACTCTGTATGGCAGTCTCTAGATTCATCCACGTCTCTACAAATGACCCAATTTCGTTCCTTTTTATGGCTGGGATTGACATATATACACTAATATGTGTAAAATAGATAACTAGTAAGAACCTGCTGTATAAAAAAATAAATTAAAAAAAAGGAGTGGATTGGTTGTGTCGAGGTCATGTTCTTTTAGGAGATGGCACGGGTCTGTCAGGCAGATTACCTCACTAGTGTTGATTGGGTAGTTCCTGACTGACTGGCTTAAGATTCTGTTTCTGTTACCAAACGCAAGTTCCTGTGACTGACGCACAGTAAGGCCAAACAAACCGAAAAGTCGAAGTTTGGAGCAGAGAAAGGTTTGTTGCAGGGCCATGCAAGGAGAACAGGTGGCTTGTGCCCAAAAAAACCCCCTAACTCCTTGAAGGGTTTCAGCAAAGCTTTTTTTTTTTTTTTAATTTATATTTGGCTGTGTTGGGTCTTCGTTTCTGCGCGAGGGCTTTCTCTAGTTGGGCGAGCGGGGGCCACTCTTCATTGCGGTGCGTGGGCCTCTCACTGTCACGGCCTCTCTTGTTGCAGAGCACAAGCTCCAGACGCGCAGGCTCAGTAGTTGTGGCTCACGGGCCTAGTTGCTCCGTGGCATGTGGGATCTTCCCAGATCAGGGCTTGAACCCGTGTCCCCTGCATTGGCAGGCAGATTCTCAACCACTGTGCCACCAGGGAAGCCCCAGCAAAGCATTTTTAAAGGTCAGGTGAGGGGAGGGGCATCCCAGGGTATGTGCTGGCATCTCAGTTCATGCACAATTCTCTGATTGGTTGATCTTGAGGTAACAGGGCAGTTAACATTATCAATCCTTAGGTACCAGTAGGTCTGGGGGCTACAGGCTCATGATCATCAAGTAGCTAATTTCTTCCATTTGGTGGCGGTTTTAGCATCTGAAAAGCTCAGGAAATATGCATGAAACACTGTTATCTTGGTACTTCTAAGAGGAGCTACAGCAGAAGATATGGGGGAGGGGCTCTGTCCTGGGAAGGCTCCACAGGTCCTGTTCAGTTACATTTCTTGGAGAGGCCAAAAGTGTAATTAAGTCTTGATTTGGTAAGGTGGATCTTAGTATAAGTGGCTCCATTTGGGGCCTGTTGTCCCGTTTTTAACAACATGTATACTGCATATATACACGGGAGATACTGTTTAAAAAAAAACAAAACAGAGCTAGACAGTAGTTAAAGCAGTTAAAACATATTTCATTCAGGACGTGCAATAGGGGGAAAGAGACCTCAGTATAGAACTGGGTTCTATTGCAAATACAGTATGGATAAATGGGAATTCAATTACTAAGAGGAAACACGGGGTCAAGAGGGGTTTTGGCTAAACCAATATAACAGGATTCTTGCTGAAGACAGGCTAGGGTAGTCAGACATTACCTCTGTTACCTCAGACACCAAGGTTTGCAGCAGAGAGAGTTTATTCACAAAGCAGCCAAGGGAGGAGAACAAGTCTCAAATCCACCCTCCCAAAGGTGGGATGTTTATGGGGTAAAGGAGCAGGGTGGTCTTAGGTGCAAGGAAAGGTGATTGGAGGTAGGGGAAAAGTGAAGTAGTCGGTGTTCTGTGCAGACATATCTTGGTTACATGCTTCTTCCAGGGATGCATGTTAAAAAATGGAGGTGCTTAGCACGATTTGGGGGTGGAGGTTTTGGCCCTCTGACAACAAAAGAGCATTCATCCAACACCTGTGCAGGCCCAGTGTTAGGGGCCGTGGTCCCAACCAGTCTTAGCTTGAACTGAACAAGAGCTGGCTCTAAGTTCCGAAAAAACAACTTAAGTCTCTGTCCCCATTACTATAGCAACCCATACATCAGAGGTGTTATCTGTGGGGTGGTTAAGGAGTCTTGTGGTATATTACCTAGGCCATGTGAAGCTTGGAGGGTATGCAATTAAGGAGAGGGGAAAAAACTAAAGCAAGCTGATCAGTGACGGCAGTTTATAAGCAGAGAGGTTTTAACAAGCTGTTCCCTTATCTGTTGTTCTGTCAGACTAGCTCAAGAATCTCTATTAGTCACCAGCTTCTGTTAACCCTATAGGGCATGATTACACCTAGGGGAATGGTAGAAGATGAGGAACCCAATATTGAGGGTGATCAGTTGTGGCGGATGGGAGACTCTTGTTAAACTGACATAACCAGGGTTCTTGTTAAAACTAGATTTTGCAAGGAAGTGCACAGGTCGGCCTAGGAGAAGTTTCGGGAGCCTGACTAAAGTTTGATTAAGGAAAGAATCTTTGTCAATACCCAGGGGAAAATTCTAACACTCGAAGATGGCTTAGAATTCAGGCTCAGATACCATCTATATGGGGGGAGGGGGTGTAGACCTCTTAGGGAAGAGTAAATGTTTACTTAGGAAAGATCAATGGACCCTTAGAAGAGCAGATGGGAGATATGACAAAATTTGTCTGGGTGTAGCCTCCTCTCCTGTGATGAGTCAGTCTTCCCCAGTTGATGAAACTCCCAGGGAGGGGATTTATGATAATTGAGTTCCTTTTGGAAGATCTGTCTTTAGGCAGAATAAGGGGGGGAGTTCAGAGAAAGTTTTCTCCTTCATTTGCTGTTTTTTCAAGTGCCTACAGCCTAAAATAATCAATATGCCCAATGACATAATTTTGGGGTGGCATATTCTGCTACCTTTCAAGAATGATCTATTCCTTGAAGGCATAGCTAAAATTGGCCCTTAAACTGTCTAGGCCAGCAGTCCCCAACCTTTTTGGCACCAGGGACCGGTTTCGTGGAAGACAGTTTTTCCACAGACCGGGTGGCAGGGGAGGGTGGGGGGAGTGGGGGTGGGGTGGGGAATTAAGGGGGGGGGATGGTGCGGGTGGTAACGCTAGTGATGGGGAGCGGCAGATGAAGCCTCTCTCACTCGCCTGCTGTGCGGCCCGGCTCCTAACAGGCCACGGACAGGTACTGGTCTGCGGCCCCGGGGGTTGGGGACCCCTGGTCTAGGCCTTTGCTGGGGGTGTGGGGAATGGATGATGTCTATTGGTTCCTTTTTTTTTATGGTTGTTGCTTAGTTCCAGTTTTCTATTTTGGGGGATATTTTGATAGTCTTTTTTTATTCTGAAAGGGAGTGTAATACAGTTGTCAAAGGAACAGACTCTGGAGTTGGACAGCATAGGAAATCCTAGCTCCAGTACATAATAGTTAATGCGATTTTGAGCAGTTTACTTAACTTCTCTATGTGTCAGTTTTCTCAATATTAAGTAGAAATGACAGTATCAATCTCATAGAGCAGTTGTGAGTATTAAATGACTTAATGTAAGTGACCTGATTAGGTCTTATTACTTATGTTATTCATGCCCTCTCTTTTTATGTTGCATAGATTTGCTGCAGTATTGACTTACCAGATATATTTTTCAAAGAATCAGTTATTGGTTTTGTTTGATGGACCCAATTGAATTTGCTAGTGTTTTTTTCTTTTTTTAATTTTTAACTTTTATCTATTTTCTTTCTTTTACTTTGTGTTTATTTTGCTGTTTTTTTTTTTTTTTCTCTAGCTTCTTGAGTTAAAGACTTAAGTACTAAAAATAATTTGTAAGGTTATAAATTTCCCTATGAGTGCTGCATTGGCTGTATTTCATGAGTTTTGAAATGTGGTTTGTCTCACGATTTTGTAATTTCCTTTGTGATTTGTTCTTAGTAGGTGATTTAATAGGTGTATGGGCAAGGGATTGATGTTATTGTTAGTGATGATTTTTCTTCATGTGCTCCTCCAGACCCGTAGTTCTACCCTGACCATTATGGAATGCATCACCTGTATTTCCTTGTCCTATGGATTCCATTTAGGTTCAACCAATGAGAAAGATCTCTTAAATCAGAGGTATCTTAATTTGTTCAGGCTGCTATAACAAAATGCCATAGGCTGGGTGGCTTATAAACAACAAAAATTTAGTTCTCACAGTTCTGGAGGCTGGGAAACCTAAGATTCAGGGTGCCAGCATGGTTTTCTGATGAGAACCCACTTCCTGGTTCATAAATGACTGTCTTTTCCCTGTGTCTTCGTATGGTAGAGGGGGTGAGGGAACTCTGTGGGATCTCTTTTATAAGGGTCTGGGATCTCTTTTATAAGGGTACTGATTCTATTCTTGAGGGGTCCAACCACATGACCTAAGCACCTCTCAAAGGCCTCAGATCCAAATACTGATACATTGGGAATTAAGTTTCAACATATGAATTTTGGGAGGACGCAAACATATAGCAAGAGGGTAGAAGAGAGAGCACTGGAGAGATATTTATATTCCTAGTTCCCTCCCAGCAGGGCTACCATTTGGTAATGATTGTGTTCCTGTACCTAAAGCTGCAAGTCTTCTTGGGGGACTCCTTTAACTTCATCTCTTACAGGGCTTCAGTGACACTGCTTCTTTCCTTTGGCCTTTAGGCCTGTGGAAGATAATAACTTCCTGCTGTTGCTAGTCCCTGGGTGCTTCACTATCCCCTATTGGTTGCCTCAACCCTTCTTACGGCTTGGTAAATAAATGGTCATTTCATTAAACTCTTTCCAGTTATCCCTTTTGAGTGTGCCATCTGTTTCTTGTAAAGTCTTCCTTCAAGAAGACTTCCTTGGTTAACTTATTTTGTAGCCCCTGTTCTATTCTCTAGGATTAACTCTTATCCGTTGTCATCCACGACCTTTGCTTTTGCCCTCTGAGAACTTATTCTTCATCTCTTAGCACTCCATTGCCTCATATGAGATGGGTTTTAAAGTATACCTTTCTTGGGGAATGCATACCTTTCACAGCCTGATTCCTGCTGGTGTAAGTTGTGGACCGAAGAGTTGCTTTAAAGGTTGAATATGAGTTTTTGCAGGGTATTGGTTTCTTTAGCAGTATAGTTCCCTGAAATGTAGTAGATTTCCAGTCTGTTTGCTTCTAGGCAGTTTCATACACAAGTAACCACAGTTAAAGAGCTCATTTAGACCAAGCTCTTAAATCCGAAGTCTGTACATTATATACTGGTTCTGTTTTGGACTTTTTCAACTTCGTGGCATCATCTGCAATGAGAGGCTTGGATGGAAAGGTATCACCCTTAATTAGATATTAGCAGCTGGACTGGTTCCCATTATTTTGAGGGAGGGTCTTCGGAAAGGCTTCAGGCCGCCATCTTATTTCCTGCCTTTTGGCTTTTCCAGCCATGAGAACACTGCTCTGCCCCTCCCCCCATTACTGTTTTCAGTCAGCTGGAATCTCAGGCCACAGGCAGAGACAGCCTTCTTTTGCAGAGCTGAAAGTTTGTTGGGCACATGGTTTGTCTTTCAAGGTACAAATATTACAGTGGCAGTAGTTTTATAAAATGTTTTGCCATTTGGCTGGAATGGGTCATTAGCTTTTTAACCTGCATTATGTTTCCTTGCCATCTACCATTTGACTGCTACTAAACCTGTGCAGTGTATTTCAGGTTAACCATCCACTGTCTCGTCCACAACTGCCTCTGCCTTACTGGTAAGCTGGAGAATACATATTGGAATACTGCTTTAGAAACATTTTGCATCCACAGCTTTGTTCAGGAGCAAAAAAAAAAAAAAAAAAAAGGCAGCAAGAAGTGGATCTCTGCTTCCTTGCTTCCTTCCAAATTGGGAACCCTCATTTATATCTAGAACCCTAGCTGCAAGATAATTTGGAAAATACCACATTTAGCTTTTCCATCCCTTTAATACAGGAGTCACACTAGGAAGGAATGTAGTATAGAGGCTGAACAAACCAGACTACCATATCCATCATAGGACCTAACCTCCCTTCTCCTAAAAAAATTTAACTGGGATATTTTTATTTTTTAATTTCTTTAAACATCTATATTGGAGTATAATTGCTTTACAATGTTGTGTTAGTTTCTGCTGTATAACAAAGTGAATCAGCTGTATGCATACATATATCCCTTTATCCCCTCCCTCTTGCGTCTTCCTCCCACCCTCCCTATCCCACTCCTCTAGGTGGTCACAAAACACCGAGCTGATCTCCCTGTGCTATGCAGCTGCTTCCCACTAGCTAACTGTTTTACATTTGGTAGTGTGTATATGTCAGTGCTACTCTTCACTTCATCCCAGCTTCCCCTTCCCCCTCCCCGTGTCCTCAAGTCCATTCTCTACATCTGCATCTTTATTCCTATCCTGCCCCCAAGTTCATGAACCATTTTTTTTTTTAGATTCCGTATATATGTGTTAGCATACGGTATTTGTTTTTCTCTTTCTGACTTACTTCACTCTGTATGACAGACTCTAGGTCCATCCACCTCACTACAAATAACTCAATTTTATTTCTTTTTATGGCTGAGTAATATTCCATTGTATATATGTGCCACAGCTTCTTTATCCATTCATCTTTCGATGGACACTTAGATTGCTTCCATGTCCTGGCTATTGTAAATAGAGCTGCAATGAACATTGTGGTACATGACTCTTTTTGAATTATGGTTTTCTCAGGGTATATGCCCAGTAGTGGGATTGCTGGGTCGTATGGTAGTTCTATTTTTAGTTTTTTAAGGAATCTCCATACTGTTCTCCATAGTGGCTGTATCAATTTACATTCCCACCAACAGTGCAAGAGAGTTCCCTTTTCTCCACACCCTCTCCAGCATTTATTGTTTGTAGATTTTTTTGATGATGGCCATTCTGACCTGTGTGAGGTGATACCTCATTGTAGTTCTGATTTGCATTTCTCTAATGATTAGTGATCTTGAGCATCCTTTCATGTGTTTGTTGGCAATCTGTATATCTTCTTTGGAGAAATGTCTATTTAGGTCTTCTGCCCATTTTTGAATTGGGTTGTTTGTTTTTTTTGATATTGAGCTGCATGAGCTGCTTGTATATTTCAGAGATTAATCTTTTGTCAGTTGCTTTGTTTGCAAATATTTTCTCCCATTCTGAGAGTTGTCTTTTCATCTTGTTTATGGTTTCCTTTGCTGTGTAAAAGCTTTTAAGTTTCATTAAGTCCCATTTGTTTATTTTTGTTTATATTTCCATTTCTCTAAGAGGTGGGTCAAAAAGGATCTTGCTGTGATTTATGTCATAGAGTGTTCTGCCTATGTTTTCCTCTAAGAGTTTTATAGTGTCTGGCCTTACATTTAGGTCTTTAATCCATTTTGAGTTTATTATTGTGTATGGTGTTAAGAAGTGTTCTAATTTCATTCTTTTACATGTAGCTGTCCAGTTTTCCCAGCACCACTTATTGAAGAGGCTGTCTTTTCTCCAACCTTTGTATACTCTTGCCTCCTTTATCAAAGGTAAGGTGACCATATGTGCGTGGGTTTATCTCTGGGCTTTCTGTCCTGTTCCATTGATCTCTATTCTGTTTTTGTGCCAGTACCATACTGTCTTGATTACTGTAGCTTTGTAGTGTAGTCTGAAGTCAGGGAGCCTGATTCCTCCAGCTCCGTTTTTCTTTCTCAAGATTGCTTTGGCTCTTCGGGGTCTTTTGTGTTTCCATACAAATTGTGAAATTTTTTGTTCTAGTTCTGTGAAAAATGCCAGTGGTAGTTTGATAGGGATTGCACTGAATCTGTAGGTTGCTTTGGGTAGTGTAGTCATTTTCACAATGTTGATTCTTCCAATCCAAGAACATGGTATATCTCTCCATCTGTTTGTATCATCTTTAATTTCTTTCATCAGGGTCTTATAGTTTTCTGCATACAGGTCTTTTGTCTCCTTAGGTAGGTTTATTCCTAGGTATTTTATTCTTTTTGTTGCAGTGGTAAATGGGATTGTTTCCTTAATTTGTCTTTCAGATTTTTCATCATTAGTATATAAGAATATAAGAGATTTCTGTGCATTAATTTTGTATCCTGCTACTTTACCAAATTAATTGATTAGCTCTGGTAGTTTTCTGGTAGCGTCTTTAGGATTCTCTATGTATAGTATCACATCATCTGCAAACAGTGACAGTTTTACATCTTCTTTTCTGATTTGGATTCCTTTTATTTCTTTTTCTTCTCTGATTGCTGTGGCTGAAATTTCCAAAACTATGTTGAATAATAGTGGTGAGAGTGGGCAACCTTGTCTTGTTCCTGATCTTAGAGGAAATGGTTTCAGTTTTTCACCGTTGAGAGCGATGTTGGCTGTGGGTTTGTCATATATGGCCTTTATTATGTTGAGGTAGGTTCCCTCTTTGCCTACTTTCTGGAGAGTTTTTATCATAAATGGGTGTTGAATTTTGTCGAAGGCTTTTTCTGCATCTATTGAGATGATCATATGGTTTTTATTCTTCAGTTTGTTAATATGGTGTATCACATTGATTGATTTGCATGTGTTGAAGAATCCTTGCATTCCTGGGATAAACTCCACTTGATCATGGTGTGTGATCCTTTTAATGTGCTGTTGGATTCTCTTTGCTAGTATTTTGTTGAGGAGCTTTGCATCTATGTTAATCAGTGATATTGGCCTGTGATTTTCTTTTTTTGTGACATCTTTGTCTGGTTTTGGTATCAAGGTGATGGTGGCCTTGTAGAATGACTTTGGGCATATCCCTCACTCTGCTATACTTTGGAAGAGTTTGAGAAGGATAGGTGTTAGCTCTTCTCTAAATGTTTGATAGAATTCACCTGTGAAGCCATCTGGTCCTGCGCTTTTGTTTGTTGGAAGATTTTTAATCACAGTTTCAATTTCAGTGCTTGTGATTGTTATGTTTATATTTTCTATTTCTTCCTGGTTCAGTCTCGGAAGGTTGTACTTTTCTAAGAATTTGTCCATTTCTTCCAGGTTGTCTATTTTATTGGCATATAGTTGCTTGTAGTAATGTCTCACGATCCTTTGTATTTCTGCAGTGCCAGCTGTTACTTTTCCTTTTTCATTTCTAATTCTGTTGATTTGAGTCTTGTCCCTTTTTTTCTTGATGAATCTGGCTAAGGGTTTATCAATTTTGTTTATCTTCTCAAAGAACCAGGTTTTAGTTTTATTGATCTTTGCTCTTGTTTCCTTCATTTCTTTTTCATTTATTTCTGATCTGATCTTTATGATTTCTTTCCTTCTGCTAACTTTGGGGTTCTTTTGTTCTTCTTTCTCTAATTGCTGTAGGTGTAAGGTTAGGTTGTTTCTTTGAGATGTTTCTTGAGATAGGATTGTATTGCTATAAACTTCCCTCTTAGAAGTGCTTTTGCTGTATCCCATAGGTTTTGGGTCATCGTGTTTCCATTGTCATTTGTTTCTAGGTATTTTTTGATTTCCTCTTTGATTTCTTCAGTGATCTCTTGGTTATTTAGTAGTGTATTGTTTAGCCTCCATGTGTTTGTATTTTTTACAGTTTTTTTTCCTGTAATTGATATCTAGTCTCATAGCACTGTGGTCGGAAAAGATACTTGACATGATTTCAATTTTCTTAAATTTACCAAGGCTTGATTTGTGACCCAAGATATGGTCTGTCCTGGAGACTGTTCCATGAGCACTTGAGAAGAAAGTGTATTCTGTTGTTTTTGGATGGAATGTTCTATAAATATCCATTAAGTCCATCTTGTTTAATGTGTCCTGTAAAGCTTGTGTTTCCTTATTTATCTTCATTTTGGATGATTTGTCCATTGGTGAAAGTGGGGTGTTAAAATCCCCTTCTATTATTGTGTTACTGTCGATTTCCTCTTTTATGGCTGTTAGCATTTGTCTTATGTATTGAAGTGCTCCTATGTTGGGTGCATAAATATTTACAATTGTTATATCTTCTTGGATTGATACCTTGATCATTATGTAGTGTCCTTCTTTGTCTCTTGTATTAGTCTTTATTTTAAAGTCTATTTTGTCTGATATGAGAATTGCTACTCCAGTTTTCTTTTGATTTCCATTTGCATGGAATATCTTTTTCCATCCCCTCACTTTCAGTCTGTATGTGTCCCTAGGTCTTAAGTGGGTCTCTTGTAGACAGCATATGTATGGGTCTTGTTTTTTGTATCCATTCAGCCAGTCTGTGTCTTTTGGTTGGAGCATTTCATCCATTTACATTTAAGGTAATTATTGATAGGTATGTTCCTATTACCATTTTCTTAATTGTTTTGGGTTTGTTTTTGTTGGGCTTTTCCTTTTCTTGTGTTTCCTGCCTAGAGAAGTTCCTTTAGCATTTGTTGTAAAGCTGATTTGGTGGTGCTGAATTCTCTTAACTTTTGATTGTTTGTAAAGGTTTTAATTTCTCCATCGAATCTGAATGAGATCCTTGCTGGGTAGAGTAATCTTGGTTGTAGGTTTTTCCCTTTCATCACTTTAAATATGTCCTGCCAGTCCCTTCTGGCTTGCAGAGTTTCTGCTGAAAGATCTGCTGTTAACCTTATGGGGATTCCCTTGCATGTTATTTGCTGCTTTTCCCTTGCTGCTTTTAATATTTTTTCTTTATATTTAATTATTGATAGTTTGATTAATATGTGTCTCGGTGTGTTTCTCTTTGAGTTTATCCTGTATGGGACTCTCTGCGCTTCCTGGACTTGATTGACTATTTCCTGTCCCATGTTAGGGAAGTTTTCGACTATAATCTCTTCAAATATTTTCTCAGACCCTTTCTTTTTCTTTTCTTCTTCCGGGACCCCTGTAATTCGAATGCTGGTGCGTTTAATGTTGTCCCAGAGGTCTCTGAGACTGTCCTCAATTCTTTTCATTCTTTTTTCTTTATTTTGCTCCCTGGCAGTTATTTCCACCATTGTATCTTCCAGCTCACTTATCCATTCTTTTGCCTCAGTTATTCTGCTATTGATTCCTTCTAGAGTATTTTTAATTTCAGTAATTGTGTTGTTCATCACTGTTTGTTTGCTCTTTAGTTCTTCTAGACCCTTGTTAAATGTTTCTTGTGTTTTCTCAGTTCTGTTTCTGAGATTTTGGATCATCTTCACTATCATTTCTCTGAATTCTTTGTCAGGTAGGTTGCCTATTTCGTCTTCATTTATTTGGCCTTGTAGGTTTTTACCTTGTTTTTTCGTCTGTAACATATTTTTTTGTCGTTTCTTTCTTTTTTTTTTTTTTGATGGGTGGGGCTGTATTCCTGTCTTACTGGTTGTTTGGCCTGAGGCGTCCAGCACTGGAGTTTTCAGGCAGCTGGATAGAGCCGGGTCTTGGTGCTGAGAGTAGGACCTCCGGGAGGCCTCACTCCAGTTAATATTACCTGGGGTCTGAGGTTCTCTGTTAGTCCAGCGGTTTGGACTCGGAGCTCCCACCACAGGAGCTCGGGCCCAACCCCTGGCCTGGGAACCAAGATCCCGCAAGCTTCATGGCGTAGAAGAAAAGAAATAAAAAAAGAAGGAAACAAAAAAAGGAGTAGTACAATATGAAAGAATAAGAAACAAAATAAAATTAGAAAGATAAAAAATATATTAGGAAAAATAAAAATATAATTGGAACAACAGCAACAAGGTAAAATAAAACCACATCAGAAAAAAGAAAAGTAAGGGGGGGGGGCAGGGAGAAACAAGCCAAAAGGAGAGGACAATAACAAAGTATAAAGAATAAAATAAAATTAGAAAAATAAAAGATTTATTAGGAAAAATAAAAGTATAAATGAATCAACAACAATGAGTCAGCAAGGTAAAATAGAACCCCAATCTAAAAGAGAAAAAAAGAATTAGGAAAAAAAAAAGCCTTGGCTATGGGGGCAGAGTTTAGGCAGGGGCAGGGTTTAGGGTGGGGTGGGACCTAGGCAGGTGGGGGGGGCGACGTTCAAGCGTGGGGCGGAGCCTCTGCTTAGGACCTGCGCGGAAGGAGAGAGACAGCCTTGGAAAGGAGGGCCTCTGGAGTGTGGAGTTCCGGAGTTTGGAGGTAGGGCCCTGGGTGAGGGTGTGTGAGTGGGGTTTAGGCCCAGCACGTTGGAGGGGGTCTCCGAGTGTAGAGATGGGGCCCTGGGTGGGGGTGTAGGGGCAGGGCTTGGGTTCTGTGGGGCAGGAGGGAGGCTCCGAGGGTAGAGCATTAGGCCCAGGAGCCCAACAGGCTCCCCAGTGCCTAAGTGGACAGGGAAAGCGCTGGCCCCATTCCCTTCCGTTCCTTTGTGCCCCTCCCCCACCGTCTCCCCCAGGGTCCCCCCCATTGCCGCTGGACCCCTAACCATGGGTGGGTCCCGCTGGGTGTAAGAACTCCTCCCGTCCCCCAGCCCCCACTCAGGGTCCAGCCTTTACTTTTGCTCCCCCTCCCTCAGGACCTGCACGGCTGGAGGGGGCCTAGGTGGGCAGAGGATCAGGCCCAATCTCAGCAGGTTCCTGGGGGCCCAAGTGGGCAGGGGAAACCTGTCCATGCTCCCTTTTGATCCTCTGTCCTCCCAATGGTCCCCCAACTTACCCCTTCGGGCGTGGGATCCCTTCCCCTTCCCAAGCTGCCCCTCAGCGGCGCCAGTCCCCTCCCACCTCCACTTCTTCTCTCCCTTCACTCCCCCCACGCCCCACACCCTATCTGGTTGCTGATGGTTCCTCCCGTCCCCTTAGGTGTCCGTGGTCCCCTACCGGTGCCTGGTAGGTCCCCTAGTTGTGTGGAGACATGAATTCCACGTCTTCCTAATCCGCCATCTTGACTCCACCTGCAACTGGGATGTTTTTAGTATACTTGGTGTAATACTGTTACTTTAATGATTTTCAGAATCAGAAATCAGACTCATTTACGTCTTAAAACTAACTCAGAGAGTCATGTGCTGTGTTAAAATTTTAATTTTAAATCAAGCAAAGTTTTGGAAACTATTCTAATCACATCCTTTCCCTATTTAAAACCTTTTTGAAATCACTTGGTTTAATACCAATTTCCTTGATTATTAGTCAATTTTACTATCTTCTAATCTTGGTCTTTTGTATTCTCCCTCCAGAAGTCACCTTTGAGTCCTCCTAGTCTGGGAGGACTGGGGATGGTCTGAAAGATGCTGTAGTAGATGAATTAAAGAAAAGGAAGGAAGAGTGAGGTTCCCAGGCCCAACTTCTGGTCCTCTGGTCCTTGCCCTAGAATCTGACCACTTTCATTTCTTCAAGGCTAGATTCCGTATATATCTTCAAAGTTAGTTCCTTTATCTTGGAGCCTGACTACCCACCGGAGGCTGAAGTGGGAAGGACAACATAACCTCACACTCAGGCTGAGCAGCAACAGGACAAAGTTTAGAAAATGATGGACTCCATATCTAACGTGGGTATTAAGCAAGATAAATACTAAGATACCAATGTTGTCATTTTGCTCTGTTATTGTAATCTCTAATTAAGATGTTTTGAGAGTAAAAATTCTCTAGTCACCTAAGGAGACTAGTTCTGATATTGCTCATTCATAGCTGTTGGATTTTTTCATTATAGATTAATTGCAGAAATTTTGAGTCATTTATCCTATCTTGAATCCTTCTACTCCTAGAGGGAAGAGTACCTGAAAATAAGAACTTCTTATTTAAAGGACTAATATTTCTACCTCTTTGCATTATTTGTAGTGCATCTAAACCATTTTCTGGTAACTTTCTTAGAGGGACAGTGTTGTCCTCAAGGGACCTTTTTACTCTATGAACTCTCCATCCATGGTAACCCTTTTCTGTAGTTGAATTCCTTTTGATATTTGTTGAAATTCATTCTTTTTTCCCTTGTTCATGACTGGGGAAAGTAACTGTTCAGAACTGGGAAAGCCCCTCTTGTCTTGATTTCTTTCCCTCCTTCATCCTTCTCAGTAAATTATTAAATGTTAACCCTTTGTTGGCAGTGTGTTCAGGTTTAGCTTCCCCTGACCCCCAGCACTAAATCAGTCAAATGAATGTGAGGTGGCTCTCACATAATCTCCCACATTTAAAAGAAAGTTAAAAAAAAAATCCTCTCTTGCTTGAAAGATTTTCCTTTCTTTATATTTTTAAAGGTTATTATACATCTCTAAAGAACAGTAAGGCATGTTTTATAAGTAATGTTTGTAGATTCTTTCCTACTTGCGTTATTGATTTCACTAATGGAAGGAAATTGTTTTCGTCTGTGTTTGTATACATTGACAGTATTTGCTATTTTGATAATGGAGCTTGCTGTCTGGAAAAATTATACATATAAAATTGTAGGTATTGTTGTGTCATCTTATTTTTCCTTAAAATGCATTTTCAGTTACCCGTAGTACATAAAGCTTTACAGTTGTATTTTGTAATTTACTTCTGAATAGCAGCTGAGATCAGAAGCATAGCAAAATTCCTGCTTTTATCAGTATCTGTAATAGAAAGGAAATTTATTAATGGAGTTATTAAATCGGAACCTATTGACATACAAGATTGACCATTAAGTCCAAAGCTAGTTTATTACCATATATGCAAGAATAAATTTATTTCACATGAATTGTACAAATTTTTCTTGAGGGACAAGTCTTTGCTTTTTTTCTGTCTGGGTCATGTTGTTTCTACTATTTTGGCTTCATCACGTATCCTTAGAGCTCCAATATAGATTTTAACATTTTTAAAAATATGTAAACATCACAAAAGGTAGTAAATTAGTCTCTCTTTTATGTATTTTTATTGCATTTATTAAAATGCAGGTTCCTTTGTCTCACACTATGATACACAGTTCTTAAATTACTTTTAATTACTTATGTAGTTATATTAACAGCTTTCATTTTTAAAATTTTTTAAATTTATTTATTTTGTTTATTTTTTATTTTTTTATTTTTTGGCTGTGTTGGGTCTTCGTTGCTGCATGCAGGCTTTCCTCTATTGGCGGCGAGTGGGGGCCAGTCTTCTCACTGCGGTGGCTTCTCATTGTGGAGCATGGGCTCTAGGCGTGCGGGCTTCAGTAGTTGTGGCTCGCGGGCTCTAGAGTGCAGGCTCAGTAGTTGTGGCGCACAGGCCTAGTTGCTCCGCGGCATGTGGGATCTTCCCGGACCAGGGCTCGAACCCGTGTCCCCTGCCTTGGCTGGCAGATTCTTTAACCACTGTGCCACCAGGGAAGCCCTACAGCTTTCATTTTTTGAAAACATTGTGGAAAGGGGACTAGATTAGTAGTCAAGAGACTAAGATTGATTAGCAATGATATCTTAAGTGAATCACTTAATTTCTCTAAAGCTTGCTTCCCATCTGTTATAAAGGAGTTATACCAGATCATCCTTTAGTATTAAATTTTTCTTGAATCTGGTAGGTTGGTTTACTAAATGAGAGTAGGCCCCTAAGGGCTTCCATTAATTAGGATATACAAGAAGAGATTCTGCTCATTTCCAGTCTATTTTTATTTTTTTATTTATTTTATTTTATTTATTTATTTTTGGCTGCATTGGGTCTTCGCTGCTGTGTGCGGGCTTTTTCTAGTTGCAGTGAGCGGGGGCTACTCTTCGTTGCCAAGGGCGGGCTTCTCATTGCGGTGGCTTCTTTTGTTGTGGAGCATGGGCTCTAGGCGCACGGGCTTCAGTAGTTGTGGCACGCAGGCTCAGTAGTTGTGGCACGTGGGCTTAGTTGCTCTGCGGCATGTGGGATCTTCCCGGACCAGGGCTCGAACCCGTGTCCCCTGCATTGGCAGGCGGATTCTTAACCGCTGCGCCACCGGGGAAGCCCTCCAGTCTATTTTTAGATCAGAAACCCTGGCTCAATTTTAGTTTTCCTGGTTCTCTACCAGGTGTTCTCTGAGTTCCCAGGAGCAAATCATGCCTTAAGGAGTTAGGAGAAAAGGCCCAAAGCTCAATGTACTCCACAGGGCTATAGTGTTAGTGTACTGACTTCATTGTCTCTGGATTTTTAGAATATTGCTAACACATGTAATGTTACTCCCACTACAGAAGATCAGAATGCCTATTCATCTTTATTTGAAATATTTGAGGACATCCTTTATTTTTAAATCCACTTTGTAATTTATTTTGCTGACAGAATCTGGCCAACTATATCCTATTGTTGGGATTTTGCTGATAAATCCACAGTGGTTAACCTCATATCTCTTTAACACATTTATTAAAGTGGATTTTCTACTTTAGTATATATTTTGCCATGTTTTTTTGGTTTTACTTTTCGTTGCAGAAGCTCCCTGATGATAGGGAATAATGAATCATTTTGAGAGAAAGACCTCCCCTCTATCTCTTAACAGAACCACAAATTCTGTCTCCACCTTTTTTATTATTATTACTATTTGGAATAAGGAAAAAAGAAAATAAGGTTGGATGTGATCTAATAATGTCCAAACCTCATTTTAATGTTTACTGCACGCTCTTCTCACACCCAACATCTTGCCAGTGTGTTTAACCTGGCTCTAATTTTTTTTCTAAAGCAGTTAAAAATGATAGTTTTCCTTTCTCATCTTGCTTCTGCTGTACCTTCAGTAAGTGCCCAATATATGCCAGCTGATGAACCATATACTGAATAACATTAAGGGTAGCATCAGAACTAGAGAGAGCTCAATCAGGATTACTTTCTTCTCTTTCCTTAGTTAAGACCAAGTCACTATTGCTCTTTGTTTTTAATCAGTTGAGCCTATAAGCTGTGTGAGTTTTCTCCCTTTGCATCTCTTCATCTTTCTTTTGATGGATATGTTTTGTTTTGGACTAGATGTTATTGTACTTAAGTACATTTGTACTATTATATAGGAAAATATGTAAAGTTAATGTTTTTAAAGCTTTTTGTTGTTTATAACATTTCATGAAAGATTAATTGGATAGAATGAATTTCTGTTGGAAAATATCAGAAGCCTGCAGCCAGGAAAATTTATGAATATATGTCTTATCTGCTGTTGGTTTAAAAAAAATAACCTAAGTAAATATAAATATTAAGTAATATTCTCTAATGGTATTTTTTAAACACCGCTATCCCTATTACTACTTCTGCAGTTATGGAGTAATACTGAGTGGCACTGAAGAAATTATGTTCAGGTTTTTTCAAAGAACTGCTTCTGATAGGAAAATGCTTAGTAATGATGAAGACACGCCCTCCAGTTCAGTGGCCATTTTGTACGGTAGTGCTGGAGAAACAAGTGGGAACCATCAAAGAAAGAAGTGTGCGGATCAAAGGAATATGGTCAAGAGGCAGTAAATTTTTCTTCTAGGTCAAGTGGAGAAATTAGAACTATGCTGCCTGTGAGTAGTTTAATTCATTGGACCAATTTTAAAGAACCCTTTTAGCTTACTTAATCTTTTTAAGTTTTATGATTAGATTTTGCTTTGCTGATAATGAGGAACAATTAAATTAACACATGGATTTGGGGCTTTTGGAATAGTAATTTAGAAGTTATACTGAAATGTGTATACTCCAAAAAGTATTTCCTGTTATTTTATAATATCTTTAATTTTGCAAGGTACTTTTCTATGATATTATTCAAGGTTTAAGGTGGGGGGAGCAATAAGTAGTTATTTTTAAATTATACTTTGTGATTGTGTACTGATTAAAGATAAATGAAAGGTCTATAGAAATTCTGTATATTGGCAATATAATTAATAGTAGTGGAGAAATTTATTTCCCTTTGTAGGGTTTTGTTAACTGTGACGGTTTTAGCTCTTTATATACCAAAAGCTTCTTCATTAAAAATAGAGAAAATAGCTACCTTGCATAATTTGGTAATGACGGTCTTGTCTTCCTCATCAGCTTATTTTGTGGGGTTCTGCAGTTAGCTGGGAAGAAATAAGGAAATCATAGCAACTGACAACAGGAGTTCATCCTTTTCAATCATATTTTCCAAAAAAAATGCTGTTCTATATTGATAATCACATTTAGACCTACAGCTTTAAGCAATATTCAGATAAAAGACTTTTAAAATATTTTTAATAGCTAATAAATAATTGTTTCCAGACAAATATTCTCCATCAGATTCCTTTTACAGATATCTTTTTCCTTAAAGATTTTGTTTTGAATAAAAGATCTTTTAGAGGTTCTACTGGTATGATAGAAACTTTTTAAAGTATGTAACTTAAATTATAGTAGTTTTTTCCTGAAGAAACTAAAAATTGATACAGACTTTTAAAAAAAAGTTACCTGTAAGTAATTTGATAAATTCTATTAACAAGGGAATGGAAATTGAAGGCTTCAAAGCACAGATTTATATCGTTGTAAAGTCTTCATTAACAGTTACTTCTACATCACACAATTTCAGGTTTCTATGCCAATGCTTCCTGCCTCCTACTACCTTATGTTAGTAGCTAACTATTTTCCTATTGCTTTTTGTGTTTAATATAGACTTGCAGAGATCACATAACATCTGACATCTGACAGTAGTTAGCATTTTGCTTTGATATAGTACTGATGCTGTAAATAAAGGAACTGTGTAATAGTCGAGTAGATCATTAGTTTTGATACAGAAAAGTGCTCGGGATCATTCTATTCATTTGCTAAATTAAGAATTCAGCACCTTTTTAATCAGACCTTATGTTGGGCACCTTTTTCCACACAAATAACACACATGAATATACTGTCATTGTAATAACACTCTACCCTTTCAAACCACTTTTAAGTCCAGCTCATTGGATTTTTAAAACAAGATTCTTTGTAGCCAGCTTCTAGGCTTGTGTAATCTGAGGCAAATGCATATGAATTATAGCTCATCTGAAAGAGAAATGATTGGTAATAAATGTAGATATTATTGGGAGACTTATGCTGACCTGTTTTGAATTTTCTAACTTAATCTGTTAAGTAATTTAAAAATTACAAGTTCAGTTTCTGGTTAAAAAATATGCAAACTATACAAAATACTATATTAGACCAAGTTAATGAACTTATTTACTTTAAGTTATTTGCAATGTAGTGGAGTAAATAACAGCTTTAACTCTGTCAGGCTGCCTAGGTTCAAATCCTGGCTCTACCATTTACTGTCTCTGTGACCTTCACCAAGTTACTTGGTCTCTCTGTGCCTTAGTTTCCTCTTATCTTAAATGAGTTCTGCCATAAAAGGTTATTGTAACGATGAGAGTTAGTACATAAAAATGTTTAGAACAATGCCTGGCAGTGTGGTTACTCAGTAAATGTTTAGTGCTGCTGTTTGGGGAGGAATTAGTGGTGAGGGAATCAACAAACAGATGAGAGTCTACACTGATCATCCTCCTGTGAGAAAAAAGTGCAGCTGGTAGCATCAAACAGAATTAGCAGCCTCCACTGACATTTCCAAACCAGAGGTAAACACTGCTTTAGCCTGAGAAATGGGCAGAGGGAGCAAGTCAGGGGCTATTTCCAGATGTCCACTACCTATGGCCCCCATAGCCTGTGGGAAACTGGAACCCTGGAATGAGTAAACAGAAAAATCATGGAGCCTATAGATCATAAGAATACCAATTCTGTGAAGGTTTGGAGGAGCTGCCATTTTCTAAAATATACTCACAGGGAAAAAAATCCAGATTTGTTTTCCAGATTTAAGAGACTGTAGTTCTGTGCAACTTAGAGCCACCAGTGAAAGGGGAATAATTTGAGATGAGGACAGCCTGAAGAGAGGGGGGAAATATATAAGTGAATTAAAAATTGTACCATGCAGGGCCTGCATTTTAGACCTTACAGAATATAAAATCTGACATATATTAGCCATCTCTTTTACTTTCTGTATTCTGATGCATTTAACAACTTGGAGCCTTGCTGACCCTGGAGGGGTTGCTCCTCCCAGGTTACTAAATGATAGTACACTACTCACCTGGCTACTATCTATCTGCCTAATCATACCGGGGTCAGGTACCAGACCCTACTAGGGACAGCCCTTATGCTCCAGAGACTGCTGAAATCATCCATTTCGCCAGCCTTAAGCCTGCTTACCTTGCATTGCCCATTCCTTCCCACAGAAAGCACAATAAAGGCTCTCTCCCATAATTTCCCTCCTCTCCCTCCTGACTGACCATGGTGCCGCCCACATGCCCATCCCTCCCTTGTGGCACAGCCTGCTCCCTTCTCTTGGGATCTGTGAATATAACAAACTATCTTTCCAATGGCAGTTGTCTGCTGATCTGTTGGCCTCACCACACCTGTACAATAAAACCTATATTTTAGGGGCTTCTCTGGTGGCACAGTGGTTAAGAATCCGCCTGCCAATGCAGGGGACACGGGTTCAAGCCGTGGTCCGGGAAGATCCCACATGCCGCGGAGCAACTAAGCCCGTGTGCCACAACTACTGAGCCTGCGCTCTGGAGCCCACGAGCCACAACTACTGAGCCTGCGTGCCACAACTACTGAAGCCCGTGCACCTAGAGCCCGTGCTCCACAGCAAGAGAAACCCACACACCACAACGAAGAGTAGCCCCCACTCACCGCAACCAGAGAAAAGCCTGCACACAACAATGAAGACCCAACGCAGCCAAAAATAAATAAAATTTTTTTTAAAAACATATTTTAAAATAGTAAGACAAATTTGTGAGAGAAGCGTTAGTTGTTCCTTTTAGATCTCCTTTTTCCTCAGGCAATTTTGTGTTATGGTTAAGGGTGTAGGCTTTGGACTCAGACCAGCTAGCTTCACATTCTGCTGGGTGACCTTGGACAACTTATTTAACCTCCGTATACCCCAGTTTCCTTCTAAAATGGGGGTGGTAGTAATAATACCTCTTCAGAAGTTTGTTGTTAGGAGTAAATGAGGTATTATAAAATATGCTTAACTTAATGCCTAACATATAATCAACTCAACAAATCTTAACTATTTTTACTTTTATTATTTTCCAGCTTTGGCTTTACTCTCTTCTAAAATATTGATCTCTCTTAGGGCCCTCTTGTTTTCTCACATTATGAGTTATCTTTAGCTGATCTCATTTACTCCATGTGTTTCCATACCTGTATGCTCTTGTATGGGTTTGCCACCATACCTATTTGCCAAAAAATCTATTCATTCAGACTAGGCCACTCTCCTGATCTCCAAATATTTTAGGTCCAAATTACTCACATTTGAATATCTCACAGGTTCCTCTAACTCATTGCCTCCCTCTTCAGACTTGTTCCTCTGCTGCTATTTTATATTTCAGTAAATAGCACCACCTACTTGTTCAAACCAAAAATGTGGGAGTCATCTTAGTCATCTCTATTGACAGCCACTTTCAATCATAAATGGATACCAAATTTGGGGGGAAGAATTCACAAACTAAAGAATGCTTATTACATTTTGGGAGAAGGAGTAGCGATTAGGGGTAGGAAAAAAAGTTTTTTCACATTTTATATCTTTTTGTACTGTTTGAATTTTTAATTTAAAAACAGTAAGAAAAAAAAATCCATGAAGTTGAGCAGTTGAACTTAGTTTCCTTTTATAGGTAAAGCAAAGTTAACTTTTCCTTGAATATCCTCTGGGAGAAGTTAATGGTAGAAAATTACTATAACTGTAGTTAGTATAGTAGGTGCTCAATAAATATTTGGTAGTGGTAGATGAACAAATGATGATTGCCATTTAAGTTTCCCTTTTGCTAAACTTTTCTAGTGGAATGCTGTTAGCAGTCAATCACTAGCATCTAGAAGACAGAGCAAATAGTTGATGAGGAACCAGAATCAGAATTTGGCCAGTAGTTGTTGCAGATTACAGATTGCTTTTCTAAAAAGGTATACAGCTCTTCTGAGAGAGCTCTTCTGGGGAAGAGAAGGAGAGTGTCCAGAGGGTACATCAGGATTAGTTTGGAAAGAGCATCTTAGGGTTCTGCTGGCTGTTTCTCAGCCTGATGCAGGTGCTTGCTTGTGGGCCTATAGCATTGACAGAGGTGTGCCAGTAGCCAAAGGAAACCACTTCTTAGTAAGATGCCATTTGTGGAAGAAGCTAAATTTATTTAGATATCTAACTTTCCTAGTTACATATGTGGCCCAGTTAGTCACATATATATTTCTTATATATAAGAAATATATACGTTGAGACCCCAACAGAAATTTTTTAATAAGGAAATTATTTTATTGGAAAACTGAAGTTCAGTTAGACGAACAAGAAGTTCATTTAGAAATAATCTCCAAATATAACCAAGTGCTGTAATTATTTTGGTTTTATATAGTATTGGTGGCTGGTTAAAATTTTAATGCATAAACTCTGATACAGTTATTTTGAAGGTAACTCATTTCACTGTTAGAGAGCCTATTGAGTTTTTAGATTGCAAGTCATGGAACAATAACTAATTTTCCATTTTGGTTTTTGAATCATTTTCCCAAAGTAAGAAGTAAGTAATGAAAGCAGCTGCTGGGCTACTTATTTTGGGGGAATTTTTTCAACCTGTGATTCCTTATACTCTAAAACAGGGTTTCTCAACCTCAGCATTGTTGACAGTTTGAGCTGCATAACTTGTGGGGCTCATCCTGTGCATTGCAGGATGTTGAGTAGCATCCCTGATCTCTACCCATTAGATGCCAGTAACACTCCTCGCCTCCTCAGTTATAACAACCAAAAACATCTTCAGACATTGCCAAATGTCGGAGTTGGGGAATGGGGGCAAAGTCTACTTTGAGAACTACTGCTCCATAGGAATATACTGGGGTTTTGTTTTTCACTGTCTAAACATGGCTTCAAAAATCACATAATTGAGAATTGCTTGTTCCACAAGCTTCACATTAATTTTTGAAAAGTAAATATGAATAATTGACACCGATATGTAATTAGCCATTTACTTCTACCTCCAGTAAGACTGGTAACTGGAAATCTTGTTGCTCGAGAGTACTTTTGACGTTTGTTGTTTTAGGTGGAAGTATTGAGTGGCCTGAATTTTTGCAGGAAGTTTGCAAATCCAAACATTTGCCCAGTGTTATCTAAATTTTTTTAGTAAATAAATAAAATATCATGTACACGTTATACTATTTGATGCTTGTGTGATTAACTGACAAGTTCATTTAAAGATGTTACTAAATTAATGTTCGCTTTTTGTCATATTCTCTTTCAGTAGATACTAAAAGTACCACTACCGTTATATGGAAGTTTGTAAAAAGACTTGAGTGTTCTATTCTAAAGTTTAATAAACTTATCTTTTTCCCAGATTAAAATAATAACTTGAATTTTTTCAATTTTACATTTTTTTGCCATAGTATTTTCTTAAATCTTTTATACTAGACTCTGGGAAAACCTAGCATCTGACTTTTCAAAACTTTTATAATAGAATTTAAAATTATACATAAAAAGAGTAATACAGTGAAAGTTGCATGTGCCCATCACCCAGCTTCAGCTTGAGCAGCTGTTAACATTTTGCCAAACTGTCTCTTCTGTTCCCCTCCCACCCCCATCATTTTTCTTGGAGTATTTTAGAGCAAATTCCAGACATTACTTAATTTCACCTGTAAATGCTTCAGTATGCATCTCCAGCAGATAAGTAATCTCTCTCTTTTTTTTAATGCTAACTCCAATACAATTATCTAAAAAAATTAATAATTCCCTAATATCATCTAATACCTAATCTGTGTTTGGATTGCCTCAAGTATCTCAAAAATGTCTTCTTACAACTGTTCAAACCAGGATCCTAACAAAGTCCATCTATCACATTTGGGTGATACGTCCCTTTAGTCTTTAGCAGTTTTCTCCACCTCCACCTTTATTATGTCATTTATTTGTTGAAGAAACTGGGTAATTTGATCTGTAGAATTTCCACATTGTGGACTTGGCCGGTTACATAGGATAAAATGGCATTCTAGTTAGCACAAAATTCTATATTTTAACATACCACTTTTTTATCTTGTTTCCCAAAGAACGTTGTGAGTTTTGTTTTACTACCTGAAAAGTTTAAGAACTTCGTAGCATTCTTATTTTGTACTTAAGGAAGCTAAGACCAAGAGAGGGTTTTCCTGAAACTACCAACTTAGTTGGAAAGTATCAGACTACTCAGCATTTTCCTTGGTACTGTTGAAAGCCCAGTGTACCATGGTTTTATCAGAAGTGTCATAGGATGAAACTTTTTTAGCAAAGACCTCACCTGTTTTGTTTTCTCCCCTGTGCCTACATATTACCTGCTACATGGAGGATATTTAATTAGTATTTATTATTATGAGTTGTCTAATTCTGCCAGGTTTGGCCTACTCTTCCCTTTCTGGGCTAGAACCTGAAAGATTACAACTTGTTCTATCCGTAAGGGTTTAAAGCGGTTTAGGAGAGCAAACCTAATAATAAAAGCATTTTACTCATCACCTCCATTTCGGCACTAGTTAATCTTCCTTTCTAAATGCAAACCAGCACTTATATAGAATGCACCATAAATCATGCAGAAAATAAACAATGCATTAAAATGCATTCAAACTTTATATATCCATTAGTGTGGGATCTGATATCTTGGGGGGAGCATGAAGTGCAGGTAGTCTGGGACTTAAAGAGTCATTTTATTGCAGTGCTTGTTCAGCAAAAATACTGGGGTTTCCTGTCTATTTTTGTTTATTTTTCTTACAAAAATATATTTCAGTCATCAGAGCAATCTTAGCACAACCAAGGACTGTTGGCATTTTTTCACTTAGCAAAATTCTTTCTGGTGCTATGATGTGTGTTTTCTGTCAGCTAAAATTTACAGGAATAGTGAACCACAAGGATTTCCTGAGGAGAAGCTCCCACATGCTGTGTCTGGGATTTCTCATATTTCTTTTGGCAGCAGTAACATTCTCCAATACTACAGAATTACAGTTTGAGTCCAGTGCTAATAATTTCTCTTCAAGAAAACAACTTAACTGAAACATTTGTGGTTCTGTTTCGCTTGAACCAAGGAAAAAGTTATAACAGAGAAAATTACCTATCACCACCTACTCTGCCTTACCCTCCACAAAAAAAAAAAAGTCCCGTTCTGAAGCTGGATCAACCTATAATAATACTCATTATATGAATCATAGAAATTTCTGTGTGTTCGTTTTTAAGCCTAATAGCTGCAAACCTCCAAATATAGTGGTTAAGGCTGTTGCAATAGGGAGCCTCACCTTGCTGTAAAAGAAAAAGTATTTTATATTGGGTGATCAGGTTTTATACAAAGACATTATTTACCTCTTTCTCATTCTGTCATGCATGTACAGAGTATGAAAAGCTAATCAATATGGTTTCATATTGCCTGTTAAAATTAACCTTTTCAAAATTATCACTTGTCAAGTTTGGTATGGCTATTCTTTGATAACACAATTATCAGAAAAGACTTAAAATACTCCTCCATTTCCAACTACATATCTGTTTAAGCTCTGATTTTCTTTATATACTTAATCCAAAATAAAAAATTACAACTGATTCAATACAGAAGTGGATATAAGAATCCAGCTACCTCCTGTTAAGGTAGACTTCAAGAGATGTGCAAAAATATAAAACAATCCACTCTTAATACATTTCTTTCATTGTGGAAAAAAATTTTCATTAAAATTATGTTGTTTACATAAATTTATAATGGGTTTATTGTTATTTTAAGTAAGTTAATAAATGTTTCAATTTTTTAGTTTCAATTTCTAATATGGTAAATATTGTTAGATAGCCACATAAACAAAAGCTCTTTGGGAGCTTCAGTAATTTTTAAGATCATAAAGGGGTCTTGAGACCAAAACAATTTGAGAACCACTGGTCATGATTTGGTTATCTGAGATCTTTCAAATAGTGCACAGGTTATTTGGCAGTTTCAGAGAAAAAGATAATTTTATCTGCCAGACATTTTTTAAATTAATACAAAATAATAACTTTACTAAAAATCCCTTTGCATTCTTAAAAATTGCTCTTGTGCTACAAGATCTATCTTGGTCAGTTCTTCTTGGCTAATGTTCAGTTTGTTAACCAAAGGATGTTTGTTTTTCATTTGTGTGTTATCATTGGTTAAATTTTTTAAATTAATTTTGGGCTGCGTTGGGTCTTTGTTGCTGCGTGCGGGCTTTCTCTAGTTGCGGCGAGCGGGGGCTACTCTTCGTTGCGGTGTGCAGGCTTCTCATTGCAGTGGCTTCTCTTTGTTGCGGAGCACGGGCTCTAGGCGCGCGCGGGCTTCAGTAGTTGTGGCTCGCGGGCTCCAGAGCACAGGCTCAGTAGTTGTGGCGCACGGCCTTAGTTGCTCTGCGGCATGTGGGATCTTCCCGGACCAGGGCTCAAACCTGTGTCCCCTCTTAACCTCTGCGCCACCAGGGAAGTCCCATCAAAATTTTCTTTTGGCTCAAAGGTGATTGAATCGTAAAAGTGGAAATAAAACAGTAAAATAAATGCTACAACTCAGAATACTATCATAAACATAGTCAGTAGAGCTTTAGTGTTCGTATAGTCTGAGTTTATATGTGTTAGAAAGTGATATGATTTGCATTAACAACCAAAAAGAGAAGAGTGCAGACATGAAATACGATGATGACTGGAATTAACATTTTATTGGACCTGCAGTACCTTCATCCCTTGTCTCCAGAGGTGGTCTACTCTGAAATTTTGCCAAAAACTTAGTTACATAAAGCCATGAAACAAAGTACAATGATGGCCTTGGCAAGCCAGAATTTTCCAGAACTGTAAAACAGTGCTTTCTAGGCTGAAAGTGATGAATTCTATCACTAAAGATGAGGAAGAAACCAGAACTGCTAAGGCATCATTCATAGTTGCGTAGCACAAATGGGTATGTATGTCACACCTTTGACCAGAAGCTTATGAACCAGCCAAAAAGTTATTGAGAAGTTTTGTTTGGAGAAAAGTCGGAATAAGTTACTGGTAGAATTACCATATCAAAAGACACTGTTGGGGCTTCCCTGGTGGCACAGTGGTTAAGAATCCGCCTGCCAATGCAGGGGACACAGGTTCGAACCCTGGCCTGGGAAGATCCCACATGCTGCGGAGCAACTAAGCTCGTGCACCATAACTACTGAGCCTGTGCTCTAGAGCCCGTGAGCCACAACTACTGAGCCCACGTGCCACAGATACTGAAGCCTGTGCACCTAGAGCCCGTGCTCTGCAACAAGAGAAGCCACGACAATGAGAAGCCCGCACATCACAACAAAGAGTAACCCCTGCTCGCTGCAACTAGAGAAAACCCGCGCACAGCAACGTAAGACCCAACACAGCCAAAAATAAATAAATCAATCAATAATTTTTTTTTTAAAGACACCGTTGGACATTATCAGTAGTACACAAGGTAAACAATTAATGCTGCTGTTTTGTGAAATATGAAATAACAAGTGTTCCAGACTATGGTGATCCAAACTGAGTGTGTATGCTCTTAGTTAATGTGCAAACAAAAAGGGAGAACAAAGTATTCATTGTATCTCTTCTGTGGAATCACTTCTTAAAAATCTGTGTTACAGATACTCCATTTTGTTATTTTGTGAGCTGTGACATAAGCTGGAAAAGGAAGGGATATTGTGGTCAGTGCTGACTTAACATCAGCTAAGTGTGCTGTAAGGAAGGACATTACAGTGTGAATAAAAAGAGGTTTGGCCCCGTCCCCAGCCCCCAGCCCTCCTCCCAGAGAACAATTAGCAGGCAAGAGTGTACCTCATGATCTTAATTGAGTTGGGAGTCAACAGACTAAGGCTGTTGGGCCAATTTGTACTCCCGCTGTGCCTTTTTTATATGGCTGGTGAACAAAGAATGGTGTTTTACATTTTTTTAATGGTTGGGGAAGATATCAAAAGAATGATATTTTGTGATGCATGAAAATTATAAAGTTTGGTATTTCCATAAATAAGGTTTTACTGGAACATAACCACATTCATTGGTCTATATATTGTCTGTGGCTGCTTTCACACTACTGCAACGGACTTGATGAGTTGCAACAGAGACCATATGGCCTGCAAAGCCTAAAATATTTACTATCTGGCCTTTTACAGAAGAAGTTTGATGACCCTTGAATTAGAGTAACTCCACTTTGATCCATCTTATTTATTGTTCTTCCCCATGGGAGTTCATTTGAAGAAAGGGTTCTACTGCCTTAAAAACAAGTTTTGGGTTTTTTTCTAAAGTATGTAAACTTTTCCAAAGGTCAGCCCAAAGAGCTAGCGTTCTTGTTCTTTTGCCACTCTGGGGGCAGAGCAGGGTGGGGTTCACAGTTCAGTTTGAAAATACAGATTGAGTAACTCAAGGCAATATTTGAAGATACATTATGGGTGATAAAAAGATTAACCATTTGTGCCACCAGAGATTTTAAGTCTGATAACAGGGATAAGACAGTAAATTCTTCCTCCTTATTTTTAAAATTTTTGCATATTTTTCTCAAAAGAGAAATTAAACATAGCTTAAAAGGAAGGCATCTGACTCATCTTCCTGTTCCCTCAAGTTAATATCCAGTGAATTGCTACCAGTCCAGCAAATTCCCACTCTTCCTCATTTTTCCAAACTCAAAGATACATTCCCTAAAAGCGTTGGTCTAATTTAGCTACCTCCTGTTTCCATAGCAACCAATACATTCCTGTAATTATTAATTTGCTTCGTGTCTCTGTACTAAACTATAAGTAAGCTTCTTTGGTGTCTTCCTCTCTAAACACAGGAGGGACTATTTGTAATTTTAGGTAATATAGCACAATATTTCAGAGCACTGGCTTTGGAGTCAGACTTATCCTGCTTTCTCTAGCTGAGTGAATCTTTCCTCATCTATGAAATGGGAATAACAGTAGTAATGATGATGGTAATTTAGTTTGTTGTAAACCTTAACTGAGACGATGCATGTAAAATGCTTAGTTGAGGTTTTGCCACATAGCACTATGTCATCTGAGTGGCTGTTGTTTTGGTGGTTGTTGTTATTGTATCTCTAGTATCTGACATAATGTCTTTTTTAAGTATTAAAAATCTTGTTGAATGGAATCAAGATTTATTTTAAACATTTACCAACTTTGTGCTTTAGAGAAGACTAAAAGTTAAAATTAAAGCTTGCCACTTATCTAGAAAGAGTTGTCCCATGGATTTTCATTCAATAGTGATGATGATGTTTCTGTTTGATGTTCTTTTTTTTTTTTTTGGTCTGTTCCAAAACCTGTGCTCTTTCCACATAGCTTATGTAAAGTTGAGGTATAAATTGAATGCTTACTATGTGCCAAGGACTGTTCTAAATGCTTTATATTTATTTAGTCCTCGTAAGAGCTCTATGAGTTAGGTATTAGTTATTATTCCTGTTTTTACATGAGACAGCCGAAGCAGAGAAGGATCATAAATTGCCATGGGTTACCAAGCTAATAAGAGGGAGAATTGGGATTTGAATCCGCAGTCTGGCTCCAGAGTTTGTGTTCTTAACCTGCACAAACCTACCTCTCTTATTTGCTATATGCTTGTATGTAGGCATATTTTAGGTAACTCCAACTTTCTTGGAGTTTTAAGTTTGTTTACAGTGCTGGCATATGATACATAATACTCATTTGTGCTTGAATGAATTAATATGGTATGATAAATTTATAATTGATATAGTATGATCATTGATTAATTCTTCTTGGCTTCAAGTAATAACTATTTTTCACTGTAGGTCCTTTTCGGAGCTATCTTTAGCCAGGATTAGCTATTATGAAGCAATCTATTCTAATACTACAAAAATGTGGACAAAGAAATTGCTTAACAAATCTACTTACATTCCTAAATTCATTTTTTCTTGCTGGTACTCACTCAAAGAAAAAAGTCTGTGTTTTATTTAGTTTTTCCTTTTTTGGATTACTCTGTTGAATTGTTTGTTGATTTTTTTTTTTTTTTAATGTTACGTGGCATTGTGACAGATAATTCAATTCTTTATAGAAGAAGCCTTAAAGAATTTGGGCATACTTGTCATAATGTTGAATTTGGCCTCTAAAACTTCTGAAATACAGTTGATCTTTGAAACATAGGGGAGTTAGAGGCACCCACCCGCGTATAACTTCACAGTCAGCCCTCTCTGTTCTCAGTTCCTCTTCCTGGGCTTCAACCAACCCTCCATTGTGTAGTGCTATAATATGTATTTATTTTTTAGAATCTTCATCAAAGTGGAACCCCACAGTTCAAACCCTTATTGTTAAAGGGTCAACTGTAGTAATGATCTTGAAATTTACTTTATATGTCTCTTTCAGAATTCTCCACTTTACCAGTACTTACAGGATCTGGGACACACAGACTTCGAAGTATGTTCTTCTCTGTCACCAAAACCAGAAAAATGCACAGTGACAGAGGGACAACAAAAGCCTCCTGCAAGAGCCCTGCCAAAAGTAAGAAGGCATACTCATTCTCTTTGACTCAATCTTTTGTTCTTTACTGATTATTTAAACTGCCTTTACCCTTATCCTTGCAAAAAACAAAAACAAGAAAACACCTTGTTGGCACCTCCATGTTCTCCCTTGCACTGGTAAGACTTTAATTTTTATTTCATCAGTAGTACGTGTCTGTTTAGATAAACATGAATCCTTGCTGTTTTAGACTATCTCATGGGTAGTTTGTATAATGAATTAAAATTAATATGATTGAAGATTAAAATATATTACATATTTAAACATTGAAGTTATCTGGAAGGAACCAGAAAAATAAACTAAAACCTTAATGAGAACCCAACTATAGGATTCCTATAGTAACTAGAATTTTTTTCTTTGAGGGAGATTGGGATTCACATATATACACTAATATGTATAAAATAGATAACTAATTTCAAAAAAAAAGAAAAAAATAGTGGGATAGCAAGTGCAGACAAAACAAAAAAAATGTTTTAAAGAGAATGCAAATTATAAGAAAGCATATTAATACTTAATAAACAGTTTCAAGGATATATGATGGAGTGGGTGTATTTACCTCAATTTCTGATGCCCTTTATATCTGTAGTATCATATACTTTTATACAGTGAATATTTCATAGTTGATGTACATCGTGAGGCTGAGATACTAGAAGAAGCCACCAATAATTATGTTCTATAAAATACATTTACTAGATTGATTCATGTTCTGTTAGCTGTGTTTATTAAAATCAGAAAAATTCCAGTACATTTCAGTTTTAACAAAAGGAATTCTAATTTAACAGAAAAAAATGTAACCAGATTACCTCATTTCTTAAGCATTCTAGTTTAATCAGTGTTTTATTATAATTCAAGTTCCTTTTGGGAGGAGGATTTTAAAGTTTTCAATTAGTCATTTACTCTGTGTGATAGAAAGGAAAAGATCTTTCCTTCTGTACTTCTTAGAAAAACTGTAAAATGTGAGGTAACCAAGCTGGGCCCAATTGCAACAGCAGAGTAAACACCAGAGAAATGGGGTTTTTTTCCCACTAACACTCACAAGGTGGGAGTTAGGGGAGCAAGAGTCCTCTGTACTTAAACCCTTTCTTCTCCTTGCTCCTTTCAAATATGAACGTTCCTGGGAAAAGTTTTGAAAGCAAAATCTAAAGATATATCTAAAAGATTATTGGGACTTCCCTGGTGGTCCAGTGGCTAAGACTTCGCGCTCCCAACGCAGGGGGCCCAGGTTCAATCCCTGGTCGGGGAACTAGATATCACATGCTGCAACTAAGAGTTCGCATGCCGCAACTGAAGATCCTGCATGCTGCAGTGGGGATCCTGAGTGCCGCAGCTAAGACCTGGCATGGCCAAATAAATAAATATTTTTAAAAAAATAATAAAAATAAAAGATTATTTACAGACTAAAATTTGAATTTGAGATTACTTGGCAACAAAAGACAAAGAATGGGCCAAGGGATAGTGTTGGGGCAGGAGATGGACATTGACCTCTTGTGTGTGTGAGTGTGTGTGTGTAAACTTGGGTTTTGTAAGTATTTAATTTTCATTTATGACAGGTATTTTTACATATAGAAATGTTGTTATTAATTTACAAATAAATGAGAGTTTAAAATTTCATCCTCTTAGAAATAGAGGAACAGTAAAAAGCATAGCCAGAGGGTGTTTTTCAAAATTACCACATGTCTAGAAAATTCATTTAGTCTTCATGTTACACATTTCAGCTGTACAAGCTATATCTTTCTAAAATGGAGTTTTTCTAGATATGAGGCAGCTAAATTTTAGAAAGATTTGTTATTCCTTCTTAGGGGATATATTTTTAGAATTGCCCCCCAAATTGTGTTCAAGCTATGAAGTAGCAGTTATTTTCTTTGGAAAGCAAATTTTCTGTATGAGTTCATGATGAAACAGTCATTAGCATTAATCACCCTTTTTAAACTTTTTTTAAAAATGTGATTGTTAGAGTACTTATTGAGTAGTCTGTACTGGTATTCTTTTCATGAATATTCATTCTCTGTATATTTTTTTCTGGTTTCTGTTCCTGTGATTATTCTTAAACATTCCTCCCACAAAGTTTCAGCATCAGTCCTCTTTGCTTGATCTGTTTTCTCTGAGCTATCTCATCTACTTTCTTACCCTCATTGGCCCCTTTTGTTTATTCTCCATTTTCACTGAGTTCCAGATACTTCTTAGACTTTTCCATTTGCCTGTGCTCCAGGCAACTCAGATTCAATATGTCTAAAACAACTTTTTTTTCTCAGCACTCCTGAAACAAAATATTCTTTCTGTATTCCCAAATTACCAGCCTCTCAATTATCTTGCAATTTCCCATCACTCCCACATTGATTTGGTCATTAAGTGACTCAACTTCTTTGTCTCTAAAAGCCAATCCTTATTACCATTTTTGCTACCCTAGTTCAAGCCTTTATCATTATTTAGCTGGGCTGTTGTATATCCTTCTAATCATGCTTCTTGGCAACACTCATTCCCTGCTAGTACAGCCTCTGCAGTGTTGCCAGTTATTTTTCTAAAGTGCTGATTTTTATTGTTTCACTTCCTTACATAAAAACCTTTGGTGACTCCTCACAGTCTACAGGATAAATTCTAAACTATTATTAAGACCACAGTCTTTTAAAACCTATCTCAGTGTACCTTTTAAACTTCATTATTCTTCCCTTGGGTCTTAGCTGTCCCAAACTATGCCACTATCCCCAATGGCATGTACTTCCATGGCTCTCTCCTTTATTCATTCTTTCCCCTTGCCTGGAGTGTTCTTCCCTCCATTGTTATTAAATTCCTATTCAACTGTTAGGGCTTAGCTCCAGTGTCAGCTCCTCTTGACCTCCTTTTTCCCACACTTTTTCAGATTTTACATTGGTTTGTAATTATTTGTACTGTCTCTTCTAAGTTCTTGAAAACAGCAGTTATGTATATTCATCTTTGTTCCCATGACCCTTTTTCAGTACCTGGAATATAATAGTCACTCAGTGAATGTAAACTCCATTTACTGGCCTGCTCAGGAAATGGGCTATTAAGGTAAATTGAATTTTTGATTGATTCAATAATAAAACTTTTATTTCAATATGAGACAGTTTTTCTAAAATTGATTAAAATATCTTTCTGCCTTAGTATTGTAGAATGAAATGCTCTTAATATTTGAGAACTTGGAGTACTTGGTTTTCATTTTGAAATACATACCCAATACCATCGTCATGTGGACATAGGTAGTATATAGTGTACCCAAGATACGTAGGTTTACAGGTCTCATTCCAACTCACTGAATCTGAATCTTTAGTTGGGGGGCCCAGGAGTATGTTTCTGACTGAATCCTCCAGGTGATTCTGATGTGCGAGTAAACTGGGGATCTAATAAGGAGGCTGCAACACACTGGCAAAGCATATAATATAACCTAGATGACTTTTTTCTTCCTTTTTCTGATAAAAATTATGATTAATTAGAAGTAACTTATTTGAAGTTTTTCTGCTATTGAGGTGTGCTTTAATAATCCTTTACAATGTCATTCATCTTCAGCGAGGCATCCTGTTAAAAGTGGCTGAAACCATCAAAAGTTGGATTTTGGTTCAGTGCAGTAAGAATGATGACTTACTTCACAAGTTGGTGAGTGTTCACTTTACTTCTTTTTTGTCACTTTTCAGGACTCCGGTTTATTAGTGAGAAAATTGATGAATCCGAATTTGTTTTGCTACTGATTTGGGCAGTGATTGATTTTGATTAGAAATTCTGGGCTGTTCTTCAAAAGGAGACTGTCTGCTTCATGAAGTGTTAAAGTTTGTTTGTATCACCTAAGGAAAAAAAAAGGAAAGGAAGTTCTTCAGTAACTGGGGATCTTTGCATTTGGACTCATTAGTAGTATTTCATAGGTCTTCTAAGAGGTTATTAGCCACTGAGAATAGGATATTCTGGTAATTATTGAAGCCCTATTTGTTAGATTACTCATTTCCTGCTGCCGTCTTCCTCCATTGACAGGTATTCCTCTCCGTGAGGAAGGGAATAGATCTATTAGTGGGATCCTCCCCCTTTTCATTAGGAACTTGACTGTCTCTATTCCACAGCCTATGATTACAAAGTTTGGGCAAAATCAAGAGTGGTTCCTCCCTAATTTATTTATCATTAATCTATCATTCTCTGACAACTTCATATGTAAAATTTAGTCTTCCGGGACTGATAAATCACAGAATTTCCCAAAGACTAGCTTGATCTCTGAGCCCCAAGAGGGAGTACATCCTAACAATATGAAGTCTAGGTAATATAGCTAAAAAAATTAAAGTTTTAAAATTCTTATGGCTCTCACAAGTAAGCAGATTTCAGAATCTTCTGCTGCCCTGTGACCTTAAGATGATAATTATCATTCTTGTAAACTATCATTTGTCAAAGGATGTTTACAGAGTGCTTTCACATTTTGATTTGTTAATCCAAACCCTGTATAAGGTTTAGTGTGTTTTACCATTTGGAAGCCTGAGGTTCAGACATTTCAGTTTGGTTAAAAATACTTATTAAGTGAATTGTTCAAGAATGTTCAGCTAGAAAGTGAATCAGAATTTGAACTCGAGTCTCCTGGTTTCAAAGCCCAGGCTCTTTTCATTATAATGTACCACCTTTCTAGCATGAGTATTACTATGTTTTGACTGACTAAAATTACTTTTTTAGCAATCTGTATGGGCAAGTTCTCTGTTCAGGGTTTCATCTTCATAGGTGTGTTGAAAAGGTCAATGAAGTGTCTTATCATCTACGTAGACATCATCTCTAGCCAGATGGAGCCATCCTCATTCTTCAGTGATACTAGGACTGTGGTAAGGTATATGGATCCATATACATTTTTCTGTGGTTTAATCATAGTCTGCATAGTCCTGATCTTTTCATTCTTGGTTCTTTGTCATTGGCCACATGCTTCATGTCATATTTCACTATAAAGTACCAGCTTCTGAATGCATCCCTTCTGTGCTTATATTATGCAGAACTGTAGGAAGTACATTCCTGAGAAATAGTTTACTAGTAATGCAACAAGGAATTGCCCAGTTAGCATCTGGCATGAGATTGCTTGACTTTTCCCCTTGATTACGAAACATTTTAAATTTTGTTAGCTATACAGATATTGAACCAGTCTCTTCCTTTTATAAAGATACTGGCAATTGCTCCATGATATCTGAACATTTTACCATTGTTCATTTTCATTAAGGTAGTACTTTTCTTCTTAAAGATTAAAAAAAAATTCCTTTATAGCAAGTATGATGTTAGTGGTATTGGCACTTTTTAAGTGCTTTTTAGCCTATAAAGTGCTATCATACATTATTTCACTTGATCCTCATCAGCTTTATTAAATAACACTGTATATTAAAAAGTGTGTAAGATCATTGAAGTATATTGACACATGAATAAGTTCTCTTCTCCATCCCTAGGGGCCAAAATAGAAATCTCTTTATTCTTTAGCTGTGCTTCTCATAGTCTTTTCATTCCATCCAAGCGGAATTCTTCCTAAGTTATCTTCTCATGCTATTTCTCTGTTTAACTTCTAAAAAGATCCCTACTACCTATCAAATCAAGTCCAATTCATCACTTTGGCTGGCATGAAAGAGTCTGCGTAATTTGGCCCTAATCTACCTTTCCAGCTTTATCCCCCAATATTTTCATCAGCCCAATACACTCTTCCTTTTCTTTTATTCCTTGCCTATTCTCTATGTCTATATTTGTACTACTATACTGTGAAATTTGTTCCATTTTTCTATTATTGGAATCTTTCCAATAAGCGGTACTAGCTCTTCCTCAAGGCCTTTCCCAGAAACTTCAGTCTGTTGGATCTCTTATTTTCTGCAACCACCTCGTATTAATTTTCTATGCTATGTTCTGTAAGTTTTTGTATTCTGTGAGCTTTTCTTTATTGTATTTTCAATTATTTCATATGTACTAACAACACTAACAGCTAACACTTACATAGCGCTTACTGCGCGCCAGATATTCTTAGTAGTTTATAAATACTTACTTATTTAATCCTTGCAACAACCCTGTGAAGTGGGTACTGTTATTATCCTCACTTTGAGAATGAGGAAACTGGAACAGAAAGGTTATTAACTTGCTTAAGTTGTGGGACCAAAATATAAACCCAGGCACTAACTAAGTCTTGACACTGAGACTTGTTGAGGGCGAGCCAAAGTTCACATAGCACACCTCCCCCCAGCACAGAGCACCCATACTATTAATACTGCCTCGAATCACACTGGTTTTGGGGAGGCTTTATCCCAGTTCTGCAACAGGTCTCATGCCAAGGAGTGGTGTTGAAGAAAGTGAGTTCCTGATTAAGCGGCATGCCCATAAGAGGATCTGTGCAGAGGAAGAGTTCCCAATCTGCACTAACAGCCTCCCCCTCTCTGTCAGCCTTAGCCTTCATTTAATTAGGCTTCTTTAAACTTACCCCTATACAATTACATAGAGGTCTCATAAAAGGCCTGATTTCAAGTTTTTGTAGCAAAAGTTTTATTTTTAATACTTGTATTTGAATATGGTCATGTCTGATTGGGGAATCCAAACCAAATTATAAGGCCAATATGTGAAGGTTTATTTTAAGGATTACTGGAAAAGCTACCATGCTCCACCCCCTGCTCTCCTGCCTTCCATTGCCCACCTGCTGTCGCTACCCTGCAGCCCACTTCCCCCTCTCCACCCCCAACAGTAATATAAAGTGAGTTGTGCTGTTCTCTCTTTATGAAAGTGGGGTGGAATGTCGAAAAACTAAGTGGTTCCTAATGTTAGGATTGTAAGAGAGAGGAGGCAGTAGTTCAAATATGAACCATAAAAGTGCTGCAGAGGTATGTGCAGGGCATATCAGTAGATGGTAAAAAAGCCATATAGGCTAAAAGGAAGATCAGCATTCCACTGAGTTTTTTTTTTTTTTTAGATAATTAAAAGAAATATATCCAAATAGGCCTAATATTAAAAATATTCTCCTTCTCTAAAAGTGATGTATAGCCCATGATCAAGAGGATATGTGCTCTTAGTGTATGGATCACTGCTTAAGTCCTCATGGTTAGCTGCAGCTAGAATCTGTGGTGCGGGAATGATTAAGAAGAGCAAACCCACTGCCCTCAAACCCTAGACCTAACTGGTTTTACTTTAGTTGCTAAGGGTCTTGTCCATTAAAAGTTCTCTTTATTTTTATCATACAATAGTATCTCCCTATTCCTAAGTTTAATACAACATAAAACTAAATTTTCTGGTAGAGAAGACTATATTCAGGGAAGAAGAATCAACTACCAAAGACTTAGGGTTTGAAATCATAATCCTGGAAAGTTACTTAATCTCTTTGAGCTTCAGTTTTCTCCTCTGTAGAATGGACAGGAGGATGATAATGTACATCACAGGGTTACTGTGAGAATTGCTCTAACATTGCTACCTCATCTCTCACCTCTCCACCAGGTACACTCTGCAAAAACTAATATTGGTGACTTGCAGGTCCCCAAACTAGAAGAGACTTGCTTTCATTGTGTCTCATCCCATTCTTCCAACTCTTTCATCTGGTTCATCCTTTAAGATTCAGTTTAGGCATCACCTCTTTTACTTTCTCTTTGTTGCAGGTTTTGTTCCTTCTATGCCATTTTCATAATAACCTAGTTATACCTCATCGCACTTCTTTGCACTTACTTTTCAGTCCTCTGCGTTAGACTATGAACTCTCTAAGAGTAAAGTCTTGTATGTCTTGTTCATTTTTTTATGCTTTTGATGTCAAGCATGTTGCCTGGTATGTATTCCTTGATAGGTGGGTAGAAGGAAAAGAGGGAGGAATAAATAAGCTTGTATATGTGAAAGCATTTTGTAAACTATAAAGTGCTATGCACATGTTGTTGTCATTTTGTATTATATTCCTTAATGATGTATTTTTAATACATTCTAAATGTCCATTTTTAGAAAGCCTTGATCCTGCTGATGTAATTCTTAGGTATTGGCTATATTGTTACAGCATCCAGGGACAGCATCTTCTGTTACAGGATTATATTTTCCATGTTGTTTTCCAACAATTTAATTAATTAGGCTTAACTCAATAGGTTTATTAATCTAATTACTTCACATCTGTTTATTAAAAATATATATTTCACTCACATGTGGCTCCATAATGTCTACCTCAGTCTTTATTGTTTCACATTTATAATGAAAATAAAACCCTCTCCATCATACTGAGAATAGGTTGACTATTGTTCTTCTTGGAGTCTGTACTGAAAATAAACACCTCTAATTTTATTAGCATGGTAGGAGCTTAATATTTAATACAAAATTATGCATGTATTAATACCTCTCTTCCGGTCTTTTAATGGCAAGGATATTGGATTCCGACTCGACTCACTACATACCATCCTGCAACAGGAAGTCCTGTTACAAGAGGATGTGGAACTGATTGAGCTACTTGATCCCAGTGTCCTGTCTGCAGGGCAACCTCAACAACAGGAAAATGGACACCTTCCAACACTTTGCTCCCTGGCGACCCCTAATATTTGGTACTGTCCAGAAAACATCTATCCGTTGCTTGCATACAGAGTATTACCAGAGGAAATCCATCATCACGCTCTCCATTATAAAGGCATTATAAACACTTTAGCATTTTAATTAATGTAATGATATGCCAGAGGTTAAAAAAAAAAAAGTCCCTTTCTAAAGTAAATACTATTTCAAGTGAAAGTGGAAAATATATCCAGTTTGATTATTATATACTTTCAACTCAGTATAGTTAGTGCTGTGTTTAACAACCCAATAAGCAGGTAAAACATATGCCAAAAAAAAAATCTCTCTTACCTGTATACCTATACACATGTGCGCATGAAGGCCTAGCCAGTGCTTTATGTTTCTTTACCATTAATAGATTATGTAATAATTACATTGTAGAGACACCAAGGATAGGACATGGGGCATGGAGGTAAACAGTTGATTTCTGCTTTGTTGGGTGAGAAGAGATCATAGACAATAGACAATTCAAACTGTCTTAAAACTTGTCAACCACTTAAAGTATTTGGGTCTAATGCAGAAGTCTCAGGCCATAATCTCTTAAAAAGAAATATATATGTATAGTAAAAAGGGATTATATATACAGAACTGTTAATATCCTCTTCCTATTAAAGTATGAGTTTATTAAATGAACTAAATTATTGCTCGAACTGTTCAAGTTATATGGGCAGTTACATTCATTGGCCTCAGTGTTCTGAATTTATCTGTCTTTCCTGTCACATTTACAAATGCTTCATATTGTAATAGATAGCAAAGTATGGTGTTTTCCAAATATGTAGTCACTCAGATGTCATGATGAAGTAAAGCATCTTATCCTTTAAAAATATAAGAACTTAAGGAGCTGCTAGAAGGAAGCATAGGTTTTAAGAATTTTATAACTTTATATTCAAGTTTTCTTTGACCTCAAATGTCATTAAGCAATTCTGAGTCCTATAAATACGTTATAGACTTTGCTATAAATACATAAAAGTATATGATGAGATTTTGCTTTATGATATTACCAATATTGTCTAACAGTAAAGGATTCCAAGGGAAATTAGGGCAGGCAAATATTTATTAAGAAGCATTCTTACATTTTCTTTATAGTTTGACTATATAACTGTCTTCAAGTAGTGTTGATGTTGTTTTTCGGATATCCTCAGATACAGCTCCCCTATATTTACCTCTTTCTTATATTTTCACATTTTCATCTAAGCCTTCATTGCTTGAATGATGTATGTTAGTCTGTAGATTTGTAATTGACCTAAATTAAAAAAAATTCATACATATTTTGACTTCAGTTAAAGCAGTATAAAAATACAAAGCTTGTCCATATTACGGTCTGCAATAAATATGTATATTCCAGAATTGTGGTGATGGTTATTTAAAATTAATGATAAAATAAAAAATAAAATTAATGATAAAATAAAATAAGATGACTTTATTCAAAGCAATTACTCATGAAGTATATATTATTTCTAATTGGAAAAATGCTTATATTTTCTTGAGGTATTATATGTTTTTTGCACAGATAATTAAAGTCTAATTTTAGGGGAAAAGACCTCATGATATCTCCAAATATTAAAGGTTTTTAGTAGTAAAAATTAGTAAAAATTAAAGTTTTTTTAAATTTTATATTTGTAAAATCAGATTTTAAAATCTGTAATTTGTTTTTAGGTTAAAGAGCACATATCTTAAAAAAAAAAGGTTTTTTCAGAAGATACCTATTTATGTCCTTTACCTAAACTGATTAGCTCTAGACAGTGGGTGTCTAGCAACTAGACAGTGGTGCTAGATATTTTTTAACTGTTTCATATTACTTTTTAAAATGTCATATTTTATAAAGTCATACTTTATAAAGAAGCTAGCATTTTATCTATTTTAGGAAACCTGAATTGCTGACTAAAGTAACTCATCTTTCTCTGGACTGATGGATATCATTTTTTTGGCTTCTCTATTCTAGGGATGTCTCAGTGCTATTTGCCTTCATTAGTTTGCTCATTATGCTTCCCACTTGGTGGATTGTATCTTCCTGGATGCTATGGGGAGTGATTCTATTTGTTTATCTGATCATAAGAGCTTTGAGATTATGGAGGACAGCAAAACTACAAATAACCCTAAAAAAATACAATGTCCATTTGGAAGATATAGCAACAAATAGCCGAGGTTTTACTAACCTCGTGAGAAAAGCTTTACGTCTCATTCAAGAAACTGAAGTCATTTCCAGAGGATTTACACTGTGAGTTCATTTTTCATTTTATTTTTTAAATAATTCTTTTCTACTACGTAGTTAAATTAGAATGTTACCTATTTTCATTTTTGTTTTGTATTTACAGAAAAAACTAGGTTTCTCTTTAGCACTTATTAAAGTCTGTTAACTGCTAAGTGAAGGAATAAATACATTATATATTAGATTTAATAAGTAGTATAATTCTTTTTTCTACTTTGAGAAACCAAAGTGCTTTGAGAATCATGATTATTTCTGTGTGTTACCATGTGATTACATAAGATAATATAGAGAGAGAGCCTTGATCTTCGCATGCAGTAGTTACCCAATAAATACTTGTTCTCTTTACTCACCGTCAGATGCTCTCTTTACTCACCGTCAGATGCTCTCTTTACTCAGGTTACATGATAGATGTATCTGACAAGAATTCATTTTGAAAAATCTTGCCATGTATTAATAATATTCTTTAGGTTAATATTAGTAGATATTTTGGCACTGATACTCTCAGATACTCTCACTGATATTTAATATGGGAAATTAAATATTCAACAGTCTAGCTGTAAGTGTATTAAGCTACCAGATGGATAGGCTATTTATTCTATTATTAAAGGGAAAACACCAATTATGTTCCATATTCTATGCCAGACAATTTTGCATACAACTAAAGGCATACAATAATAAGCGGTAGAGCAAATGTTCAAGTTCATTCCATCTGCCTCTAAAGCTTGTTTCCCGTACACTAGGCTGCCAGCTAAGCACTTACAGATGACAGTTGTAGTATAGTATATTTAATAATTTATATAACTCATATAACATCTGCAACCTATAGGTGGGAGAAAGTAAGTATATGGCAGAGAATAATTGTTGCTCTTAATTAGTTGTATCTGGAAAGTCATGAAAAGAGGGGGGCAGAAGAACCTTGGGTAGTCATTGCATCCTCCACTCTGCTCACTCTAGAGTAGTACCTAAACAATCTTGACATAAAAGCTCTATTTGGAATATCATGAAACAGGAAAGTAGGAGAGTCTCCAGTAATCCTCTCATTCTTCACTCTGTTGTGTTCTGGAACAGTGTTTTAAACTCCTGAGACACGAGAGAGATTTTATAACTTCTCTTTCTGCTTAATTCAAAATGTAACAGTCCTTAGTGTCTGTTAATTTTGGTCCTTCCATTGTAGTTAAAGTCCACTTCTTGTTGATAGAGCGTAGCAAATATTGAGTGTCAAATTTTAAAAGTTAAAAATCGTACTAAGTAAGTAATATAGCTCCTTTTCATCCTGGACTTGCACAACAAGAGGACTGACAGGTTAAGCAAAGTGGCTCTGTGTCCAGTTAATGCTTAGGCCTATATAGAGGATTCTGTGCCTTTTGTCATTGTCCCACTTTTACCCATATGTATAGAATTGGCATGAAGAGCTAAAATGGGCCCGTTAGGCATGATTTCCCTCTGGATTATGACTTCTATCTATTCAAATGCAGACAGACAGAAAAATTTTTGGAACAATTGTACTTCACTTGTCTCCATCTAACTGGAAAATGGATTGAAAAAATTATGAGGAATAATAAATTTTGAATCATAATTTTTTAGAAATATTTTCATTTTTAAGACTGAGTTAGTAAAATGGAACACAAACGATAGTGTCCATATATTGAAAATATTAGTGCTGTTTTATTCTACCTCAACTTTTCCTCTCTAGCAAATAATTTAACCCTTCTTTGCCTCATTTCTTTATTTTAAGATAAGCCTATCCGTCATTGTCCTGTTTTTTATAGATTTTTAATGCCTGAATGTGTTTAGTTTGGTTTAACATTTTTTTAAGTTTTGAGTTAGATGTCTTATTTTACAAATTTGTGGTTATAGTGTAAGAAATTTATAAATTCCAAATACTTTGTTTTACTATTAGGAGAGGCTACTAGTTAGGTGAAAAACTTATTGTCTGGAAAACTATGTAATATGAAATCACTCATAGTTTCATTTATAAAAGCATAATATGTTACATGGTGTTGTTGCAAATAGGTGCTCCCCATTTATCTTTGGAAAAGTGCTTATGAAATGTGCCTCCTCTTGAACAGTTTTGAGAGTAGCTATGCTACTACGTAGTAACCCTTACTTTGCCTTTCTACTTGCATTCCCCTGTTGGCCACTGGTCCTGTTATCTTTCTGCGTCCCCTACTTCATTTTGAGTAGGTAAGTGCCAGTGGCTGCAGGTGGGTAAGTCATTTTACCCTACTTTTATGAATGTACAGAATGTATTTCTATACAGTATTTGATTTTTCTGTACAAATGACCAAAAATATGATTGATGAACATATGTAAATGCATATTAAGAATGTGAAAGTGTTTATAATTAAGGCTTTCATACTTACTGTAGACATAGGTTTTGAAAACTAAATGTAAAGTAGTACCACTTTAGTATATTCTGGCAGATAGAGTGTCTATATCAAAAAGTTACAGTTTCTTACATAAATATTCCTACAGTTCTACTATATTTCAATTAAAATTTGTTGTTTCCCCATATCAGAGGAAGCCTTTATTCTTTGAGATTTTAATTTTTCATTTGTCTTTTTTCTGGTGGCTATATATGTGTCAGGGAAATGTCTATTTATGAGACTTGAGTTGGGATATTTATAAGCATTTTCTAATGAAAATCATGAGAAAGGAATTTTTTTTCCTAAGTTTAATAGAATTGTGGATTTAGAAAACAAAAACTTTAGGACACCTGTACAGTTGTATCACATTTTACTTTTCAAGTTTGCTTGACAGGGTCAGTGCTGCTTGCCCATTTAATAAAGCTGGACAGCATCCCAGTCAGCATCTCATCGGTCTTCGGAAAGCTGTCTACAGAACTGTAAGAGCCAACTTTCAAGCAGCAAGGCTAGCTACCCTATATATGCTGAAAAAATATCCTTTTCTGTCTATATGTAAGAATAAGCAATGTTTCCAGAGTCCTGAAAATAGATATCATAGCTGCATCCTATAAAAGTTAACTGTAAACTGAAATTGCCTATTTTGAAGCTTATTTCCATCATCACTTCTATTTTAAAACTAGGGGAATGACAATAATAGACAGGAAGAAAGTTCTTCTGCTCTCATGTGGCTCATTTTTAACAAGGAAAACACTTGAAGTCCCTCCCTTCACTGGTCCAAAGAATAAAGTCAAAATAACCTGGCTTCTCTAGGTCAGACATTTTTTCAAATTACTGAACATGACAAATTTGCGTCATGACATGGAAAGAAACTGGCAACAGGAAATCCTTCCCCTTTCAAAAAACAGAGGCTCTAGAGTCAGATTGGCTGTCTAAATTTGGGCTGAATCAGTTACTGTGTAGGTGACCGTAAGCAAGTTTCTTCACTCTCTGTACCTTGCTTTATTTATTGGTAAACTGACAATAATAACAAAATCTTCCTGACTGCTTTTGTTAGACCAAATGAATTGGTGCATATAAAGTGCTTAGGCAGTGTCTGGTATATAATAAGCACTTAAAGACTGCATGACAATAAGTCTGTCTCTTAAATTTACTAAATCAGGAAATTAGGTCTGTTAGAAAATAAAAGTGTATAAGATCTTTATTTTAGTTAAAATTTAGTTAGGTAAGTTATGAGTAAATGGGATGCAAAAACTACTTTGTACCTTCAGTATGCTGAGTACTGTAACATTGATAAATATAATGCTTAAAAGTTTACAGAGTGCTTTATGTTCTATCATTATATCCTTATACAAACCTTTCCATCTAGATTTTCTTATCTCCACTTTATGAGAAAACTAAATAAAATCTCTACTTTATATGGGATTTACCCAGTGTCACACAATTAGTAAGAGGTGAAATTGTGTCTTGACTGTAGGACTTAGGACTTTAAACCTTTTCTATATATGTATAGATTTACTATATCTAGATACATACACACACACACATACATACATACACATACTGTACTGTATTACCTCTTTGGAAATTGGGAGAAAGCATTTTCATTTTAGTCAAGAACTTGTCTATTCAATTTGTTTACTGCCTAAATACCTGCCTGCAATGTGCTAGGAAGACAGAGCAAAAACCTGTACTACCTACTTTTAAAGACTTTTGAGTGTAGTCAGTAGATATTCATAATACAATATAAGTGCCCAGGGTGCCTTCCAGCATAGCAGGACAATGTACTTGACCTGTGACTTCTGTGAAGACACAGAAGGCTTTCAGGGAAGCGACACCTGAGTTGACCCTCAAGGAATGAGTAGGAGTTGACCTTGAGGATAAAAGTGTGCATTGCAAGTAGAAGGAAGAAAAGATACAGAAGGAAATAGAGATATGACAGTGTGGGATGTTAACTGCAAGTAGTTATTCATTCAGTGACTATTATGCCAAGCAGTTTGCTAGTCACTAGATATACAGTGGTCCACATAATAGACATGGTCCCTGCCTCGGGGAGCCTATAGTTTAGTGAGGGATTGGGAGTGAGGTGGGCTGCGAGGGCCCTAACAAAGATTGCAGATGGTATGAATTCCGTGGGCCAGTCACTTATCTAGATACTGGGAACCTAGCAGTGAACAAGATAGACAAGATCCTTGTTCTTATGGAGTTTGCCTTCTAGTGGATGATATAATTAATAAAAACTGAACAGAATATTTTCAGATATTTGCTATAAAGGGAAAAAACCCCAGGGGAATAGGATAGCGAGTGATTGGTGTGTTGCTGTTTTTGATTGGATGATAGGGGAAGGCCTTCAATTTAAACTTCGATTTGAGATGGAGTTCCAGTCAGATGGACCAGCGAGTATAAAGATCTTGTGGCAGGAGTGAATTTAGTATGATTGGAGTATAGAAAAAGGACCATCATACTCAAAGACTGCAGCACAGTAAGTTGGGAGTCGGAGTATGAGATGAGATTCAGAGGTAGGCAGGGGCCGGATCATATTCTCCATATAAGAAACCTTAAGGAATTAAAAAAGTATCCACCAACTATTTCTTTGGAAAGACCAGTAAGTTATATAAACCCTCGTGTGCCTGATCAAAGTAAAAAGAATAGAAATATACAAGATTAGTAATGAGAACAGAGCAAGAAATTAAAATTATTATAAAGGGATAGTATTTGTAACTTTGTGGCCACAACTTTGAAACTGTAGGGAGAAATGGATCATTTCATATCAAAACACAAATCTCTAAAACTGACCTAGGAAGAATTCAGAAACTGGAGATTAATAAAAAGAATTCCATTAAAAAAAAGAAAGCGGGCTTCCCTGGTGGCGCAGTGGTTGAGAGTCCGCCTGCCAATGCAGGGGACACGGGTTCGAGCCCTGGTCCGGGAAGATCCACCGTGCCGCGGAGCAACTAAGCCCGTGTGCTACAACTGCTGAGCCTGCGCGTCTGGAGCCAGTGCTCCACAACAAGAGAGGCCGCGACGGTGAGAGGCCCGCGCACCGCGATGAAGAGTGGCCCCCGCTTGCCACAACTAGAGAAAGCCCTCGCGCAGAAACGAAGACCCAACACAGCCATAAATAAATAAATAAACAAATACTTTAAAAAAAAAAAAGAAAGCACCTGGTTATATATGTAAACAATGGAAAATGTGCAGCTGTAAAAAAGTGATAAAAGGTCTCGATGCACTATTGTGGAATGATCTCCAAATTATGTTGTTAAATGAAAAAAAAAAAAGCGAATTGCACAGAGCAGTATTTATACTACCCTTCCATTTGTGCATAGAAGGGATTGTATATATGAGGGGATAAATAAGAGTGTGCATGTATATATACACATATATATATCCCCACATACACACACATTTATATTTGGATTTCCTTTTATGTATGTACATAACCATAAAATATCTTGAAGTATACACCAGATACTGGTAACAGTGATTGCCTTTGCCTTTGGGTAGGTGAACTAGGTGGCTAAGGGATAGAGGTAGGAAGCAGTTTTTATTATACCCCTTAATCCCTTATAAATTTTTAATCCTGTGAATATATTACTTATTCAAAAACTAAGTGAATGAAAAAATGTTTAACTCCCTGGTCCAGATGGTTTTGTAGTTTAAAAAAAAAAAACTATTTCAGACCATAGAAAAGATTAGATAGAAAGCTACAGTACATCATTTTATTTATGCAGATACTATAATCTCAGTTCCAAATAAAAACCAATCTCACAAATAGAATATTTATAGATTCCGCCTAGTACTATATCAAAAGATTATTATAATACGACAAAATAGGGATATGTTATAAATGCATGAAGAGTTCAAATATCAAGAATTGTATGGATATAATTCTTTACAAAAACAATGAAAGTGGAGGAAATCACATAGTAATGTTGATAGATGCGCATGAGGAAGAGGAAGGCAGAAACAGAACAGCAGTCTATGTCAACAACCTAGATGGAACAGGCTTAGTGTTAGTTACATCAGTAGTTTATGTTTTCAGGTAACGGTCAGGTAATGATGTCCTGCAGTGTGCAGACTTGGAGGAAAAGAGGAAGTATTTGCTGTAGGGTGGTGAGGGCCTGAGCCATGATACAATAAAGTACATAATACAGTTTCAAAAGGTAGATGCGAAAAATAACTAAATTAGCACTTTAGCGCTTGTGAAGAGTTGAACTTTTAATTCTCTAACTATAAAGATATTTTATTCTCAAGTATCCTGTAAGATTTGAGGTATATTAATATATTAGATTTTAAGATTAGTTTCTTTTTTAAAAAACTGATGTAAATCTCCTCAAAGTTCAGAACAAAGATAAGTAAAGGTAATTTTGGACAGTTTTATTGTACTCTTTATGCTTTAATGAAAAGGCTTTGTTGATTGCCTTAACCTAATTTAACCTACCCCCTGAACTCTGAGAGTGACAATGTAACCAACTACATCTGTGTGGTGCCTTTTAAGGAGCTGGGCCTTGGACTTAGTGAAGAGCAGATTTCAGAAGAGGAAGCACATAACCTTACAGATGGCTTCAGCCTGCCTGCATTGAAGGTAATCCATTCATGGATGGGAAGGGCCGAAGAAAAGATAGATGCATTTGGATTGTGCCTGTGCTTTCTGAACATAAATGGTGCACCTGTTTCTTTTGTTGTTTGCTGGATACCATTACCATAATAGCCTTACTGATGTTTTTGAAACTGCCTTTAAAGAGGGACAGCACTGTAAAGATTGGATGAAGAGTGGGAATTCCCTGGCGGTCCAGTGGTTAGGACTCTGCGCTTCCACTGCAGGGGGCACAGGTTCCATCCCCAGTCAGGGAACCAAGATACTACATGCTGCTCAGTGCAGCCATAAATAAATGAATCAATGAATGAATAGAGGAGATCCTTATGTTCTGATATTGAAATACTTTAAATTCTTACTATAGGCATTTCTTGTATTAAATTAGAGTTTGAAGATAAATGAGTTTAGTAGGAACCCAATATATGAGTGATTTTATTTACTAGCCATTTGTTTCAACAAACATGGGTAAAGAACGTACAAGATCTGCATCTTTCCTTGGAAAATCTCCAAAATTCTTATTTAGAACAAGAATTTTTTCATATATTAAAAACCACATAAAAGGATATATTTGACTACATAAGAATTAAACTTCTAAACTTTAAATGCTGTATATATATATTTTTTAAATTTTATTTATTTATTTTTGGCTGCATTGGGTCTTCGTTGCTGCACGTGGGCTTTCTCTAGTTGCGGCGAGGGGGGGCTACTCTTCGTTGCGGTGCGCGGGCTTCTCACTGTGGTGGCTTCTCCTGTTGCGGAGCACGGGTTCTAGGTGCGCGGGCTTCAGTAGTTGTGGCTTGCAGGCTCAGTAGTTGTGGCTCGTGGGCTCTAGAGCGCAGGCTCAGTGGTTGTGGCGCACGGGCTCCGTTGCTCCGCGGCACTTGGGATCTTCCTGGACCAGGGCTCGAACCGGTGTTCCCTGCATTGGCAGATGGATTCTTTTTTTTGTTTTGTTTTGTTTGTTTGTTTGTTTACTTATTTATTTATTTATGGCTGCATTGGGTCTTCAGTGCTGCGTGCAGGCTTTCTCTAGATGTGGCAAGGGGGGGCTACTCTTCGTTGCGGTGCGCAGGCTTCTCATTTCTCATTGCAGTGGCTTCTCTTGTTGCTGAGCACGGGCTGTAGACGTGCAGGCTTCAGTAGTTGCAGGACATGGGCTCAGTAGTTGTGGCTCGCGGGCTCTAGAGCACAGGCTCAGTAGTTGTGGTGCACGGGCTTTGTTGCTCCGCGGCATGTGGGATCTTCCCAGACCAGGGCTCAAACCCATGTCCCCTGCATTGGCAGACGGATTCTTAACCACTGCACCACCAGGGAAGCCCCAAATGCTGTATACTTTAAATGTAAATAAGCTCAGGAAAAAAATTGCAGTGATTTATAAACAAAGGGCTTGAATTCTTTCTATATAAAGAGCACTAAGGTATGTGAAACCTATTGAAGATAGGTCAGGTGTGTGAATTGCCAGTTCACAGAAACCAGAAATGGCCAATAAATGTGATAAAAATTTTCAGCCTTACTAGTATTTTGCCAAGGATATTGAAAGTTGATAATACTCATTGTCAGTGAAAATTCTGAGAGACCTCACACCAGTGGTCAAAGTATAAACTGCTTCACTTTAGCTGTGAATACCAGTCTTCACAAAGGTATGTACCCTTTACGCCAGCAATTTTAAGCTCACAGATTCATCTCAGGAAGTAATCAAAGATATATGTTCATAATATTACTACAGCAGCAAATCTTCAAAATGAGTTAAAAGTTCAGTGATTTGAGATTGGTAATGAGATTTATGGTACATTCATTTAATAAACTGCTTTGGAGTTAGTAGTAGAAAAAAATAACATGAAAAAACATAAGTTAAAGCATCTTACAAAAACTAACTGTATGCATTGAAAGATTCCAGTAGTATTTTTAAAAAGTCAAGCCAAATGTCTTTAAATTCCTTTTCAGTATTTAGCAAACTCCACTTAGATATTTTTTTATTTCTAGCCTTTAAACTTCACTTGATACCATGGAAATCAGTGCAAGTGTAGTTAACAGCATATTTTTCAAGATTCATTTTGTTTTGAGACCGTATAAACTTTTACATCTTTAAAATTTTCAGATCCACATAAAAGTTCTAGTTCTCCTGTTTGTTTTTCTTTCCAGTTACTTGAAATTTGCCTTGATTTATTTTTAACCTCATTCTAACCCATCTTAATAAATGGCATCATACAACTTATTAAGCTAGAAACCTGGGCACTATCCTCCTTATCCCTCTTTTTACCCTTCACGTATAAGCTATGAGTAGATTTTTGTGTTGGTTCCACCTTCAAAATACATTTTAAACTCATTCACTTTTTTTCATGTCATTTCCCACCATTCTAGTCCCAGCTGCCATCATTCTTACTGAGGCTGCTACAATAGTTTTCTTACTGGTTTCCTTAGTTCCCTAAAGTTTGTTTCAGAATGCAGTTTGACATTTAAAGTGCCTTAAAAATGATATATGCTTTAAATCAGTAATTCCACTTCTGCAAATCTTTCTTAAGGAAATGATTTCAAATATATTAAAGCTTTATATACCTGGTTGCTTATTAGCTTTGCTTATGATAGTGAAAAATGGAACACAGCCTAAATGTGCAGCAGTAGAGGAATACATGAATTGTAATTGCATGAATTACACTAAGTCCAACATGGTGAACCATTGTATACCAGCTACAACTTGCTTATGAAGATTTTGTAAAAACTTGGAGAAACCAGTGAAACAATCAGGATACATAAATATATATTTAGTAACTCTGTGTTTAGAAAAAGACCATGAGAAAATACTAATATACCAATAGCTACTCTTTAGTGTGGTTGCACTATAGGTAATTCCATTTACTTCCCAATTCAATACCATGACCATGCTTTACTCTATGATGGAAATAAAGTTATTTTCAAAGAACAATTTGGGAGATTCTTAATGATGAAAAAGCAGGGACTTTGGAATTGAGCAGACATGGGTTTATGTTTTAGCCCTGACACTGACTATAGTCATTTGACCTTGAGTGAGTTGTTCTTTGAACTTACCTAATGTGTAAAAAGGGGTTACCATACCTGCCCTACAAGGTGTTAGATTAAATGAGAAAACATACAAAACACCTACAACAGGGCTTGTTGTATAATGGTTAACCCAAAATGGTAATAGCTGTTACTCTTTAAGAAGGATTTGGAGAAAGAATTATGGTCATATTTCTTAATTTCCCTTTTAACTTATTTTTTTGTTTACTCATCAAGATGTCTCAGTGATTTCCCTATTTCTTTATGCTTTTTAAAAAGCTTGTTAAATCCTGGATTATATTTTGGCCCAAGTACAGGCAGCAAAAAGAAACAGTGGGCCTCCTGGAGTCAGACTTTCTAGGTTTGACTCTCACCTGACTGCTAGTATGGTCTTGAGCAAGTCATTGTTTCTGCGTTCATAAAATGAGATAACCATAATGCTGATCACTAAAGGATTAAATATTTGCCAGTCCAATACCTGGGAGAGAGTAAGTGATTAATAAACGTTAGCTGATTTTTTAAATTGCATCTGACATGACCTACTCTAAACTGTGGGACTTGTTCACTTGTTATCTCTCTACTCCACCACCAATGGTACTGGTTGTAGCTGGATCCTTTTTGCTCACCCATATTATTTTACAAGTCAGACAAACTTTAGTATTTTAATTCTGCTTTATTTTGACATATAACTAATCTATAACTAAACTTGATGATTGTGTTGCATTGTTACCAGGAATATCGGACTCCAAAAGAAGCCTATCTTGAGATTTACAGAGTTTATAAACTGCTGAAAATACCTGTAATGTTCAAAAACTGTGTAGTGCCACCTTGTACAGTTGGCATTATATCCAGATAAAGAATTTTAAAATGGATTTTGTAAGTTAAATTTTAAAATTCTTTCTCAAAAGAGCAACACTAACTAAAGCTTTTTTAAAAATGTAGTGAAAGATGGTTTACAAATAAATCGGGGCCTCTTGTTTTCCTTTGTAATCTTCATTGTGTTCTCTAAAGAAAATACGTTTTGGGGTTGTTTTTTTTTTAATTGTTCACATATCTTCCCTCAGGAGAACTTAGGAATTGCATCCTGAGGAGAGACATGTGAAATATCTAGTACAGAGTCCTTATCCCTCTTTTTTTCTTAGTTTAAAACTTTAACTAGTTTTTTTATAAAATTATTATTATTATAAAGAGTGTATTTCCTGCTTTAAAAAACAAATCTGCATTTTGTGAAAATACTTTTTTTTTTTTTTTTTTTTTTTTTGCCATACTGCGCGGCTTGCAGGATCTTAGTTCCCCGACCAGGGATCGAACCCGGGCCATGGCAGTGAAAGCACCGAGTCCTAACCACTGGGCTGTCAGGGAATTCCCTGAAAATGCTTTAAATCAAAATTTCCTAATTGCCCATGAACTATGGTTATCCCCTCATCCAGAGCGGCTTCCCTTATTCAAAGAACAAACAAAAAAATGTGTATTTCTGAGTTTTGGTTTAATTGTATAATGTGGCAGTGATTAGATAATAAATTTGTCTTTTTTAAAATGGCAGTAAGCTATGCCAACTTGATTTTTTAATTGCTGTGGTCTGAAACTCTGGAATCATCCTTGTTAACATCTTTACTCATAAACAGTCTGTCAAGAGATTCTGTCAGTTGTCTCACCGCTGCTTACCTCTTACCACGAACCACTATGGTACGAGCTACCATGTTAACTCCCACCTGGATTATTGCAGTAACCTCCTAACTGTCTTCACTTGTGCTCACCTCCCTATGATCTCTCAACACAGAATGATCTTGTTAAAGCTTAACTCAGATAATATTACTCTTCTGCTTAGAATCCTTCAGTGGTTCCCCATTTCTCTTAGAGTAAAAACCAGAGTTACTTCAGTAACTTCATCACTTACCATGCTCCCCCTTGCTTACTATGTCCCAGCCGCATGGACCTAGCTGTTCCTCAGATGTGCCAAGTATACTCCTACTACAGGACTTTGCACTTGAACCTCCTACTCCCTGGAACTCTTTCCTCATGGTGGCTCAGTTCCTTCAGATGAATTTAGAGACCCTCCTAGCCACCCCTCCTTCCCTTTGCTTCTCTCTCCCTCTTCTTCCCCTCACATATACACACACAAACACACATTTGCTGTTCCCCTTCTCTGCTGTATTTTCCCCATACCCATCAGACAAGAAACTTATTTTACTTGTTAATATCTATTACTCCCCCTACTTGAATATAAGCTTCATCAGGGCAAGGATATTTTTCACTTTTGTTCTCTGCTATATTATCAGCACCTAGAGTACTGCCTGGCACATCATAGGTGCTCAAGAAATATTTGGTGAATGAAAAAATAAAGGATAAAGAAAATCATTTTAGTAACAAAATTTAATGGTTACATAAGAAGACTTGTGAGATACCTTGTATTTATATTTAAGAATCCCTAGATAGTGTATCTTCAGTGATTTAGAATTTTGGCCTTGCTCATTAAAAAAAAAAATGAGTTAAAAGTAAAATAGGTTTACATTAAATTATCTTAATTCATTATTTGCATAATTTTAAAATTCATTTAATAAAACAGTTTAAATAATGTCCATTTTCATGGTTATAAAAAATTAGAATCTAAATTATCCAGAGTGGTAAATTATCCTCTTTTTATTGTCTGCTAACTCCTGTTCATACTAGATTGTATTTGTTTGTTTGATATTGTCCTCTTGAATAGTACTATCTGGAGGAATCCTTTGCCACCAGACTCAGGGTGTGTCTTACGAGAATGAGTGTTGTAGTTTCTCATGCTAGACATTCCTGAGTATGATCACTCTGGGACTGATTTTTATGTTTTTTCTTAGCTATTTCCTAGGCCAAAATAATGGTATAGTTTGAAGCCCAAACTCTGGCTCCATCAATGAGTTGTTTCTTTGGACTTACGTAGGTCCGTCATTCCTGCTGTCTCCTTTTCTCCTTTGTGTACATTTTTTAAATAATTCATCAAAGAACATTCATTTCTAATTAGCTGTGTCTCATTCCATCAGCATTTCTCTTTTAGGACAGAACTGTACTAAATTATATACTGGTATTAGCTGCTATATTATGATCAGAAGTTCCTATGTGCCATGACTATATAATTTGACGTTAACATTCTTGGCTACTCTTAGAGTTAGTTCAAACTCAGCTATATTCATTACTTAGAATAAAGTGAAAAGTTTAAACCAGAAGTTAAGATAAACAAATCTGTAGTTTGTTTTGAATGTTGACCAATATTTTTTATTGATCTAGTCCTTTTTTCTTTTTTTTTTTTTTTTTTTTTAGGTTTTGTTCCAACTCTGGGTGGCACAGAGTTCAGAGTTCTTCAGGCGGTTAGCCCTGTTACTTTCTACGGCTAATTCACCTCCTGGGCCCTTACTTACTCCAGCACTTTTGCCTCATCATATTTTATCTGATGTGACTCAAGGTCTACCTCATGCTCATTCTGCCTGTTTGGAAGAGCTTAAGCGCAGCTATGAGTTCTATCGGTACTTTGAAACTCAGCACCAGTCAGTACCCCAGCGTTTATCCAAAACTCAGCAGAAGTCAAGAGAACTGAATCATGTTCACACAGCAGTACGCAGCTTGCAGCTCCATCTGAAAGCATTACTGAATGAGTAAGTTTAGAAGCCATATAAGGAAATGTCCCCATGATTAGCAAGCTTCAGTCTTGTGCCATTGTGGTTGTTGGCTTATGTCCTAGCTAAAAAGCAGCAGCAAAATTGAGACATGCAGCCTAAACGATGGTTTAAAGGTACAAATGTGATTTGTAAGTACTGTAATTTGGGGGAGCCATTTAATAGTTTTTACTTTACCTGATGTCAACAGAAAACCTAGAAAGATAGGACAAAAGCAGAGAAGTATTATTACATACAGTCGATGAGAAAAATATTGCTGTTTTTCTGAATAAATCAGAGCAGGTTTGGACATTTTTCTATAGCATAGAACAAGTTTTTTGGCCCCAGTTGAATAATAAAAATGTAGAATCCATAGTTAATATTTGTTGATCTTCTACTTTGATACTCCACCTTGGTGAAATGTAGGGTCTAGTCATTTCAGTGAAATTTTTCTGTAACAGATACTCATAGTATAGGACTGGATCAAATGAATGATTGGGTTCATGTTGTATTGTAGTCAGGGGAAGGTCATAGGAATTTAATGAGTTGAGAAGATTGTAGTTGATGTACTTGACCCTGGATACCAGGCAAGAAGTAGAAGGGGGAGGGCAGCAATTGATTTTCTAAGATAAGAAAATGGGCCAAAAGGACTTGAAGTCTCAGTAAAATCAAAAAGCTGATTTACTGGAGTGAAGAAGGAGGTGATGTACAAGGATAGGAAATTAAGGTCAGAAAGACATTTTAAGAAGAGAAGTTTTTACCCATCAGTTCAAGGTCTGAGATAGGTATATAAGTTTGATGTAAAGATTACAGCATAGGGAAAAACTAAGAAACTGTGAGGCAGGGATGTTCCAGTGGTCTGTTGCTGCCGTTCTAAGAAAACCCTGTCTCCCACAGGAAATATGGGAGATAAGGCAATCTCCACTTGAGTGGGTGGCAAAAGTTGGATCATCATGAGAGGAAAAAAAGATTTCAGTGGAAAGGCTGTGTTAGGCAAAGCCAGGGTCTATAAAGAATTAATGTTTGGCAATAGAATCAGAAATATACAGGGCGTAAGGGAATGCATTAGCGTGAGGGAAGGTGGCTCGAGAAGGAGGAGTGCTACACTGGATGGACATGAAAATGATAAAGAAGGGCTTTGTACCTTGGTCAGGGATTATGAATGATGCATGGTAAGTATGTTTCCTATTTAAAAATGAAATATTCTATGTATGCTACTACATGTCACCTTTCAAAATACTTTCACTAGAGAGCAAACCAGTCACAAACCATCATATCTGATTTGCTCTTTAGCACTGCCACACACAACTTTTAAAAGTGTTATCTAAAAAATTTTGTGTTTCATCCCTCCCTCTCGCTTGTCCCCTTTGCTATTCCCACTCTCACTTGCCTACCCTAGGACATTAACCCTTTAACTGTTCTCCTGGCCTCTAGAGTGCAAGATTAATGTTTCTGAGGCATATATATGCTTTCTTACTTATCTGAAAATTTTCACTGGTTTTGGACTATAACAGCTTAGACTAAAGTCTGTATAAAACATTCTACAGAAAGGGTTTGCCATAACCTGACTACAGGCTGCTTTCTGTCTTTATTTCTCACTTCTTTCCTTCAGTCCCGCCAAACTGTATAAATGCCTTTCCCCATGTACCATCTACAATGACTTTCCTCGTCTTCTGTACATGCTCTGATTTTATCCATCCTTCAGTGCTGCCTCAGAAGTACCTCTTCCTTAGCTGTTCCCTGTCTGTACCCATAGCTGGTAGTAACTTCCCCCTCTTCTGAATTCTTATAAGCCTGTCTTTATCTCTCAGTCATTTTGTGCTTGGATTTAGCCCAGCTTCACAGCTTACCAGCTCTATGACCTGGGCAAGTTTCTTCAACTCTCTAGACCTAATTTGGAATGGAAATAAAATGTTAATTTTAATTTTTTATGATATTGTATTGTATATGTATAATTCCCCTGATTTGGTATAAGTTTCTTATAAGTAGGAAATGGGTTTAATTTATCCTTTCAGTTTGTAAAATGCCTGGTATGTATGCAAGAAATACTTGTTGAATAAATGTATGAATACTCTTCATAAGCTTTTTTTAAAATTGTGGTAAAATGCACATAACATAAAATTTACCGTTTAACCATTTTTAAGCGTACAGTTAAGTGGCATTAAGTACATATATATTGTTGTGCAACCATCACCACCTTCCATGTCCAGAGCTTTTTTCATCTTATAAACTTATTTCTTAAATCAACCTTGTGAATTATACGTTTCAGTTCGTAGTTTAGAAATCTGTTGCTGTTTTTCTTTATTACTCAGGGTAATAATTTTTGAAGATGAACTTGAAAAGCTTGTTTGTACTAGAGAAACACAAGAACTAGTGTCAGAAGCTTATCAAATCCTAGAACAGAAATTAAAGTTGATTCAACCCCATGTTCAAGCGAGCAACAGTTGCTGGGAAGAGGCCATTTCTCAAGTGGACAAGTTGCTACGAAGAAATACAGATAAAAAAGGTACCTATGAGAGAGTTCTTTTGCGTACCCTTATCAGATATGCTTATTCTTCTCTGGTAAGATTTTATTAGGTGTACTTCTTATCTATTTGATGAAACTGACTTGACAAAATTACCTAGTTTACTAAAAAAAAAAGTTAAATTTATATGTACAAATTGACACTGAACATAAAGCCTTGGCTCTTATTTTTGTAAATAAAAAATGAATATGCTTTGAAAGTTCCCTGAATCATATACCTCCTTTTTAAAAAATTTAATTAAACAAATAGATTTTAATAGTGTTATTCCATTATTAGGACTTCCAGAAACTCTTTTCCAGTTAGGGTAATAATGAGTTTGGTAGTCAGGGGCCGGAAATTGAGTTTACTTTTAAGATAAAATACTTCAGTCATTTAAAAATAGTATACAAATGCTATGTTGGCTGGTACTGCATATTTGTTATTATTATTGGATCTAAAATGTATTAAGTGCTGTCTGTTGGTGGGAATGTAAATTGATACAGCCACTATGGAGAACAGTAGGGAGGTTCCTGAAAAAGCTAAAAATAGAACTACCATACAACCCAGCAATCCCACCACTGGGCATATACCCTGAGAAAACCATAATTTAAAAAGAGTCATGTACCACAGTGTTCATTGCAGCACTATTTACAATAGCCAGGACATGGAAACAACCTAAGTGTCCATTGACAGATGAATGGATAAAGAAGATGTGGCACATACATACAATGAAATATTCCTCAGCCATGAAAAGAAACGAAATTGAGTTATTTGTAGTGAGGTGGATGGACCTAGAGTCTGTCATACAGAGTGAAGTAAGTCAAAAAGAGAAAAACAAATACCGTATGCTAACACATATATGTGGAATCTAAAAAAAAAAAAGGTTCTGATGAACCTAGGGGCAGGACAGGAATAAAGACACAGACGTAGAGAATGGACTTGAGGACACGAGGAGGGGGCAGGGTAAGCTGGGACGAGGTGAGAGAGTAACATTGACATATATACACTTCCAAATGTAAAAGAGATAGCTAGTGGGAAGCAGCTGCATAGCACAGGGAGATCAGCTCGGTGCTTTGCGACCACCTACAGGGGTGGAAAAGGAGGGTGGGAGGGAGACGCAAGAGGGAGGGGATATGGGGATATACGTATGCATATAGGTGATTCACTTTGTTATACATCAGAGACTAACACACCATTGTAAAGCAATTATACTCCAATAAAGATGTTAAAAAAAAAAGAAAATGTATAAAAATGTGCCGTTATTTAATAGGAGCATCAGAGTGCCTTGTACTGCTAGGTAAAAAGGCAGTCTTGAAACTTTCGGCAAAACTGCTTTCCTTTGGACCCAGATTTTATACTTGTTTTTACTAATTTCACTAATTCCATTGTAAATGGCTGACATATTAATCTTTAAACTTATGCTACAAGTCAATACCATGTTTATCCCTTGGAACCTTATTATGAGGTTAATCAGATTTATGTATAGAAATTGTATTGCTGCCAAAGGTGAGTAATGCTTTATCATCCTGTTAGTCATTGTTTTGTTTACAGCTAGATCTGTAATACTTTGTTTAATGTCTTAAACAAACTGAGAAAGTCCGTAGATAGTAAAAGTATTAACTTTTCTCAAAGGAAATGTTAACAAGCTAATTACCGATATACTACCAATAGATTTCCTTTATATCTCAAATGTAAATGGTGAATAATTCTTTCTCCAAAGGATAAATATGCCAAGAATTTTTAATATGTGCAAATATTTATACATATTAAACTTTTTGATATGACTCTAGAGCTTTTAAGTATATTTTCCATAAATAGAAACACTCAGAAGACCACTGGGTGTTAAAAGATGCATCTCATTCACCCCTCCCTTAGCATACTCTGAGATGTTGAATCTTAGTCAGTCAAACATGATTGTTAAAATTGTCTCCAAATCATTGGGCAGATGCTAAGCCATTTCATGATATCCTCTGTATATGTGGCTTTTGCTCATAGGTGATAATGACATGAAGTAAGATACAAGTATTCACAAACTTTTCTCACTAAAATGCCCATAGTAGCCTTGGCTACACAACTTGAAATAAAACTGTTCGTTTGAATTTTTTTAAGAAGCAGGTGCTTTTAGTTAGCCATATCTTATTTTTTTTAGTTATTTCAAAATTATAGGAATATCACGAGAATAATAATTCTAAGTACTGTTCATCCAGATTCCCCAGTTGCTGACATTCTACCACATTTGCTTTATCTCTCTGTGTATCTGTCTATAAATTCTTTTGGTGGTATTATTCTGAACCATTTGAGAGTAAGATACAGACATGAAACCCCATTACCCCTAAATACTTCTGTTCACATTTTTGAAAAACAGACATTCTTTTACATACCCATAGTATGCCATCAAAATCAGGAAATAGCCCAAGGCTCCTTCAGCTGATGAATAGGTAAGCCATTATATCCACCCATACGATGGAATACTACTCAGAAATAAAAAAGAAGTGAACTACTGTTACATTAATAAGATGGAAGATTCACTATGCTAATCAGAAGAGGCCAGACTCAAATCACTACATACTGTATGATTCCATTTATATGACATGCTGAAAATGTTAAAATTTAATAGGAACAGGAAACATATCAATGGTTACTAGGAGTTGGATATGGAGGGAGGAATAGGGTATAAAGAGGCAGCATAAGTAAATGTTTTGACATGATAGAACTATTCTGTATCATGATTGTGGTGGTAGAGGTGATTACATGACTCTAATTTGTCTAAACTCATAAAATTGTATATACAAAAATGAATTTTATGAGCGAATAAAATAAATTAGCTTAAAATTTTTTCACCCACTAGTTTTAGCATCCATTGATAGTTCTTGCTTGAATTGGATATTACTGTGATGGTTGCCAAATGGTAATTTTCTACTTCCATTTTCCATTTACACTTACTAGTTGACACTCTATTATAAGGTTAAGCATCCCCCCCCTTTCCACTTATTTACTTATTTATATCAATGTGGATATATGGATTCTTATTTTATTCAGTAGATCGTAGTTTGTTACTTTTATATTGTATTGTTGCCCAGGTTGTCCAAAGTTTGACCAGAGGGAGCCCATTCAAGGTGATTCGTGTCACCATCATTCTTTGAGCACTTCTTTACTTTGTCTCATACTTTCCCTGCCTCCAGCCATAACATCAGCCTTGTCTCCAAGAAGCCCTCATTCCTTTTAATGGAAAATAACATTTAGAAACCAAGATCTATGCTCAGAGCCACTGGGATGTTACTTCTTTTACCACTTCTCAGTGTACAGAGCTGTGAAATACATCTGCGTATATACATGTATACACTCCATCTCTATTTCTGTATCTGTCTATCCATATATGTTGTAAACCATGAGTTCATACCAATACCTCCAATTCAATTCTAATACCACATAGTTTATTCTGGCCTTCCCCCCTCTATATTTGTTCCTCCCTTTTGTGATTATGAGAAGCTTGGCTGTCATTAGTTTCAATATATTTACTTATTTACTCAATCCTTTGTATGTAACCAATCACCTGCTGCTGTGGGCTAAGTCACATTTCTGCTGATTCACACCTATTGAAGGTTCTTCCCACCCCAGCCTAGCTTGCTTTGACCACACCAGCCCATGACAGCCGAGAGTCCCCCCAACTCTGTTCCCAACCATGTATCTATCATTACTCTTGAAAGGTAAAAACCTAGAGGCTTAACCCCTGCTTCTTGAAAGTAGAGAGATAATGATAAAAGATAGAGAGCTGGACATGAGGCTAAGTAACCCCGAGATTAGATGCCAAACACCAATTTTAAATAATTAAAGTTAAGCTCACCTGGGTGATCTTTTCAATCTATTTACTTGTGAAACTCATTTCCAATCCTAACTTCTCCTGAGAATAAAAATAGTATAAGCGAAGTGCAAGATCAAAGTTTGTTTTTTGTAGGGAACAGTGGGTCTGTCTTGAGCCTGTTTCTGTGCCATGAACAAAGTTGATTGTTCAGTGCGTATTTAGAGTACCTACTGTGTGCCAGATACTATGGTAAGGTGAAAAAGGGAGAGAAAAAACAGGTTTTTCTTCTCCAAGAGTTTAACTTAAATTGTAAATCTATAGATATTACTCTTGTTTCACTCATTTCTGTGTTTCTTTTTAAGGCAAACCTGAAATGGCATGTGAAAACCCACACTGTACTGTGGTACCTTTGATGCAGCCTCCTCTACACATTGCAGACAAGGATCCAATCCCTGAGGAGCAGGTAAGGGTGAAAATTGCTTTTTTTTCCCCTAAAGAGTTTCACGTACATAACTTACCTACCTTTCTCTGTAAGTGACATGGATAAGTTCATGTAAGTTGTTGAATTTATATTTCTAATGAACTTCAAAATCACAATACGATGTATTGAATTTATATCATATCATTAGTTCTTAGTGCCTTGAATTTGGATCCATTGAATCTACCCACACATTTTCCTGTTTATATCTAATTGTCCATTTTTTAAATACTCAAAAGTGATGAAATGCATTAAAAATTAGTGCATTAGCAAAGGTACCTTCTGGGATGCTGGAAATGTTTTTATCTTGATCAGAGTGGTGGTTTACCCGTACCTGTGCCTATGTAAAAATCCTATACATTTAAGATTTGTGCATTTGGCTGCATGTATGTATGTTATACCCTTTATAAAACACTTTTTAAAATGATTGTGTTGGATGTTGACAACAGATTGCTCATTCTGAAGAAGGCTTCTTTTCCTTAGGTCATACTGTCTATTCAGTATTCTTAATTGCAAAGGGAGACCAACCCTACTTAGTTTAACCTACAAGAAATTTGTTTAAAAACACTACATAGCTGACAGAATATTTCAGAGGTCCAGATAATCAGGCTTGAAGCAGGCTGGGGTAAACAGCCAAAATCACTCAAAAGAACTGTTCCAGTGGCAACATCACTGCTAAGTCACTGGGTGCAGATGTTGCCACTTGCTCCATCAATGTTGAATAATGGAAACTATCTTCAGAACCTCTACCTCTGGAAACTTGATCTGCCACCATCCTTGCCGGAATGGATTCCTCAAAATGCCTACTTCTTTCTTTTTTTTTTAACATCTTTATTGGAGTATAATTGCTTTACAATGATGTGTTAGTTTCTGCTTTACAACAAAGTGAATCAGCTATACATATACATATATCCCCATATCTCCTCCCTCTTGCATCTCCCTCCCACCCTCCCTATCCCACCCCTCTAGGTGGTCACAAAGCACCAAGCTGATCTCCTTGTGCTATGCGGCTGCTTCCCACTAGCTATCTATTTTACATTTGGTAGTATGCCTATTTCTTTTATAACAAACTTCTGAATCAGATCTGATCCAGGTACACCCAATTAGAGGATCTCAACTCATTTTCCTTAACCATAACTGCAAGGGAAGCTGAGTAAGCCAGGATCCTACCCTCTCCCTTCGAGATAAGGAGAACCATAAGATGAGGTGTTCCCCAATCCTAGCAATAGTGTTCAAACTTCCTGGGAAGTCAGAAAGAACCACAAATGTCTACCAAAGAAGACTAACATACCTGACCACCTCCCCAGACCACCAGCCCTGCTAATTTTGATTGGTTTTGACAAAGCTAAAGCTGTAATCTTGAATAGATCTGTAGAATGGTATCAGAGTAGAAAAATAACAATCGAAGTTGTTAAACTTCTTATCCACAACCCTTTTTCGTATCAGGTAAGTTTTTTTAAGATTTCAATTTATCTATGTTTGCTTTGTTCGCCCAACTGTGCTTTAATGACCTGTGCCAGGAGTCCTCATTTTTTTTAATCTTGGAGATCAATAGGTGCAGGTAAGTGAATGCTACTAGAAAATTGTCCTCTTGAAGTACAGTGCTTTTTCTTTTCTTCATTTTCAGGAGTTAGAAGCTTATGTAGATGATATTGATATGGACAGTGATTTCAGAAAGGATGATTTTTATTACTTGTCTCAAGAAGACAGAGAGAGACAGGAGCGTGAGCATGAAGAATCCAAGAGGGTACTCCAAGAACTAAAAGCTGTGCTGGGATTTAAAGCATCAGAGGCAGAAAGGCAGAAGTGGAAGCAACTTCTATTTAGTGATCATGGTAAGCACTGACTTCAGAGTAAAACGTTATTTCAATGTAAGGGATTCTTTTTTCTTGAACTATAAATCTTATTTTAGGTATAGAATTCTTATGGTTTTAATTTTAGGGATCCACCAGTAAGTATAGTACTTTTTCTTCTAGACACAAAATTAATTTGATCAATAAAAGAGTGGGTATATAATCAGATTGGGAATTCAAAATTACACTTTTTCATTGGTTATTTGATTTTTTTTACTAAATTTGTTTTGAAATGGGTAGTGAGTTGTGAATAAATTGATGTGTTTTCAAATTTAGTGAATTTGAGATTCTAAACTCTGTCCTATGTTGATTTTATAATTACTTTAATAAAACACAAAATTAATAACTATGTTCACTATTAAAATAAATGAGTTAACCTAGGGCCTTAACTGTATCATTAGGTTACTTAATTGATCTGAGCACTTTAGTAGATGGGAAGCAGAGATGCTTCTGTGCACGCTGTCTCCATACTTGGATTCGGACAAAGTTGGATGACTGGTAATACCTAAGATTACCCTTAAACTTCTTTATGTTAACCACCCTTCTTTTCTTTAGTCGAACTTCATGGCAGGCAGGAGAGGGAAAGAGGGGAAGCTTAGTACTTGACAATATCAAACTAGCTAATTCGTAATTCAGGAATTAATTCCTATGGATTTCTAAGAAGGTAGAGTGGGACTTCCCTTCCATTTTAGAGTATGTGGAGCCTCAGAATCAACTGCCTTCTCTTCCTTTTCTCTTTTTCACTAGAAGTGTATAGATTACCTATACTCTGGAAGGTTCCTTGTCGTTCTCTTTTCTTCTCTTAGGAGCCGTACCATCCTCCCTTGGCCAGATGTACACTTCTTGATTTTTTTTTTTTAATTTATTTATTTTTGGCTGTGTTGGATCTTTGTTGCCACGTGCAGGCTTTCTCTAGTCGCGGTGAGCGGGGGCTACTCTTCGTTGCGGTGTGCGGACTTCTCATTGCAGTGGCTTCTGTTGTTGCAGAGCACGGGCTCTAGGTGCACGGGCTTCAGTAGTTGTGGCTCGCAGGCTCTAGAGCACAGGCTCAGTAGTTGTGGCACACAGGCTTAGCTGCTCCGTGGCATGTGGGATCTTCCCAGACCAGGGCTCGAACCCATGTCCCCTGCATTGGCAGGTGGATTCTTAGCCACTGCGCCACCAGGGAAACCCCCAGTTCTTGATTTTATCCTTCTTTCTTCCCATTGGCCCCCTTTGTAGCCCAGGTCCTCATAAGATTATGGTCGTATATTGTGATAGCCTCTTAGTTGACTTGCATTTTCAATACCTTTTTCTTCTAAGCTATTCTTAGAAGATAGCTTCTAAGTTTTTAGGATAGCTTATATCTATCCTTGAAAGCTACTTAGATTTTTCTCAAACAGCACACTGATTATAGCTCTCTATCTTAAAAACCTATGGTGGTTCCCCCTTTCTAATTGTATTGAATCTAAACTCCTTTTCCTGGTTTCAAGCCTCTCCATCATGCGTTCATCATATCCAATTATGTTCCCCACTATTTCTAATATAGATATCTTCCTCTGCTTATATCTATCTAATTAGACGATGGTTGCTGTTTTTATTAATGAAAAACATTTATGGTGATCCCTTTACCAGGAATGCTGTCCTCTCCACCAGTCTCTCCTCCATGAGTCCCCTCTTACTGCTCCAGTCCTACCACCTCTCCCACCACTACAGACCCTCACACCTGGGGGCACTCTAGTGAAATGAAAGGACATCTTGAGCAGCAAAGCATGTAGTAGATGAAGAACTTCCCAGAAGCAGCAGTAAAAACAGAGTTCCTGAAACTTGCTTGTCCATATATTTATGGCCTACATAAATCAGAGATGAAGAGTATTATATTTTAGACACTGTTGTTTCCTATGCGTTCAATTTTTTTTTGTTTCTGTAATTAAATTGGTCTTAAATAGGGGCTTTATTATCCCCCACAGTATTCATTTAGTAAATTACTCACTCAACAAGTAGATATTAAGATACTGTTTACTGCTGTATCCCTAGCACATAGATCGAGAGACAAAAATCCCCATACTCCTGGAGGTTTATATTCTAGCACAGAGTTAACACACTAGTCAGTTGATGCATTATACAGATTACCTGCCCCCATTTAATTAACAATAATCAGGAATATCAATCTACTTCTAATATATGTTGCATTCTTTAAGAATTAGCAGATTTATAGACTAACACTGTACATGAAATCTGAAAATAACATTGTATGTGAACTTATATCCTTTTTTATTGTTTAGTATTTTCTTCATGTGGCTTTAAAATTATCTTCTTGACAGTATGGGTAAAGATATAATGATGAGAGAAATGTATCTCTTTTTCAGGTATGTGTTTTCCATAGTTTACATTTGAAAAGGCAATAATGCTAATTTAGTTTGTGAAAATAAATAAAAAGCTGAAACCTTAAAATGCTTTTCCCATGAAAAATTTCAGTACATCTTCCAGAGTTGTTTTCGTCTCTGCCTACAGGGGTAAAGTCCGAATGGAATTAGAGAGGGAAATTCTACACTGGAACCTGCTGTGGCCATTTTTTTCTGTTGTTGCTGCTTCTCTAGTGGAGTTACTGCAGCTTAGGGATCTGTTTCTTGGAAATGGACACGTTTTACAAAATTATTTTTTAAATAAACGCCAGATCTTCAAGACGTGCTTTTTTTTTCTTCCGTCATGCTTCATAACATATTGTATTGTACTAACCCCTCATAATGGGAGGAGAGACTGCCTAGCAAGCAACCCACTGCCTACTAACATCAAGAGGGGCTAAATAAAACTTCATTTTCCTTGAAAGGACAACTTCTGCCGTATGGATATAATATTTATGTATTACGCTTTGTACAGTAGTTGATCTGGAATGCAGGTTTTATTTAATTTTATATTTTTCTGTGGCATTACAAAATGTGTACAAGTTTTGGCTTTATTTTCATCAGGGTCTTGTTAGGTGGTTGGCAAGTGAGTTGAATTGTATGTTGCATTTTTTTCCCATGCTGTTTTAACTTGTAAATATATATGTGTTGATGATAGGATGATTACCTGGATTACTGTTAGGTGTTTTATCTGACATACTACTAGTGAAAACCATGCTGCTTATTCTTTAGTACAGTGGTTCTCAAACTTTAGTGTGCATCAGAATCCAGTGGAGGGCTTGTAAAACATAGTCAGTCCTCACTCAGTTTCCAGTTCAGTAGGTGTGGGATGGAGCTGAAGAATTTGAATTTCTACCAAATTCCTAGGTGATGCTGACTGATGCTCTTGGTTCAAGGGCCACACCTTGAGAACCACTGCTTTAATATTTTGAATAAGAGATATGTGAGGTGTTGTAAAATATTCATCAAAACCCCATCTCATTTCATATCTTAGGCATTTTATCTCATAAATTTCTCTGGTTTTATAAATTTACATTGATTTACTGGCAAGTTTTATTTAGCTTTTATTTATTTATTGTTCGTTATAAGAAAAAACTACTGGGAGTTTAAATTAAAGTTTAAATCATTGCTGGGTTTTTAGTTATTTTCTTTCTTTCTTTCTTTCTTTCTTCCTTTCTTTCTTTCTTTCTTTCTTTCTTTGTTTTTTTCCTTTGAAGCTGTGTTGAAATCCTTGTGTCCTGTAGACCCAGTGGAACCCATAAGTAATTCAGAACCATCAGTGGATTCACATATGGGGAAAGTTTGTAAAAATGATACTGAAGAGGAAAATAATAAACCCTCTACAACCGACAATGAAATAAGTAATAGGACTGAGTATTTATGTGAATACCCTCTAGATGGTAAAAATAAAGACAATTCTGCAAATGAAGTCTTCCTCCAAGGAGCTGAAGAAAGAGTGTATTACCAATGTGAGAGCGAAGATGAGTCCCAGCAGTCTGATGCAGGTGGCCTGGCCCCTGCCCACCCAACCCACGGGGCCTCATCGCAGCCCTCCATCAAGCAGAGGCTGGCACAGCTACAGCTGTCACCGGATTTTACCTTCACTGCTGGCCTCGCTGCAGAAGTGGCTGCTAGATCTCTCTCCTTTACTACCATGCAGGAACAGACTTTTGGTGATGAGGAGGAAGAACAAATAATGCAAGAAAATGAAAATGAGGTAGAAGAAAAGTAAGAACCAAGATTTACATTAAGGATTTTCAATTGTTCTTTTTTGTGAAAGTGTTTTAACTTCAAGACTAGATATTCCACTGGAAAGGGAAAATGAGTGTAAGTTTACTATATTTAAAGCTAAGATGTGAATTTACAGGAAGAACCCTGGTTTGAACAACTGATCTGAAAATAGTAGTTTACCTGTAAATGGCAGATCTTTTAGGAAAATAAGAGAAAGGTAAGGGCTCTTTTGAATAAACTGCTATTTTATTTTCAGCATAACTGATTGATCTTGGAAATTCTTTAAGTATCTTTAATAACAAATGAATTTATCATTTCTTGCCAGAATTTACTGCCATAAAATGACTGGGGTAATTCTGTTGCAAGAACATTAACATTTAGTATGGCTCCTTTTTACTGTATTCTTGCAGTTAATGACTGCAGCTATCATGTCAGTAACAAGTTGTTTGTATTTTATTTTTGTTTATACCAGTCTTAAAACAAAGATACACGTTCTGAATAAAAAGAAAATTGAATTCATGCAATTGATGTGTACTGGGGTTTGGAACTAAAATGTAGTTTCAAAATTACTTGGGTTATAACATGTGTCTTATGATTCCTTGTTCGTATGTGTATTCAGTGGTTAATTTTAAGATTTCTAAATGATCTTTTAAAAAAACACATTGTACCTTTTTAAGAATTACCCTTTCAGTTTTGTGTGTTTATCTTTTTCTGTTCTTGTTGCAACGAAAAGAGATGATATCAAAGTGGGATCCCTATAGTCTGAGGCCTCATCCTCAACTTTGCAAAAAAGTTCCTTTTATCAGTTTGCCTAGAGATAATGGGTGCCATTAACACAAGCAGGTCACCATGCTGCTGATTTCTAGCCTGAAGCTGTACCCTCTCCACCTTAATAAGATTCTGGAAACATCCTGTCGGCTTCCTGGAAAGCATCCTTGTCTCCTTAATACTTTATTTACAAACTACCTCTTAAAAGGGGTTGCTTTCCAAATCATCCAGTCTCATCTGTTTTGTGTTGTGATTACATTTTCAAAGAGTAATATTTCCAGGAGTATATTGTTTTTTAACACCTATAGCTCCTATGCAGTGACATAGCTTATAGACGTTATTTGAGGAAAATGTAGGAAAAACTCAATTTATGCTGCTGTCCTAGAAAGGAAGTTGTGAATCTAGTATGCCTTTGGAGTTAAAAAACGCTTTTGAATTCCTGTAACTTAGCACTTCAAGTGAGTAAATTTTCGTATACCAAAGGGGACTTTTTTTCAATAATCTAAGGAAATTTATTTTTTATCCCGAGGAAAAACTTGCTTATGCTTTATATGAATAGTAGCGATCCTTTGTACTATAAGTGATTCTGCCTGTTGCTAAATATTATAGGACTTAACCCATAATTAAGCTCTTAGGAGCAATATCTTAGGGTGGGCCTAGTTTACCACTTAGATAGTTAGCTAAATTTCAAGAAAAAAATCTTGTGTTGTAACTGACTATTATATTCTTACATAACAATGCTTAAAGTTTACTTTCATTTTAAATTGCTTAGTTTGCCAGACTCCTTTTTTCCTTGAATTTAGAAGAATTATGGAAAAACTTGGTAATCTTTCTCTTAATCTGTAACCTTATATAAGAAGAATTAGAGTTTAATAATTTTTAATTCTTTTATTATATATGATTTTTATTATACCAGCTTGGGGAAAATATCTTCATAATATTATATCAGTTTTATTTAATGCTTTCTAAGGTGATACTTTTTAATATTGAAAGACTAATTTTAATCAGGAATTCCTAACCTTCCAGTCTGATCTGTTTTATTCACTAGTTGTTACTTAGTTCCATGAAAATTCTACTTACTGAAACCATGAAATAAGGATCTTGGAATTTTAACTGAATGTTCTTTTTATGTAGTTTTCAAAATTTGTCAACTTTTAGAATATTTCCAAGATAAAATATTATCTTCCCTGTGAAAATTCCTAATTTTCTCTTATGATAGTCTAAAAGTCGGTGTTTTTCTGTTTTTTTTATGGGGCCACCTGCATTAGAATAAATCGTAGGTCTTATTTTTTTAATACAGATCTGGGGCCATACTCCCAATTATTCTTAGTTGGTCATTTTGAAATGAGACCTAGCTGATGTTTATACCCGGTAAAATCTAAGAACTTCTGTCTAGGACTTTATTCTTCTTGCTGTGAATACCTTAGGAAATAAAACAAATAAGTCCATGTAATATAACTAGATATTCTTGTTACTTTTCAAATAATATTTCACTTTTTCTTATCAGGCTTGTGACTAGTTTTAATAGCTGCCACCCTACGTCCAAAAGAAGCCCTCTGGGGAAAATATTTTGTGGTGAAAATTTGTAATTGTGCTTTCCAAATTTAACAGTGGTATTTTGACAGAATAATTCTTGTAAGGAGTAATATCCTAACAGCTTTTAATGTGAACGTTTCCATCGTTTATTTTAAACCTAGTACTTAAGGTACGAATATATGAAAAGAGGCATTTAGGTCGCTCTTGAAGACAAGATTTTTGCCCTTTGCTTACCGTTAGGAAAGTCATGGCAGTAAATGATCTGGTGACAGTTATCATATCTTAAATCCGCCCCCCCTTTTTTTTCCCCCAGCTTTCAGTAAAAGTCTACATATCTGGCCTGTGTAGGGCCAGATTCTTGCTGGTCTTTGATTTGCAGTCTGCTGCTTATTTTCACAAGTTGTCTGTTTTATCTGACTTCATAAGTTAAGACCTCATTAAAATTGATTGTACTTAACAGCTTGTGAATATATTTCATTAGGAACTGATGCATTGACTCAAGTTTGATTTCTGAAGTTGAAGACAAGCAAGTCAGGAGAAACACATTTAAGGCAAATTACTAAGGAAATTTAAGAATATGGGTTTAAGGGTTTAATACAGAAGGATAGATCTGAGTTTAAGTTCCAGACCATCATTTAAAAGCTTTGAGTGCAGCTGATGTAATAATATCATGGGGAGTTTTTCCAGCAAAACCCAAATTCTCTGAATTGCTAAATGATGTTTGCGACTTCTGACTTCTCAGCAATAGTTAAAAAGGAAATAAAACTTTTGAGGCTGGAAGACAAGATCTGGTTATATTAGTAACTACTTAGTAAATATGTTAGTAAAATAGGTTAAAAAATTTAAAACTCAATTTTCTTGAAAAATAAATAGTAATATTCTGATTCACATAATAAAAACAGTAAAGCTTTTAATGTTAAAGTATAGAAAGAATCAAATTCTGATACGTTTCACAAAATTATAAGTCAACGGAGTGTTCATCAAAAGTAAACCCTAGAGGTCATTTCACTCTGGTGACTGACTTTTACTTACACATCATCAGTTATATAAAATATTTTGATAAATTATTAGAAATCATGTGGGAAGAAAAGTTCAACGGGTTTGGTTTAATCATAGTATATTGTTTCTGTATCCCAACAAAACAAGAACTAAATACCATAATGCTGTGGTATAACTCATTATTTGAACTAAAGTGGATATGCCATGAATGATAACCAGAGAAAACATAGAGATTGATTTATTCTTCCAATTCTATTTATAAGACATATATATGCAAATCACACTTAAAATTACAAAATGAAGCTACAAATATTTTAGAAGAGAAAATATGGGGGGAAAATATCCTAAGTACAGTAACAATTCATTTATGTCATCATTGACAGGAGACTAACTTGCATAAGTTAATTTTTCAGTTAACTGAAGCAAATCAATTTAATCATTAATTTTTTTAAACAGTTTTATAAGAAATATTCTAAAATATACTTTATACTTGTCCATGTTTTCTTTGTTATCTTTAAGAACATTACTTCCTATCATGGGGTGATAAACAGAAATTCACTTAGGGGCTACTGAGATATATAATGCCCCTTTACTACATGACCTTGTATTGCTATGCTTTTTGAGTTATGTCTGTTTTTCACGGTTTCTCTATCTTCCCTTTAATCAACTGTCACTTTTTGCTGCTGTTTTGTGTGCCTGCCTTCCGCACTAGGCCGTAATTTGCTGCTTCTAATCTGCTGTGGACTGAGAAACCAGATTGCCAAGCTTGCTAGAATTGTGTCTAAAATAAGAGTAAGTAGACTGAACAAAGCTTAAGGGGCTTTTCTGTCAGTAAAGTGCATGGACTTTGTGGTACCTGTTTGGCTGCTTAGCATACTTTTGTTTGCCTCTTAGTTCTTTACTAAGAATTTGCTAAAAATACCTGTTTGTATATGTGATTGCCATACATTTAAAGTATTAATTCAGTTTTTATATGGTGATGTTTCTAGGACTTTCCATTAATGAATTCAGCTATAAAAGAAAATTTGACTATCATCTTTGTATAAATCATTGTGTATATTTTAGGGAAATGTTAAATATTCTGTTCTTGTTAAATGTCCTAGTATAGCATGCAGAGTTTAAACTTAGAGCACTATAAATGGACTTCAACTGTGTTCACCAAGATTTATATTCTAGAACTAATTGGCTTGAGACTAAACATGCCTGGCTAATTTAGTAAGAACTGCCTAACTGAATATTTGGGGAATGAGTCATTCTAGATATCCCAGTTTTCTATGGAGCTTAAACCTCTTTAAGCATTTAAAAATTTTGAAATAATTTCTGAAGGATCTTAGTTCCCTGATCAGGGATCAAACCCGTACCCCCTGCAGTGGAAGCGCAGAGTCTTAACCACTGGACCGCCAGGGAAGGCCCTGATGGAAGTGTTTTTAAAACTTACTATGTATTGCTGTCTTCTCAAACAATATATGAAATAAATTAGATGTCAAAATGATCGTTACTAACAATAGTTTTACTGTAATAGACTAATTAGGCATTAAGAGCTATATGCCCCTTTACTAAATAACTCCATTCTGCTGTGCCTTTTTTGTTTTCTTTGTTTTCTAATAGTTCTGATTCCTCTAATTCATATTAGTGCTCACTGCAGTGTGCCTGTAGCAATAGACTTTCTCCACCTTCATAATGCTTCTTCTAGTCTGCTTCAGTTTTGGAAACCAGGTGACTAAGACAGCTAGCAGAATGTATAAATACAAAGTAAGAGTAAACTGACTCAGTGAAGACCTGAAAAACTGGATTATACTTAAGTATGTGGATTTTGTGACATCTATTACTACCTATTTCATTGCTATCTTTAAAATAAGTGTACTAGATTAGATTCCTGTTCTCAAAATAGGAGAGCTGTTAGTGTACAAAAGGAACCATTTTGTTTCCATACTTTACCTTCTATATATTTCACTCATCTAATTTTTCGGCTCCAATTAAAACCAGTCCACTCAAGTTAGCATTTCCTATAGTACTTTCTATTTGAGTTGGATGCCACATGCTGCTAAGAATTTCTTTGGCTGGGTTGTTTTTGTTATGTTGGTTTTGTTTTTAGAGACCTGTATCTTCATTTCCAAAACATGAAGTAGGTTGAGCCCTGGAAAATAAGGAAACTTTTCATTATTGATACCATAGAGAACTGAGAAGTAATAAGGTTTTTAGACTGTAGACAATTATACACAAAGAATTTATTCTTTGATTATGCAGGTTTTTAAGAAAATATCTTTATTTTCATTCAATTAAATGTGTATTAAAAGCTGGCCAAACGTTACAGTGTTAGATCTAATGATATTGACAGATACTTGAATGACTAAATTCCCACTGTCATTCTATATTTTGCATGTTTAAATGATAATTTAATATGTTAATTAATCAAGCATGATGATTTTTCTCGTGAAAAATAAACATTAAATTTGCATGTCATAATGATTGCAAGCAAAATTCAAATGTCTAGAAAGGGATATTTGTCTGGGATTAGCATTGAACAACTTGGTTTTACCGATAGGCTGATTGTGTTTTAGTAACCATATGTTGATTCATCCTTCCATCTAATTACAGGGTAATTAGAGAATCAATCTACTTATTTTATGGCCATGCCTCAAAGTCAGCTTTCAGTTATTCATGCTACTAGAAGGGAATTATGATATAGTATTCATCAAAAAATAGATGATCCAAACCTGTTTCTTGAGTTGAGGCTGCTATTACAAAATAGCTATGAGGCCAAACTTGGTTTGGTGGTACAGGAGAAAAATTCTCTTTGAGTATAGTTGTGAGAGGAAAGTGATTCTACTTAGTGTAATTGCTATAAACCAAAAAGAGGGATGAATTGATTCCAGAATTCACACATATAAATTTTAACGTGAATAAGGAGTTGATTTTATGAATATCCTAAAATGTGTGATAAATTAAAATACATATGATAGTGTTTTAAATGCTGTAAATTTTAATATATTTTAACCTGTTAGCAATTAAATTAGTTTGCTTCATCCCTATTTACTGAATTTCATTTGGCATATATCAAACATGTTACTGCAGTAGGACAGTATTTAAGTTGTGTATGCTTCAGAGTACACTTTTAAAAAGTGAGTATATTCTATGAGATATTGTTGTACAAATATATTTTTCCTCATATTTTAAGAGTTTCTCAAACTAAGGGATAATTTTACTATTTTGGACTTGACATTTTTCACTTTGTAGCATTTCTTAAAGGTTGGCTACCTACAAATTATTTTATCATTGAACATATTTTTAAAAACTAAAACATGTCTTTTACAAGTTTATTCTTTTATAATATTTCCTGAGAAATTACATATACTTTTTCCCCTCCCAAGTCAGTCTGCATTAGCTCCATTTCTAAAAGTATTTTCTGCACTTTTATTTCACCAACCTGTACCTTCTGTTCATACCATGACTTAAATAATGCTCACTCAGGCACAGTACTAGCATCTGGCAATGTACAGAAAAAGCTCCAGATATGTTACTCCCATCCCTTAAAGACTGGCTTATGGTTCTGGTACAGCCCTGGAGGTCCATATGAGTGAAAAGCGCAGAAGTCTGCCTGAGCTGAAAGCACTCCCAAGGAGTTTGGTTTTGTTTGGGTTTGTTCTAGGTATGGTCCCAGGGATCCCAGATCAAACCAGGCCCCTGGGCCTATCCTAGAACCAACCTAAACTCGCGCATCATTCCTGGAACGTCAAGAGTATGAAGACGGAAGATAACCTGAGGCTGACGAGACATCCTGCGTTCACTTTTTTTTGTATGTGTGCCTACATGTTAGCAAGAATTAGTTGGTTAATCCTTCTAAAATAAAGGGATGACAGTGGACAAGATAAAGTCTTACCAGACTTTGACATTATAGTAATTTATCACAATGGGAATGTGGTATGTAATATGGTTATTATTAATTGCCAGTGAGAAGAATTGTTCTTAATTATCAGGTCTCTATTTTTAGGTTAAACAACTTAGCCACCAAAACAAATTCTCCCCCAAATTAATGATTTCTGTTTTCGTTTTTCTCAAAGACTTTCTACTCAACAATATTATTATCATTCTCATTTAACTAATTTTTCATAGTTTCTAAAAGGTATTAGTGTTTGCTTTCTGGCTGCATTGATAAGTGATTTAAACTCTTGTTTCTGGAATCTAATGCCTTTTTCTTTTTCTTTTCTTTTTTTTAAATTTATTTATTTATTTATTTATGGCTGTGTTGGGTCTTCGTTTCTGTGCGAGGGCTTTCTCTAGTTGCGGCGAGCGGGGGCCACTCTTCATCGCGGTGCGCGGGCCTCTCACTATCGCGGCCTCTCTTGTTGCGGAGCACAGGCTCCAGATGTGCAGGCTCAGTAATTGTGGCTCACGGGCCCAGTTGCTCCGCGGCATGTGGGATCTTCCCAGACCAGGGCTCGAACCCCTGTCCCCTGCATTGGCAGGCAGACTCTCAACCACTGCACCACCAGGGAAGCCCCTGCCTTTTTCTTTTAATCTGTTACTGAATCTACCACATTGCCTTCAGCTTGCTTTTTGAGGTTCAGATCTGGGAAGAACCTTAGCATCATTTGTAGACACACTGTCCCTCGTTAGACTCGTCGTAGGCTACATTTTAGAATCTGCTGTGGTTGATGAAAATCTAGCATGATAGAGTGGAAATGGTTGATACCTCACATTTTACAAAAGTATTTTGTAAGGTTTTTAGCAGGTTTCTTTTTTTTTCGTTCCCTGCTGCTCTGGATTTTAAAAATATTCTGACCTAGTTGATTAATCAAATAGTCTCACATCATAACTGTGACATCGCTATAGTCACATAACATGTTTTGTTTAATTTGGAGGACAAGATTTCTGAAAAGACATTGAAAAGACCCCCAAATCCAAAGGTTATTTATTATACACAATGAAAATGTATACTTTTGGTAATACTGGCATTTCAGTAGGTTTAGACCATGTTAGAAATAATTGCAGACTAATCAGGGACTCTACACATGACAGGAGCTGAAACTGTGCTGTTCCTCCAAGGCTTGTCACACCAGAAAAATTGGGTCAATGAGGAATCCTTTAAAATAGGACTGTGAGCCTGTTGAAGCTCATTCTGAAGAACTCAACCCTGGGATTAGTTCTGTACTACATGTATTATGTAGATGCTTCATCCCACAGATTATATTATTTTTGCCTTTTAAATCTTATTATGTTTAAGCTTCTCTCTCAGTGTTTTTCTTTTTGCACAATGTTTTCCTGTTCGCATAAATCACAACACTGTACATGTTACTATGTATATATATACATATATTTTAATAAAACAGTAGACTTTGGATCTAATGATTTTGGATTTTGATTCTTTTTAAAGCTAAATGATTTAAATGCTTTTTATTGTCTTGTAAATTCACTCTTAATTTATGCCTCAAGTCTTCTCATTCATTTTTTCTCTAATGAACTATATAGAATTAAATAGGTGAGCCTTATATTCAGCTTCTGCCAGAATTTATGACATTTTGTATTTACCCAAACATGAAAAAGTTCTATCATCGGCATTCTTGTATGAGTGCACTAATCTGTGAGCATAGTTAACTGTATTTCTTGACAGAGCCCATCTTAGGTTTATGTACAATAAGTATTCTCAGTTAGGGGAGGGCCTTTGTACTCGCTTTTAACATTGTTACATATGAACACTGAAAACAGGAATTTGTGTACTGTCCAACAGAGTTCAGGCATGTTTAGATAGTAAGTTCCTAAAGTCTGCCTTCACTTTAGATACTTTTGGAGTGTTAAGCTGTATTTTTAAAATATAATTTAAAAATATTCTTTCAGATTTGTTTTAATTTTTACCTTTTGACTACTTATATAGTAAAACTGTACATTTCCAACCTTAATTGAAGACTTGAGAGTATAACTTTTTTTAACACAGTAATTTCTTTAATAACTTTATGTATTTTATTATATTGAATTTTTGTCAACTGTTTTAAAAGATTTTACCAAAACCCAACAGTAGGTTTGTACATATCTGTATTATTGTTGTTCCTTCTAAGCTTAAGAAGTCTCCAATAAAATCTGTACTTCTTTATATTTTGTACCTTTTTTACTCTGGTGTTTGCAAGATGAATAAGCCAAAAGATAAAATTTCTTTTTCTCTTCTTTCTTCTGTCTCTATTTTTCTATTGTATTTTTTCAGAATTTATTAATGTACCCACAAAAGACAGCAGTTGTCTAGGCCTTGGATTCATTAGTCTTAAGTTTTGTTTGGTCATTCAGGTGCCTCACATTGTATTAAATATTTTGTCAGAGTGAAAACAGCAGATTAAGTCTAAAAGCTCCATTTTAACCATTCTCAGTGACTGTCAGCCACTGCATACATTCTAATCCTGTTGTATTTGTTGACTTATATGGCCTCCCTGACAGAAAGGACATACTGAACTAAGAAGGGAGTTAACGTCCAATGGATCATACTTGTCCTATGTAATGAATGAATGATTGGTTTTAACTTTCCTAAGCTTAGCTATAGGCTTGAGAACATTTGTGGTAATTCCACAGTGACTCTGCAGACTGAATGCTGGTTAAAGAGAAAGTGGCCTTCCTCAAACTGAACTTTTAAATTAAAAAGCTACCTCTTTGCAGAAAAGATTTGAGGCAAGGAATAAATATTCATAAAGGCAGTTCTTGAAATTTGGCCCTTGTCTGGGATTTGTTAATTAAAAGTGTGAGATAAGGTAGATTACTTATGGTATGGTTACTCTACCAGATTCTGAAGTCATTGGGTAGGAAATATCCCTATTTATGATAATCCCTCCTTGTCTTCACAATTTGCTTTTGAAGGTCCTTAGCAGATGTGCTATAACCATTGAAAATAAAGTTGGCAAATAGTAATTTTCCCCGAATGTACATCTGTAAAAATTAATAAAACACTTTCAGAATCTGACCATATGAAAAGTAGTCCTATTTGTTTGAAGTAAGATCTTAGGTGTGTCCCTACGAGAAAATGTTTATTTTTATATACAAAGTAATATTAGGTAATAAATATGATCCTGGAACCTGAATATGTTGTTTGAAGATAAAGAAACAGGCTCAGTAATTTTCTCACTCATAGTCATGCACATGGAGTGGCAGTCCCAGTATCCCAACCAATTCTAAAAAGACACCAACATCTGTTCATCATTATGATAAGCTACTTGTGGATACTTTTCATTTTACAGTTAACCTCTAAGATAAAGTACAGAGCCCTGAATTTGGAAGTCAGTAGAGTTGGATTATGGACAAAACTGCTTCTCTAAGTCTCAGGCAAATCACTTAACTATAATGAGCCACAGTTTCCTGAGTAAGAAAAAAACCTAACAATTGTGATTTATGAATTGTACTAGACCTCTAAAATCCTCTTCTAGTAGTAAAATTCTCAAGATTGTCTGTTTCTTAATAAATGTAAAGCCAAATCTGTCATTTTGTTCCAGGGTACAAGAGAGCTTATATTTATGCGCAGGTGAGCATCTTGAAAATTACTCAACTTTTAGAGATTAGAAGGGTTAAGAAGAAGTGGCAGGGGAGGGAGATAGTAAATAGTTTTAAAACAATGTAGTTGGTCCAGCACAGAACAGAACCTGCTAAGGACTAAGTATACCTTATTTTTTAAAGCAATCCAATACAAGTATTTAACAGGAGAGTCTAAGAATTCAAAAGGAACAGTTGTTCTCTCTGATAACATTATTTCTTTCCCCTTAGATAACATAATCTTTAAATCATGAAGGGATGTCCTATTGCAAGGTTTTCTCTGGGAAGAGAATTTTCTTGTTTTTCTTCATTTCAGCAACAGAAGAATCTCTCGTTTCATATCTAGGACTATCTATAGCCAATGCTGGCCGAAATGGAGTTTGGTGTGGTTCCGTGATCTAAAACGCTTTATTCTTTAGCACCTATGAAGCTATTAGCCATGAAACTACTTACCTCGCCTGATAGCCAAATTACTATGTACAGTATATTATATATGTGAATATTTTATAAGATCTGAAGAATTTAACAGTGATAATCTCTTAAACAGTAACATAAGGGTGACTTTTATCCAGTTTTTTCACCAGGATAAATGTGAAACACTTGTATAATAGGGGAAAAAAGTGTAATTTAAGAAATTGATAAGTTACAAATGTACAGGGTGTCATTGTTATTTTGGGCTTATATTCATTCATATAAGCCATCACCTCTTAGGTTAAAGCTGGAGGCTAGAGAAAAGGAGACAAGACTGCAATCTTCTGTTCTTGCAGAAATAAGTTGGTCAAAATACAGAGAAATGTTAGGCTAGAAAAAAAAACCCTTAAGTTTGTATATGTCCTGAAGCCAGGATATGACCTGACACAGTACCAAAATTCAAAATGTTTTCTTACTGAAATCATGTTGAAATTGAGTTTCAGTTGAACATCAAAACCTGGAATAAATAATCCAGAGGTTCTCAACATTTTATCAACTAAGGACCCCTGATACTATTTTCCCCATGGGCCCCATGCTTTGAATAATTTTCATCTATCACATAATATATATTAATTAAAACCCTGTAAGTTGCACACCCTCCCAATCTCTCTCTCTCTTTTTTTTTTTCTTTTTTAAACTAGTCAAAGCTACAATGGCCTTTTAGTTTGAGTGTGTGCTGCATGCCAGGCACTGGTCTTAGTGCTGAAACCAGCAGTGAACAAAACAAAGCTTCTGCCCTCATTGAACACTAGAGAGGAGAGTCAGACAACTTAATATATTGGGTGGGTCAGCTATACAGAAAATGAAGCCAAGTAAGGGATATGGAGGATGCAGAGTGCTTTTTATATAGGGCAGTCAGGTATGAGGGAGTGAGGGAACCAGCCCCAAAAGTAGAAGAGTATTACAAAAGCAGTAAGTGAGAGGGCCTTGAGGCAGGAACAGAAGCAAAGAGGCAGGTGTGGCTGAAGCCCCATGAGAAGGGGGCTGGCCAGTCAAGGAGGGCCTTGGAATGAATAAGGCTTTTACTTTGAGTTAGGAAGCAACTGGAGGTTTTTAAGCAGTGGAGTGACATGACTTAAGATTTTTAGAGTGTTACTAAGTTTAAAAAGCATTCTTCCATGTGGACGTCTGACAGGGATGGAGAGAAGGGAGACCTGTTGGCTATTGCAGTGATTGTGAGGGATGATGGGTGGTGGTGGTGAAGGTAGTGACGGGTGATCAAATTCTGGATATATGTTGAAGGTAGAGCCAACAGGACTTGCTTATATGATGAATGTGCAGTATAAGAAAGGGGAGGTCTAGAGGATTCTAAGGTGTTTGGCCTGAGCAACTGGAAGAACGGAGTTGTCATTTATTGAGATGGGGCAGCCAAGTGAGGTTTGGGTAGAAATTGAGCTGGTTTTGGATAGGCTAAATATGAAATACTTATTAATCTTTAGGTGGAAATGTTGAACAGGCAATTAGATATATGCGTCTAAGTTTAGGAGAGCAATCCAGACCGGGAGATGTCAGCATTTAGGGTGGTGGTTAAAGTATGAACATAGGTCAGAGGACGGAGTCAGAGCACTGAGATCCTTGGGGCATCTGAAGTTGGAAATCGAGATACAAAGGAAACTGCAGGACTTCCCTGGTGGTGCAGTGGTTAAGAATCCGCCTGCCAATGCAGGGGACACGGGTTTGAGACCTGGTCCAGGAAGATCCCACATGCCGCAGAGCAACTAAGCCCGTGCGCTACAGCTACTGAGCCTGCGCTCTAGAGCCCGTGAACCACAACTACCGAGCCCACAAGCCTAGAGCCCATGCTCTGCAACAAAAGAAGCTACTACAAGGAGAAGCCCGTGCACCGCAGCAAAGAGTAGCCCCCGCACAGCAACGAAGACCAACGCAGCCCAAAAAAAAAAAAAAAAGCATATATATATATATATAAAGTAATCAGAATGTAAAGAGCTAAATATTATTTAAAAAAAAAAAAAGAAAAAAGGAAACTGCAAAGAAGACTTAAAGAAAGCAGTCAGGGACATAGGATTGGTGTCCTGAAGCTGAATGAAGAAAGTATTTTATAACAGAGGCAGTGGTTAACATGTCAAATGCTGCTAAAAGATCAAGAAAGATAAGGCCATTTGTATATCTTCTTTGGAGAAATGTCTGCTCAAGTCCTTTGCCCATTTTTTAATTGGGCTATTTGTTTATTTTCTTGTTGAGTTTTAGGAGTTCTTTATATAGTCTGGGTATTAATCCTTTATCGGATATATACTTAGCAAATAGTTTTCCCCTTCCGTGAGTAGTGTTTTCACTCTCTTGATAGTGTCCTTTGACACACAGACATCTTTAATTTTGATGTAGAAAAAATCCTATTTTTTCTTTTGTTGTTATGTTTCCTTCTCTTTTCAAGAAAGTCAATAACACCTGGTTCATAGGATTATTATGAGGATTAAATAAATTAATACATGTGAATACATGTAAAGAGATTGGGACAATACTCACCACGTAAGAAGCACTCAATAAATATTAGCTAGTATTCAGGCTAAGTTTAGTACAAAATACCTGGGTCAGAGGGATAGAAATAGGTCATGTGACATGGAAGCCACAGGAGCAGATAGTCTCAAGAAGAGCATGATCAACAGTGCAAAATGATGCAGAGATGTCACATAAGATCACACAAACTTAGACTTGATACCAACAAGGTAAGACAGTGGTGTGACAGATGCCAAATTATACTGGATGGAAAAAAACTTGTTAGGCCCTTTTTGGGTCCAGGGCCAGGTCTCCTGCTATTTCAGCACTTACGGTGCTCCAAAACGAGATTGAAACTGTGGGGGTTTGCTGAGGTACAAATCTGACTCGATTTGGAGTCAGAACAACTAGGTTCAAGTCCCTGGTCTCCTACCACGTGATGCCTGTGCTCACTTCCAGAGTTCCAGTTCCCTCACTCGTAGAGGACAATCATTCCTACTTTACAAGGTCAACGACAAGTTTAAGTGAAGAGTAAGCATGATGGTAAGTCATTAATTATCATTGCCATAATAATCGTTCTACTCTAACTCCTTGTTCTAAGGTTCTAGCATTCAGTAGTTCTCCCTGCATGCCAGGTCTTGTGAAGTGGGGTATTCTCATTTCACAGATAATTGGCTTACAGGTTTGTAATGGTAATAAGATAAGATTAATACATGTGAAATGCTTATGACAATTTGGGCTGCTGCTGTATTCTTTTTTTTTTTTTTTTTTTTTTGATGTGGACCATTTTTAAAGTCTTTATTGAACTTGTTACAATATTGCTTCTGTTTTATGTTTTGGTTTTTTGGCCCAGAGGCATGTGGGATCTTAGCTCCCCGACCAGGGATCAAACCTACACCCCCTGCATTGGAAGGTGAAGTCTTAACCACTGGACCGCCAGGGAAGTCCCACTGCTGTTGTATTCTATCGGAAAGTTTTTTCCTGATTTTTAGTGGTGACTGTCTTCAGGTCTGCTTCCTGAGCCACTGCATTCCTCATGGTTGTGATGTTCACCAACTTAACTCATCCTCAGCTGTTGCTGTAAAAAGCAAGTGCTTAAAATATTACCATTGACTAGATCAATGGATCTTTTTGTTCACTTTGTTTGGGTTGTAGACATGAGAATTCATTTAACTGAGCTGTGAGTGCACTGCAGAAGTTTGTTTGAGGATTTCATCTGCTGTTCAGTAAACAGAACATGGGGTTCCCACTGAGTTCCTACAGCTACCAAAGCAAAGGTGTTTTCAGCGAAGCAACTGTCCAGGCCTGATCACTCTCACCCTTATGAGCTGCATTTCAGGGCAGGATGTAAGTCACATTTATTTAGTCTGGTTTGTACCTTGTGTGGCTTCTCTTATTCTTTTTTTAAAGTTTATATTTCTTTTTTTTTTTTTTTTGGACCGGAATTATTTAATTAGGTTCTTTGTAAGAAGTTTAGAACACTACTTTGTGAGGATAAATTCCATTTGTAAGAGCAAACACAGAGCGGAGGTAGCCCTGGAGCTGAGGAACAGCTTTGATTCTTCGCAGAATTTGTGAGTCCACAGCTTTCTGATCAACCTTCCGCTGCTCTGTAATCTCGTATTTCTCTCTCTCTGTGTCGAAGATCTCACCTTCCTGGTGCCTGGGCTTACGCAGTTTCTTCTTCTTGAAATAAGCATCAGTGAGATGTTCTGGGATTTTCACACCACTGATATCAATTTTGGTGGAAGTGGCAATGACAAATTTCTGGTGTGTTCTCCGCAGAGGAACTCGATTGAGGGACAGAGGCCCAGTCACAAGTAGTAAGCCACTGCTCAGCTGCTTCAGGAAAATGACCCTCTTGCCTCTGTGGCGCCCAGTGAGGATAATCAGAATGGTCCCAGGAGTGATGCTAGCGCGCAGTTTTCTCACATGCTTACTGAAGGGTTTTTTGCCGTGACTCAACAGCTTTCGAGGCACATCTTCAGTAGGATAATACCTAGGCATTTTGCGAAGTTTAACCACCCGGGTACCACCATTCTTGTCACCACCAACTGGTTTTGTGACAGTAGCAAGAACCTTCACCTTCTTTTTCTTTTCAACCTTGGATTTAGCTGCTGAATACTTCCTCTTGTACAAGGCCTTTCTGGAATACATAGCCGATCGGGAATATCTGCCAATTCCTCTGACCAGGACAGGGTTTCGGCTGCAGTGGGGCTTCCCCTTCTTAACCTGCTTCACCTTTTTAGCCTTGCCACCAGCATCAGCCTTCTTGGCTTCAGGTTTTTTCTCCTTAGTATCTGGCTTCTCAGTCTTTTCACCCGCCATCTTGCAAGATGGGAAAAAGAACTAAAAGTTTATATTTCTTTTTGATTTATTACATATCCCAAGATACCTTAGGAATGAATACATTTTCAAAACATAATAATAAATTCTATAAAGAATACTTGAATAACTTTTCAAGGAAATCCAAATGAACTATGACTGTACAATATTTTGTTTGTTAATGATGGATGGTAACAAATAGAATTTTTAATTCAATACACATTTATTGACTGGTCTTCTTTGTACCAGATACGATAATCACACTGTGAGATAAATATTCCCATTTTATAAATGAGGAAAGTGGCTCTCAAATAAGTTAAATATCTAGCCCAAGAGCCCAAATCTCTTAGCAAGAAAAAATAATAGACTAGCTTCTCCAAAAAGGCTCTTTGACTTCAAATTAGATGTTTGTTCTATGTATCTTGTCAGTTTTCTCTTGTTTTCCTGCATCGGTCACCACATACAAGGACATACACGTACACACACACACACACACACACACACACACACACACACAGAAATCCTAATGACCCTTTCAAGCAGCATAATCCCCTCATTCTGCATTTAGTTTAATCACAGGATTCCTAAAAGAAGTCAATTAAATAGGCAATTAATTTCTCTGTGCATTGTTCACTCACATATTAAAGCTGTTAATCTAATTTCTTTAGACATTCTCTCTGACACCACTGTCCTCAATGTTTAAATTCCTCATTACTCATGAAATTGATGTGAGAATGTTTTTGCAAGAGCACTTTGTAAACTGAAAAGATATTCTTATTATCTAGTTGTGGGATCTAGTCTGTTCAATTTTATTTGGTTGACTATGGTAAGAGGTTAAATGTTTAAACTACACCAGTTATACCTTTGTTTCAGGAACTTAACTGAGTGGAATTGAAAGACTTTTCCAAACAACTCAAACCAGGCAAACAGTCCCTGATTTGCTCTCTCAAACTAAATATATTAGCCTTGTGGTGACCAAATATTGAATTGAAAGCAAAGAGTTTTTAACGGCCCTCTAAAGCACTTACCACTTAACCTTAATGAAATATCCCAAGATGCTTCCAGACAGCAACTCTTTCAGTTAAGTAGAGACTGGAAAAAGGATATGTGTTAGGAGCGTAAGTAGAGAACTCCAAAGTACTCTCTCCCAGGAATTCTAAAAAGTCTCATTTACAGAAAAATAATGAGGAGACAATTTCCCACCCTACCTACCCACGCATTATATCCCAACGCTGCTAACAGACACTTCCTGTTGCCCATTTTGAACTATGGGTCAAGATGCCTGGGTTCAAACCTTAGCTCCACCCCTTAGCTGTGTGATCTCCTTGAAGGCTCAGTTTCTTCATATGTAAAATGGAAACAGCAATATCATCTCATAGGATTGTTGCCAGAATTCATGGAATTAGTTATGTGAAAAGGTATGATTCTCAGCAGATATTCTTTTCCTTTGGGTCTCAAATATTTATCGTTTTGTTGGGAAATTCCTGCCTTGTAGAAAAGTCTGGGGCCTTGCCAAAGGCTGAGACAAAGACTTGGTTGATAAGTGAACGAGACAAAGCAAAGTAAAAATGGGTTTGGCATTCCTGTTGGAAGGATTGGTGAGTATTCATTCACCCAGTCAAAAAATATTTATTGCAGTCTACTATTTTTCTAGGCATTCTCCTAGGCACTGGAATGCAGGAATGAACAAAAAGGACAAAGTCCCTGCCCTCAGTGGGGAGACCAGATAATAAACCAGTAGATGCATAAGATGTCAAGTAGTGACGAGTACTATGAACCACACAGGGTAAGGAATGGAGAGTGGAAAATAGAGCAGAAAGGGAAGGCCACTGAGAGGGTGACATTTGTCTAGAAATGTGATTATGTGAGAGAATAAACCATGCAACTATATGGAGAACAACCAGCAAAGAGAGTACCACGTGTAACGGCTCTGAAGGGGAATGACAAGGATGCCAGAGCGGCAGGAGCTGAGTGGGCGAGCACAAGAGAGGCAGCAGGGGCCAGATTACATGACGTCTTGTGGTCCATAGAAAGGATCTGGGGTTTCATTTCAAATGTGTTGAGTACCCATTAGAGGGTTCTGAGCAAAAGAGTGCTGTAATCTGATTTAGGTTTTATAAAGATTAATTACTCTGGTCGCTATGTAGAGGATGGACAGTAGGCAGGACAAGAGCAGAAGCAGATAAATCGAATGATGCCGAGGTGGTGAGATGGAACAAATAGTTGCATTCTGCATTTGTTAGGAAGGAAGAGGCTACAGGATTGGCAGATGGATTGCAAGTAGGGTATGAAAAGAGAGAAGTAAAGATTTATTTCAGTATTTTTGCTCTGAGTAAAGTGGGTGAGGACCACTTCCTGAAACGAAGAAGATAAGGGGAGGAGCAGATTTGGGGGGGAAATAAAGAGTTCTATTTGGGAAAATTTAGTCAAGATGCCTAGTTATCAAACGTCCGAGGGAAATGTGAATAGTGAGTTGGAATTAAGAGGAACCTGGAGTTCAAGGAAACATTGCACGTGGGGATACTAATGACAGGGCTTTTAAAGCCACAGGACAAGGTGAGAGTACCAAGAGCAAGTGTTGATGAAAGAGAAAACAGACCTGAGGTGAGCTGCTCTTCCTAGAGGCCAAGTGACACAGCCGACTCTTAACCCTGGTTGTATGTAAAAGTCACTCCATGGTCTATTACAAAATAGAAACTCAGGGAATTCCCCGGCAGTCCAGTGGTTAGGACTTGGTGCTTTCACTGCCGAGGGCTCAGGTTGGGGAACTAAGATCCCACAAGCCGCGTGGCGTGGCCAAAAAAAAAAAAATACTCAGAATAAAACAAACTAGTGAGTATAACAAAAAAGAAACAGACTCACAGATATAGAGAACATACTAGTGGTTACCAGTGGGGAGAGGGAATGTGGCGGGGAGCAAAATAGGGGTAAGGGATTAAGAGGTACAAACTACTATTATAAAATAAATAAGCTACAAGGATATATTGTACAACACAGGGAATATAGCCAATATTTTATAGTAACTATAAAAGGAATATAACCTTTAAAAATTGTGAATCACTGTTGTACACCTGAAACATATAATATTGTACATCAACTATACCTCAATAATAATAATAATAAAAAGATACTCAGGGTCCACACGGATCTACTGGATGAGAATCTCTAGGGGGGAGACTTGTGTTTCTTAAAGAGCTCCATGGGTGGACAGCCAGGTTTGAGGACTATTGACCCAGGAAAAGATAAGGCAAAGAGAGTGGGAAAGGCTGTGGTTCAGGTAATACTAAAAAAAAAAAAAATAGACCAAGGGCTCAACACAGAACCCATTAAACCCTTCACTTCTACACACACACACACACACACACACACACACACCATCCCCACCACCACTTCCTCTATCACCATTACTAATCACTCTTAAAGACTGAGCTCCACACTCACATGTGTAACTCCCACACCTCAGAATAATAACATACACAATACTTTTTGGTTTACCAAGTTTTTGTATACATTTTCTCATTTGAACACACATTCTCACATCAACCCTGTGAGCAACAGGTAAAGATTGCATTTACTTCTATTAAATCTAGCCATTAAATCCAGGTCCCATTGGTATGCTAACTCAATTAATCCTCACGACATCCCAATAGTTGAGGTGGTGATTTTCTCCCCAGTTTACAGATGAGGAAACTGAGGCAAGCCACAAAAAGAAGTATTAGATCTGGGATTCAAACTCAAGTTTCTGACCCCAAAGCTTATGCTCTCACTTCATCAAATATAAAAATTTAATCACTACTCTGCTTCATTAAAAAAATGGCTACTAAACTAGGTTAGCTTTTAAAGCCCAGAACAATTACAGTCTTCCAGGAAATGATTAAAAAATAGCAGTGTGTTGGGAATTTCTGATTTTAAAATAACTATTGTGACATCAATCTCAACCAGGTTTTCACACTTCCTTGGTAGGTACTGGTTTTGCTCACAGAATTTTTTATAAGAAAAGTATTTTCTTAGGGATGCAGGTAGAAGATACGAAAGCTCCTCAAATAGTCCTCTAAAATTAGAACCTAGAAATGGGACAATGGAGTAATTGATTGCCTGCACATCCAAGTCAGGCTGGTAGGATTTGGTGAAGAAAGTTATAAATTTTATCCACATTAAGAGAGAAGTTTCATTTCCCTTCTATCTGTGATTATCCATCCCCTTATGACATCACGACTTTCCCCTAAGGTTCAGCATTACAAAATCTGTTTCTTACTAGTAAGTTTGGTCACTAGTATTGATAACCATATGCCCTCCTGACTTGAAATATAGTCCTAGGAGAATTTCTGAATACATGATAAATGTAACTGACACTGCTGTATGTTGTATATGAAAGTTAAGAGAGTAAATCCTGACTTCTCATCACATGGAAAAATATTTTTTCTATTTCTTTAACTTTGTATCTATGTGAGAGGATGGATGTTCACTAAACTTATTGTGATAATCATTTCATGCTGTATCTAAGTCAATTCATTATGCTGCACACCTTAAACAAACAGTGCTGTATGTCAGTTATATCAACAAAACTGGAAGGAAAAAATTCCATTATTTATAACTGCCTAATTATTAGTTGGTTTTCTTCAGACTGTCTAATTCTTTTCTTAAACTCTATGCAATAATTTTTTTCCTTAGAGGAGAAGTAGGAGCCCATAACAATAGCTGTAAGTAGTTATGCCTCGGTGGCCCAACTTTTACTGGTAAGGTGTGAAGACTGAAGCTGTTGTTTAGCTTTCAAGTATATTATGTTTGCCCCACTTCTCCCTTCCTTGATTCTCCTAGCCAGTCTCCGTGTTATCAGGCAGGGAAAAGTGGTGAAAAGGTAATTTACTTAGAAGCACAAAGAGCAGTTTCATTCTCAATGCTTTACCCAGTAAGAGTCCTGATGGAAGGGTCACCCAGCCTTCCCAGCTAGACACATTATAGAAAGGAAGCAAATTTTCAAAATCATTGAACTCCCAACAGCTATGCTTTTCCACTATGGAATTTAGATATATACATATTAAGACCTTTTCAAAACTAGAGCTCATGGCTACATATATGATTTTCGATAACACTTTGCATGTTATTGGACATGTGATATAAGTTAGGCCAATCAGACTTCATCTCTCATGGGCTGCATACACAGTGACGACGTACTGAGATGGATGGCACTGAAAGCTGATGCCATCCGGCAGCAGTGCACTGGAAAGAAGGTCCAGAGTATCTGCTGCAGAGATTCTTGGGGCTCCCCTGGCTCCCCTCTCTCCTTGGGTCTTCTTAATGAGCTGGCGTCTTATTAATGGAGCTGATGAAGTCTGACTTTGACTCTGTGAATTGCCCTAATCCTTCAAAACCACTCCTGCATTTAAGTTAGTTGGTTTCTTTTGCTTGGAACCAAAGATCCTTAATTGATTAAGAAACCAAATACAGGCCTTAATGCCTATTAAATAAAGTACAAAACTAGAAGGAAGAATATCAGTTTCTTTCAAGGTCACTACCTCTTTATTGCTATTCAGTATAATTGTGATTAGAAAGTACATTTAGAAATTCAGAAAGTTAGAATGCCTTTGAGCTTTGGTGCAAAATAATTTATTCAGGAACATCTGCTGGCTGAACCAAACAGGTTTCTAGTTTGTGTGCTATTTGTATAGCTCTGCATGCAAATCAATTTACATCTTCTTTAGCAAAAATAATTTTCATGACTCTTAACCTTGATCTCTGACTACATCCTATCCTTCTTGGCATTTTTTTGAAGGTGGCACTGGGGAAGGGATCCTTTTTCCTTTAAGAGCTTATGAGGGCTTATGATTTTTCACTCTAATGACTTGAGTGTAAAAAGGAAGGAGGGAAGGAACTAATTCTTACAGGAAACACTAAAACAAAACACAGGACTTTTTAAGCAGCAACCTGGGGTCACCCTTTTCTGCTGCCTTTCTTTCTCGCTATCCCTCTTTTTCCTTATCTTACTTCATTTTTATGAGAGCATTGATTACTCCCCAACATAATGTTTGTTATTGTCTCTTGCTCTACTAGAATGTATGCTCCAGAAGAACAGGGAATTTTTGTTTTTTAATGACTGTATCCCTGGTATCAAGGATAGTGTTTGGCGCATAGTAGGCACTCAATAAATATTTGGGGGAAGGAAAGAATGAAGGAGGTTTAGTGTGAGTTGAGCCTCTTTAGGTGGAGAGAGGCAGGTGACCAAGCAGCCCTGCTCCCTTCCCTGGATTCTTCCTAGGACTGTGGGCATTATCAGTGGCATCAGCTTGCTGGCCACGAGGCACTCCATTTCTCCTTCAGCATTCTGGCCCAAGCAGAGTCCCCTCTCCAGATCCACCACCTCCTTCCTCTCTATCCCAGATTGTCTCAATAGCTACCTAAAAGTTCTCCCTGCTCACAGTTTTGTTTCTCTCCAGTTCATCATCTATATTGGATCGATAGTGATCTTCCTAAATCATGGATGTATAATCATGTCACTCCCTGTTTAAAATACTTCGGTTTTCCTCATTGCTCTTAAAATCAAGTTCATGCTCTCCTCCTCCCCTTCTCCCTACTTCCCTTCCTCCTCCTTCTCCCCGCCTCCTTCCCTTCACGGCTCACAAGGCCTTACATTATTTATAATCTCATCTTTTGCAGCTCTCCTCACACCTTCTCCTCCTTACACTTTATGATCCAGATGAATTTTATCTTTGGACTTGACTCTGAAGTACCTAAAACACCTCTAAGCGGAGAGGCTCCAAGCCACAGGTGAGAAATCTGGACTGGTGATGGAGATTCGGGTGTCACTAGCTTATAGAGATAGTGAAACATAGGAAAGAGCGGATGTGTGGAGTTCAAGGAGGACTTGCGGCAGAACGCTGAGGAGGGCCGGCATTCCAGCATTCCCCAACCAGGAATGCCTTCTTAAATATCTTGACTCCTACACGATCCAGATCAAAAGAACTAGCTTTCTTATTCGCAGTTCATCCTTCCCTTTTCTGGTTTTTAGTGAGGAGACAAAATTCTAAGGCCTATGTTCTTCAATTCAACACTGGCTACAAATTATTATTGAAGCAACCCCCAGCAGTTCAACAACGAACCCGAGTATTGACAAGACAAATACTCAGCAAGGCAGTGCATCTTAGCTAGATATAACAAAAAAGATTACACACGCCCTAGTCCCTCTGACCAGGCAGCAGCACAGATCCCCAAGTGATCCCGATCTGGGTCCCCAGCTGAAGCCTCACAAACAGCCTGACATGATCACAGCCCACCGGCTTGGCCCTGATTTGTTCCAGTCACTGCCTGGGGTGCTCTCACGTTGCAGCTAAGGTGGGAAGGACCAGAAAGGCAGGGAGGGGTTGGGACAGGGAGAGAGCCATTAAAGTCATCTTCACTTTTACTTGCAGTGCTCTCCTATCAATAGGAAGCCTGGAAGACGTTATTTGGAACACAAGGCCACTGAAATGTTAAGAGTTATATCAAAAAAGGGTTCTGCAGCTAAATGATAGGGAATTTGAACAAAATTGATTTAAACAAAATTAAACAGATCTCTTTTTAAAAATGTTTTTAACTTTTTAATTTATATTGGAGTATAGCCGATTAACAATGTTGTGATAGTTTCAGGTGCACAGCAAAGCGACTCAGCCATACATATACATGTATCCATTCTCCCCCAGGCTCCCCTTAAACAGATCTCTTTAAAGAAAAAAAAAAAAAAAAGACAGATAGGAAAAAGACTATGAATTTTACCCATAAGTACCATAAAGTTTATACTTATTCAGTGGCTTGTCATTATGAAGTTGAGTTTCTCAAGCTGTTTGCTACGAAGGGCAAAGAGCTTTCTGGTGATATATAAAGATTCGTTGTGATGGTTACAAGGACTGTTGGCTTGCATCCTTGAGATCATAAATATTTGTAATCGGAAACTGCATTTGTTAAATGATGTTTATTTACTTAAAGCTATAAGCTATATTTGTATAAGAGATTGATTTTTACCCACCAAACTTGAGATAATTAGCTTTACCAACTTTATTCTGTAGCTTCTCTAGACTCTAATTGGTGCCTAAATAATAAAACAACAACAACAACAACAACTCAGAAAGCACCTAGACTGTTTATCCGGACTCCTTCCTACAGACTTCTATTTTAATAAGCCTGGCAACTCTAACATTCATTTCTGAAATGCATAGCAAATGTCAATTTTTCTCTATCACTTACTGAAGGGATGTGTCTTTTCCACAAATGTTTGACCATCAGGTGGGACCCCAATAGAAATCCTGATATGGCTTTGTCCTCAGAACATGCACTTTTCTGATGACTGTTGGAAGGATACCAAGAGATCATCTAATCCAGTCCCCCTTGATTTACAGATAAAGAAATTGAGGACTAAAAAGGTTATCTGTGGTCACCCAACCAGTTAGAGGCAGATCCAGGGCTAGAATCAAGGTTTACTGCTTTTCCTATACTCACCCCCCCACCCCGACTTTTTTGTTATTGTAGTAGAATTTACATAACAAAATTTACCACTTTAGCCATCTTTAAGGATACAATTCAGTGGCATTAAGCACATTCACATCGTTATGCAACCATCACCAATATCCATCTCTAGCATTTTTTCATCATCCCAAACTGAAACTCTGTACCCTTTAAACAAGAACTTTGCATTCTCCCCTCAGCCTAGGCCCTGGTAACCACTGTTCTATTTTCTGACTCTATGCATTTGACTGTTCTAGGTATCTCATATAAGTGGAATCATACAGTATTTGTCCTTTTGTGTCTCACTTATTTCACCTAGCATAACATCTTCAAGGTTCATCCATGCTACAGCATGTATCAGAATTCCATTCCTTTTTAAGGCTGAGTAATATTTCATTGTAGATACATACCACATTTTGTTTATCCCTTCATCTCTCGATGGACATTTGTGTTGTTTCCACCTTTTTGCTTTTGTGAATAATGCTGTTTTGAAGCATTAGCTGTTCAAGTCCCTGCTTTCAATTCTTTTGGATATATGCCCAGAAGTGGAGTTGCTGGATCATATGAAAATTCTATGTTGAATTTTTTGAGAAACCACCATACTGTTTTCCACAATGACTGCATCACTTTACATTCCCTCCTTATTTTCTTACATGCAATAGAAAGAGTATTGAATTGGAAGGTGCCAATCCAATCCCAGGATTGATTAGCTGGGGTAATCAAGTGGGTAAGCCACTTCACTCAAACTCAGCTTCCCCAGTCAGGAAAAGACAAACCACATTTGGCTTGCCAACCCCACAGAACTGTTGTAAGAATTCAACAAAATGAGGTACACAGACTGCTTTATAAACTAAAATGTTATTTAATTCAAGTTATTATTAGTCATTTGTACTAAATTTGAGTCAAATCCAATGTCAAAGGAGAAAACCATGAGGTATTAGGAAGAAAAGGGCTCACTAAAGAAGTTTGATATCCAACAAAGACTTTGATCTAACGGTCTTTTTTTCTAAAACCTAGGCAGTTTGACCCTAAACAAAGAACACTGTTTCTCAATGCAAGTGCAAAGTTACAGCCAGCTTGGGAGAAGCTGAGAAAAGGGCAAATCAGCACTTTAGAAACCGGCAGTGGGTCAGTCATCTATTTGAGTCTGAAGCTCTGCAAGTCGGTGTTTTATCAGAAGCATTCAGAATTGTGTTTATAATTCTCTGTAAACACATCATTCCGAGGACAATGTGGCTTATTCCCTTTGATTGATGATAAGAGTTGCTGAAGTATGTCCAAAAGATTTCTTTGTCTGAAATTAAATTGCAGGCTTAGTTTAACTTATATCGATTAAACAGCCATCTCTAAATAGGAAATGTTAGAGGTGGACAAGATAGCAGGATAGGAAAACTCTAAATAGGAAATGAAAGCTATGTACTAGCTTTTGGAAAAATTTAGGGATGTCCTTTTGATTTTGGATCCTAAATATTAAATTTACTCTTTTACCACAAATCAACTGTACAAATACTGATTTGTAGCTACTGTAAAGGATGCAACAGAAATAAGAAGAGCAGGAGATTAACCAAGATGGCGGAGTAGAAGGACGTGCTCTCACTCCCTCTTGCGAGAGCACCAGAATCACAACTGGCTGCTGGACAATCATCGACAGGAAGACACTGGACTTCACCAAGGAGGATACCCCACATCCAAGGACAGAGGAGAAGCCACAGTGAGACGGTAGGAGGGGCGCAATCAGAGTAAAATCAAATCCCATAACTGCTGGGTGGGTGACTCACAGACTGGCGAGCACTTATACCACAGAAGTCCACCCACTGGAGTGAACGTTCTGAGCCCCACGTCAGGCTTCCCAACCTGGGGGTCCGGCAACGGGAGGAGGAATTCATAGAGAATCAGACTTTGAAACCTAGTGGGAATTGATTGCAGGACTTTGAAAGGACTGGGGGAAACAGAGACCCCACTCTTGGAGGGCGTACACAAAATAGTGTGTGCATTGGGACCCAGGGGAAGGAGCAGTGACCCTGGGGGAGACTGAACCAGACATAACTGCTGGTGTTGGGGGGTCTCCTGCAGAGGCGGGGGCTGGCTCTGTTTCACCGTGGGGACAAGGACACTGGCAGCGGAGGTTCTGGGAAGTACTCCTTGGCGTAAGCCCTCCCAGAGTCTGCCATTAGCCCCACCAAAGAGCCCGGGTAGGCTCCAGTGTTGGGTTGCCTCAGGCAAAACAACCAACAGGGAGGGAACCCAGCCCCACCCAGCAACAGTCAAGTGGATTAAAGTTTTACAGAGCTCTGACTGCCAGAGCAACAGTCAGCTCTACCCACCTCCAGAGCCTCCCATCAAGCCTCTTAGATAGCCTCAACCACCAGAGGGCAGACAGCAGAAACAAGAAAAACTACAGTCCTGCAGCCTGTGGAACAGAAACCACATTTACAGAAAGATAGACAAGATGAAAAGGCAGAGGGCTATATACCAGATGAAGGAACAAGAAAAAACCCCAGAAAAACAACTAACTGAAGTGGAGATAGGCAACCTTCCAGAAAAAGAATTCAGAATAATGATAGTGAAGATGATCCAGGACCTTGGAATAAGAATGGAGGCAAAGATTGAGAAGATGCAAGAAATGATTAACAAAGACCTAGAAGAATTAAAGAACAAACAAACAGAGATGACCAATACAATAACTGAAATGAAAACTACACTAGAAGGAATCAATAGTAGAATAACTGAGGCAGAAGAACGGATAAGTGACCTGGAAGACAGAATGGTGGAATTCACTGCTGCGGAACAGACTAAAGAAAAAAGAATGAAAAGAAATGAAGACAGCCTAAGAGACCTCTGGGACAACATTAAACGCAACAACATTCGCATTATAGGGGTCCCAGAAGGAGAAGAGAGAGAGAAAGGACCAGAGAAAATATTTGAAGAGATTATAGTCGAAAACTTCCCTAACATGGGAAAGGAAATAGCCACCCAAGTCCAGGAAGCGCAGAGAGTCCCATACAGGATAAACCCAAGGAGAAGCACGCCGAGACACATAGTAATCAAAGTGGCAAAAATTAAAGACAAAGAGAAATTATTGAAAGCAGCAAGGGAAAAACGACAAATAACATACAAGGGAACTCCCATAAGGTTAACAGCTGATTTGTCAGCAGAAACTCTACAAGCCAGAAGGGAGTGGCATGATATACTTCAAGTGATGAAAGGGAAGAACCTACAACCAAGATTACTCTACCCAGCAAGGATCTCATTCAGATTTGATGGAGAAATCAAAAGCTTTACAGACAAGCAAAAGCTAAGAGAATTCAGCACCACCAAACCAGCTCTACAACAAATGTTAAAGGAACTTCTCTAAGTGGGAAACACAAGAGAAGAAAAGGACCTACAAAAACAAACCCAAAACAATTAAGAAAATGGTCATAGGAACATACATATCGATAATTACCTTAAACGTGAATGGATTAAATGCGCCAGCCAAAAGACACAGGCTTGCTGAATGGATACAAAAACAAGACCCATATATATGCTGTCTACAAGAGACCCACTTTAGACCTAGGGACACATACAGACTGAAAGTGAGGGGATGGAAAAAGATATTCCATGCAAATGGAAATCAAAAGAAAGCTGGAGTAGCTATACTTATATCAGATAAAATAGACTTTAAAATAAAGAATGTTACAAGAGACAAGGAAGGACACTACATAATGATCAAGGGATCAATCCAAGAAGAAGATATAACAATTATAAATATTTATGCACCCAACATAGGAGCACCTCATTACATAAGGCAATTGCTAACAGCTATAAAAGAGGAAATTGATAGTAACACAATAATAGTGGGGGACTTTAACACCTCACTTACACCAATGGACAGATCATCCAAAATGAAAATAAATAAGGAAACAGAAGCTTTAAATGACACAATAGACCAGATAGATTTAATTGATATTTATAGGACATTCCATCCAAAAACAGCAGATTACACGTTCTTCTCAAGTGCGCACAGAACATTCTCCAGGATAGATCACATCTTGGGTCACAAATCAAGCCTCAGTAAATTTAAGAAAATTGAAATCATATCAAGCATCTTTTCTGACCACAAAGCTATGAGATTAGAAATGAATTACGGGGGAAAAAACGTAAAAAACACAAACACATGGAGGCTAAACAATACGTTACTAAATAACCAAGAGATTACTGAAGAAATCAAAGAGGAAATCAAAAAATACCTAGAGACAAATGACAATGAAAACACGACAACCCAAAACCTATGGGATGCTGCAAAAGCAGTTCTAAGAGGGAAGTTTATAGCTATACAAGCCTACCTAAAGAAACAAGAAAAATCTCAAGTAAACAATCTAACCTTACACCTAAAGAAACTAGAGAAAGAAGAACAAACAAAACCCAAAGTTAGCAGAAGGAAAGAAATCATAAAGATCAGAGCAGAAATAAAGGAAATAGAAACAAAGAAAACAATAGCAAAGATCAATAAAACTAAAAGCTGGTTCTTTGAGAAGATAAACAAAATTGATAAGCCATTAGCCAGACTCATCAAGAAAAAGAGGGAGAGGACTCAAATCAATAAAATCAGAAATGAAAAAGGAGAAGTTACAAC